>NC_056660.1:219477047-219793714 GCF_018350195.1 Panthera tigris
ATTGTGTTGGTAGTCATGATAATTGTTATTTTTTATAATGCGACAGACTTGAAAATATATAAATGCTCCTAAGAAGGGACGAGTACAGAGGAAGACATCGAAGTGGTAAGAAAAGGAAACAAATGTTATAATAAAATAGAAATTCATTTTATATAAGAATATAACAGTGAGGTACCTCATCTACAATATCAATAAAATTTAAAAAATGGGATGGAGACCTATTAGAAAAAACTATATGCGGCAATAACTTTATGCAAATACTGATACATTAATACTCTCTCCAAATAACTTACGTTTTATATGTGTGAGAGGAGGTAAAGACTGAGAAGAATGTATTGGAGATTGGAGAAGTATGGAGAGCATTTTAAAAATTCTTGGTGGCAAATAGGAGACTAGAATTGCTTTGTTGAGCGTCTACTTCCAGTTGCAAGACCGATAATTGGTTTTTGTACCACACTAACCTAACTGTGTGATTTTTTCAGGCAGCACTCCAAAGGTAAGATGTAGTTGCAGAAAAGGTGAGATACTTAAAATTTGCTAAAATGGTTTGGCCACATAACAAAGAAGCAAAGAGGCCTGGAATTGTTATCTGGAAATTGACAGAAGCTAAGGATTGAGTGAATGAGTGCGTGTGTGTGTGTGTGCGTGTGTGTGTCTGCACATGCACGTGTGGGTGTGCACATGCCTGCATATTATGTGAGAGTATTGGTTAATTAAGAGGAAGGAAAAGAAATTAAACTGTACTCAAAGCTTATTTCCTGAATGGCTAGCAATATGGGAAATAGGAGAGAAGCTCCAACTTTTGGAGGGTGAAATTATTAGTTTAATTTTGTACTTGTGAAGAAGGTGTAAGTATCTGTGGATGCATCATTTAGGGTCCTACTAGAAGACAGAAACCACACCATGTTTTGAAAAGGAAAAGCTTAATACAAATAACCATTTTTTTTCACTAGGGGTTTAAAGTTCACAAGGGATTTGCTAATAAGAAGAGAGAGAATCTGAAGAGTGCAGCAATAAGAGATTGAAGACACAATCATTAAGTCATTACACCTCGGCTGAGATAGAGCACACATGGAAGAATTTCTCTACTACAATCCAGACCTGAAATCCTGATCTCAGTGGAAAGGGCAAGGCTTTGGCCTCTTGGCACTGAATGCCAGAGGAATCTGAGGAACCGTCCTGGCAGAAATTGGCAATTGCTGGAAATTGGCCCTCTGTGGTTCTGGGGAAAGCTGGCCAACAGGAGGTGCCCTATGTTGGAACTGTTAGCAAAGCCATTTGCAATTTCGCTTGGCTAAACTACTGGCTTCCTCACACTGCAGAACTGGTGCTGAAAAAGCCATTATGAAAGGAGCTGAATGCTGGAGAAACTTCACTGCAGGACCCTGACCAGAGAAGTACACTGGAAGTTAAATACCTGTTTTTCCTTCACTGTTCCGCTGGTACCCTCTGACAACGTTCAAAATTGTGCCAGCCAACAAAGTACAAATATTGGAAGGGCCCAGCTATATTTTCAGAGGAGGAAATAAAGGGTACATGTGGAACTGAGGTAATAATTTGACACATGGCAACTGCACAAGTTAATTTGTTGTAGAATCAATCACCATAACTTAGCATTGAAGAAAATGTAAAGTTTGAGAAGGGAGCTTTGTTAACCTACAGGAGTTGGAAACCTGGCAAGAGAAATGGAACGGAGACATTGAAGATGTAGAACCATAACTAGGAAAAAATTGATGGTTTAAAAATCACGGGCATTTCAGAATTAGAGAGTGGTCAGCAGTTTTAGATTTTGAGAAATGCAGTAAAATGGGGAATGTAAAAAATATTCCCATTTCAATTAGAAGACACCATGTTCATAGACATAATAAGAGGAAGCCCTATTTTACAGAAGATGCGTGGGATTTGCAGTAAGTGAACTTATGTTTAAATCCCCATCCTTGGGCGCCTGGGTGGCTCAATCAGTTAAGCATCTGACTTCAGCTCAGGTCATGATCTAGCAGTCCGTGAGTTCGAGCCCCGCATCAGGCTCTGTGCTGACACCTCAGAGCCTGGAGCCTGTTTCCAGTTCTGTGTCTCCCTCTCTCTCTGACCCTGCCCCATTCATGCTCTGTCTCTCGCTGTCTCAAAAATAAATAAACATTAAAAAAAAAATTAAAAAAATCCCCATCCTGCCGTTTATCAATGGTGTCTTTGAAAGGTTTTAAAAAAATCTTTCTGAACCTCAGCTTGACCTGGAAGATAGAAATGTTAAAATACCTATCTCAAAGATTATCATTGAGGATCAAAAAATCTATTAGTGTTAAGTGAATGTGAAATTTCTATTCTGTAGCCATCGGTATTGTTTGAGACAGTACTGAAGACTGAGAGCAAGAGTTAGAGCACATGGAGGCTATAAATGTAGAAGCATATTTCAGGAAGTTTGACATTTATAGGGAGGAAAAAATCTATTTAAGTTAAGTGGGGCAGGTTGGAGGTTGGGGTTCCAGTAGTTTTAAGTTACTGTGCAAGGCAAGTATTTAAAGCAGTAGGAAACTTCTTTGCATAAATCACCAAGACCAAGAAGTACTGCATGCCATTTACATTTGTTAATCAGCAGATACTCAGAGTTTAAACTGCCATAGATAATACAGCGTGCAAAACAGTTAACATACCCCTACCTAAATACACTACTCTGAGCTTAATCATGCTATTTAATTGCCAAGCTTAATTTGAAAATAATTGTTCACAGCAATTAAGTAAATGCCCCAATTTCATTAACAGACTTTCTAATTAGAACCTACAACATAAAAGTGCTAATGTTGCTTCATTAGCTTTGATTTACTGTTTCTAATACTACCTTTTTTTATTATTCACTTCTTCAAATCTGAAACTATGTTTTAGGGTTAATTATGTTTGGTTCTTGTAAATATCAAGGGATAATTATTCCAGGATTAAAGTATAGAAATATATTAAAATTTCATTTTAACTTTTCACATTAAACACATATTGGGATCAACATTTTAAAAACCTCCTTATTGTAGAATAGTTTAAAGCAATTAGTGAGAATTGCATTTGGCTTGAATCGTAAGCAAACAGGTTTTTCAAAATTGAATATGCTCCTTCACATATGGTATCTGATTGTAAAAGAGAACAGTTAAAAAAAAATTGGATTGTTACATAGCTCACTATTGCAACTTTCTTAAATTGGCAATTGAAGGAACTGAAAGGTGACTTAGGTTAGTAATATTTCAATCTAAGATAGCACCCTTAAAATCCACAAATATATTCACTATTGTCTTTTAATGAAAACCAGGGACTTGGTTAATTTTTCTCTTCTGGTTTCTGTCTTTGCCAAATGAAAAGAACTTGGCTATATTTTCAAGCAATACTATTAAAAGCATGATTACATCAAAGCATTAAAAAATGCACTGATTCCTTAACTTGGCACTAAGATGCCAAGGCAATCATTTAAAGCCAAAGGAAACCTCAAGAATCAATAGGTTCTGATAATAGGGGAAACTTGAACATTATTAGTAGGGTTGTAGTTGTAGAGTGAGAGAAGTAGAGCCCAGAGATTCTCTTGTCCAACTCCATTGCATATGGGTGTGTGTGTGTGTGTGTGTGTGTGTGTGTGTGTGTGTGTAGTATATCTATCCTCTACTATATAATAGTCTACAATATGTGGGATACCAGGCTAAGTTACTAATTCCTGAGATACTGCAATAAATTGTCCTGTGTGGTTGTCACTCTATCATGTATATTGACATGAAATGAGTGACTACAATAACTGATATTCTGATGCTTGTTTAGTTTCTTCAAACTGTGTTTGTTGTCTTTAGTATGCATTGTAATTTTTTGTTGCTAAAAGGCAGACATGATATGCTGGGTAAAAGGAACTGCAGTAAATAGGTTTTTAGTAATTTAGTGATAGGTATGGGGGGAGAGCAAGAATTCTTAAGTCCTATAATTAGAGATCAGTCTTTTGGTGAACCTGGGCCTTAGGCTGTGAGTTTTACCAATGCTTCTCCTTTGGATCATTCTCCTTAATTGGGAGACAGGATGACTGGAAGGGGCTGGAATTGGGTATTTCCCTTTCCACAGTTGGTTAAATTCTGATAAAACCCCAGCAGGTTAGGATCTGGTAAAATAGTTTCTCTTCAGGGCAGACCTTTTTAAGAACAGAATCTTCTGGAGTATTTCAAAGTGGTTCCTTTTACCTTCCCTCTGCCAGAAGCAAGAGATTTTTCTCTAGAGCCACACTGAGGACCTTGTAGAGCTCCAGGAGATAAAACTAACAATGTATGGCATCCCCCAATTGACTGAGTCTCCCTGGATGTTTCATGGTCAGACTTGTGCACAGTGAACCTCCAGCAATTCATCAATTAGAGTTTAGGGTTTCCTATTCCAGCACTGGTTCCTGTAGAAGCTTCTCTGTGTGAGTTTCTCCTCAGGTCAATTTTGATTTTCTATATCTCCCCATCTGTCTCTCCAATTTTTGGGACAGCAGTCTGTTATGGTTTTACTTCATGCTAGACCTAAGAATCATCAATATTGTTTAGTTTGTCCAGTTTCACCTGCCGTTGGGATGGAGTGATGTTGCTAAGCTCCTTATGTGCCAGATTGTAAATCAGGGGTCCATATTCTAAATTTAAAATCTCTGCATAAACTCTAAAAGAGAGCAAGGAGGAAGTCAGGGAGGAATCATGATTTATGTTACACGCTAAGAATGGCTGACAGTGACTCAAAAGAATCGATCTTACCCATCTCTTCCAAACTCTAATTTCAGTGATATCATAGAAGTTGCTTGAAATTGATCAAAAGTACTTATTATTTGCAGAAAGTGATTTATGCTACATACCCCCCAACTCACACACGCGCGCACGCACACACACACACACACACACACACACACACTTGATGTAATGGAATGCTTGAAGGTTCTCAGTGATCAGCATTCAGAGAAACAAACTGATCTGTTATCATCTGCATTGTAATCTTTCAATTTCAAGTGACATAGAATCAGTGCAATCAAGTTTAAGCAGAAAATACTATTGGTTCAAAAATGTAAAGATCTGTAGTTGGTTCTAGTTTCAGATACCAGCACATTCAGGACTCAAACTTTGTCATCACAGCACCATTTCTGTGATTTTGTAAACTTTGGCTCGTATGGTGTATTCTTTCTACAGTGGCCCAGCTGATCAATGTTCCTGCCTCCTGGGTTCAGAGCTGGCATGCAAAGAAAGCTTTTCTTTGTGATAAATAACAGTCCCAGGTATCACTCTGATTGGACCAACTTAGGACAACATTACTTGACTGAACCAGTCATTCGTGTGTGTGTGTGTGTGTGTGTGTGTGTGTGTGTGTGTGTGTTGTGTACGGGCGCGCATGTGTGTGCATTTGCAGAGATTGAAGTGCGCTGGATAATTGGATGGAATCATACACTTCACTCTTGGGGCTAGAGGTATCCTCCCACTTATGGCTCAGAACCATACTGTGTAGAAAAGAATGGTCCTACAAGAATATTTCAGGTACATCACCAGCAGCAACATGTGACGTGATCATGGAAGGAAAAGACACAACGGATGCTTACTATTTCCTACAATAGAGCAAACATAAGAGAAAGTAGACATAAGACATAAGAGAAAAGTCTCCGTTTAAAGCAGAAACAAATTGAGCTGTGCTAACCTCTCCAAGAATTTTGTTGAAGTATCTTTAAGGAGGATAATTACTAGTGTGGCATTTGAATTATTTCCTATTTTGGCCCTAAATAGAACTCTTGCCAAAATGTAAGGATATGGGAGTTATGGAAGACTGAGACTTTGGTACAAAATAATAATGCTGGAAGTAATGAAACCATGGCTTTCAGGTCCTCATTAGGGAAGTGTGCATCTGGTGGGAGAAGGCTGTCTTCATCAGCAGACATTACTGCTTGATATCAGTGGGGTACTCTGACTCACCCCTAGTGCCTCCAGACAGCAACAAACACCAAAGTCACTACAAAAGCCATGTGATATTATCCATATTTCTTGAGGTTGCAGCAGTGGTTGCCAGTGGGGATTGTGGAGTACTGTCTCTTGAAAAGAACTCATGTAGGTCTGAGTCTGAAATAGCATCTCAGAAAGGAATGAACTTGAGAGAGGGGCACCGGGAGGTGGAGAGCACTGCCTCTGTGCCCCACATCCTGCTTGTCCCTCCCCCCCCCCCAAGCTTCCAGATAAGTTGCAGGTAAAAAGGTAAAATCCAGGCTAGGGATTTTGGCTCCAGTCCAGAACAAAACAGAAAAACAAATAATTTACTAAGTCGGAGTTCCATTTCCAATTAAACATATATAAAATTAAGTAAGTTCCATGTCTTTTAATGTGTAGGTACTATATTTAGTTATTTATGATGTTAAATGAAATCTGTGCTCTACATGAGTGAATTGTGTTAAATATAATTTTTTGAGGAATTGTATTAGAAATGAGTTGGATGCACGCCACTTTATCAACACATCATTTTTTTTTTTAATGCTCTGTTTCATTTCTTTCCTTTGGCTGTCTTAACAAGTGGCAATTAAACACTTTCATTTTGTATACTCAATGATTTCTGCATTCCACAAATGTTTGGGAATCAAATTTTAAATTGGTCTCACTAAGAACTTTTAATGCAATTTTTAGAAGTTGATTTCACAATAGATTACTTTTTTTTCTTATTTCCAAAAGTATGGTTCCTGAATATCAAACATTCTGAAGCTGATTTTTTATTTATTTTATTGTTTGAATTTACATCCAAATTAGCTAGCATATAGTGCAATAATGATTTCAGGAGTAGATTCTTTAATGCCCCTTACCCATTTAGCCCATCCTCCCTCCCACAACCCCTCAGTAACCCTCTGTTTGTTCTCCATATTTAAGAGTCTCTTATGTTTTGTCTCTATAGTTCTCAGTGTATAGATTTTTCACCTCTTTGGTTAGATTTATTTCTAGGTGTTTTGTCATTTTTGGTGCAAGTGTAAGTGGGATCGATTCCTTGATTTCTCTTTCTGTTGCTTCATTTTTGGTGTATAGAAATGCAACTGATTTCTGTGCATTTTTATATCCTGCAACTTTGCTGAATTCATGAATCAATTCTAGCAGTTTTTGGTGGAATCTTTTGGGTTTTCCATGTAGAGGATCATGTCATCTACAAAGAGTGATGTTTGACCTCCTCCTGGCCAATCTGGATGCCTTTTATTTCTTTGTGTTGTCTGATTGCAGAGGCTAAGACTTCCAATACTATGTTAAATAACAGTGGTGAGAGTGGACATCCCTGTCTTGTTCCTGACCTTAGGGGGAAAACTCTCAGTTTTTCCCCATTGAGGATGATGTTAGCATTGGGCCTTTCATATAAGGATTTTATGATCTCGAGATATGATTCTTCTCTCCCTACTTTCTTGAGGGTTTTTTCAAGAAAAGATGTTGTATTTTGTCAAATGCTTTCTCTGCATCTATTGAGAGGATCATATGGTTCTTGTCCTTTCTTTTACTGATGTGATGAATCACGTTGATTTTTTTGTGGATATTGAACCAGCCCTACATCCCAGGTATAAATCCCACTTGGTCATGGTGAATAATTTTTTAATGTATTGTTGGATCCAGTTGGCTAATACCTTGTTGAGGAATGAAGGTAATGTTGGTTTCATAGAAAGAGTTTGGAAGTTTTCCTTCCATTTCTATTTTTTGCAACAGCTCAAGATAATAGGTGTTAACACCTCCTTAAATGTTTGGTAGAATTCCCCTGGAAAGCCATCTGGCCCTAGACTCTTGTTTTTTGGGACATTTTTGACTACTAATTCAATTTCTTTACTGGTTATGGGTCTGTTCAAATTTTCTATTTCTTCCTGTTTCTGTTTTAGTAGTGTATATGTTTCTAGGGATTTGTCCATTTCTTCCAGATTGTCTATTATATTGGCGTATAATTGCTCATAAGATTCTCTTATTATTGTTTTTATTTCTGCTGTGTTGGTTGTGATCACTTCCCTCTCATTCTTGATTTTGTTTATTTGGGTCCTTTCCTTTTTCTTTTTGATCAAACTGGCTAGTGGTTTATCAATTTTGTTAATTCTGGTTAACCAGCTTCTGGTTTCCTTGAACTGTTCTACTATTTTTTTGGTTTTGATAGCATTAACTTCTGCTCTAGTCTTTATTATTTCCTATCTTCTACTGGTTTGGGGTTTTATTTGTTGTTCTTTTTCCAGCTCTTTAAGGCATAAGGTTAGTTTGTATATCTGAGATCTTTCTTATTTTTTAGAAAAGCCTGGATTGCTATATAGTTTCCTCTTATGACCACCTTTACTGTGTCCCAGAGGTTTTAGGTTGTGGTGTTATTTTAATTGGCTTCCATGAAATTTTTAATTTCCTCTTTCACTTCTCGGTTAGTCCATTCATTCTTTAGTAGGATGTTCCTTAGTCTCCAAGTATTGTTACCTTTCCAAATTTTTTCTTGTGGTTGATTTTGAGTTTCAGAGCATTGTGGTCTGAAAATATGCACTGTATGATCCTGAGATTTTTATACTTGTTGAGGGCTGATTTGTGTCCCAGTATGTGGTCTATTCTGGAGAATGTTCCATGTGCACTAGGGAAGAATGTATATTCTACTGCTTTAGCATGAAATGTTCTGAATATATCTGTTAAGTCCACCTGGTCCCGTGTGTCATTCAAAGCCATTGTTTCCTTGTTGATTTTTTGATTAGATGATCTGTGCATTGCTGTGAGTGGGGTGTTGAGATCCCCTACTATTATGGTATTACTATCAATGAGTTTCTTTATGTTTGTGATTAACTGATTTATAATCTTGGGTGCTCCCACACTTGGCAGATAAATGTTTACAATTGTTAGGTTTTCTTGGTGGATAGACCCCTTCATTATGATATAATGCTCTTCTGCATCTCTTGATATTGTCTTTATTTTAAAGTCTAGATTGTCTGATAATATGGCTACTCCAGCTTTCTTTTGTTGACCATTAGCATGAAAGATGGTTCTCCATCCCCTTACTTTCAATATGAAGATGTCTTTAGGTCTAAAGTGGGCCTCTTGTAAACAGCATATAGATGGATCTTGTTTTCTTATCCATTCTGTTACCCTATGTCTTTTGATTGGAGCATTGAGTCTGTTGACATTAAGGGTGAATACTGAAAGATATGAATTTATTGCCATTATGTTGCTTGTAGAGTTGGAGTTTTTGGTGGTGTTCTCTGGACCTTTCTAATCTTTGTTGCTTTTGGTCTTTATTTTATTTTTTCATCTTTTCTCCCTTCGAGAGTCCCCCTTAAAATTTCTTGCAGGGCTGGTTTAGTGGTCACAAACTCCTTTAATTTTTGTTTGTCTCAGAAACTTTTTATCTCTCCTAGTTTGAATGACAGCCTTGCTGGATAAAGAATTCTTAGCTGCATGTTTTTTTTCTGATTTAGCACGTTGAATATATCCTGCCACTCCTTTCTGGCCTACCAAGTTTCTGTGGATAGGTCTGCTGCAAACCTGATCTGTCTTCCCTTGTAGGTTAGGGACTTTTTTTCCCTTGCTGCTTTCATGATTCTCTCCTTGCCTGATCATTTTGTGAATTTGACTATGATATGCCTTGTTGATGGTCAGTTTTTGTTGAATCTAATGGGAGTCCTCTGTGTTTCCTGAATTTTGATGTCTGTGTCTTTCCCCAGGTTAGGAAAGTTTTCTGCTATGATTTGCTCACATAATCTTCTACCCCTATTTCTCTCTCTTCCTCTTCTGTAACCCCTATGATTCTGATGTTCCTTTTTAATGAGTCACTAATTTCTCTAATTCTTAAATCATGCTTTTTTGCCTTAATCTCCCTCTTTTTTTTTCTGCTTCATTATTCTCCATAAGTTTGTCCTCTATATCGCTGATTCTCTGTTCTGCCTCGTCCATCCTTGCTGCTGTCGCCTCCATTCGAGATTGCAACTCAGTTATAGCATTTTTTATTTCTTCCTGACTGGCTTTTACTTCTTTATCTCTGCAGAAAGGGATTGCAATCTATTTTCGACTCCAGCTAGTATTCTTATTATCGCAATTCTAAATTCTGGTTCAGACATCTTGCTTGTATGTGTGTTGGTTGTGTCCCTGGCTGTCATTTTTTGTGCTCTTTCTTTTGGGGTGAATTCCTTCATTTTGTCATTTTTAAGGGAGAAAATGAATTAATGAGGTAGAAAAAATTAACATTAAAAATATTAAAATTTAAAAAATATTACAACTAAAAAATTGAAAACAAATACACACACACACAAAATAGAAAAAATGATGCTAGATCCTAGGTATGTTTTGGTCTGTGTTGCAAGTGGATTGATAGATTAGAGAAAAAAGGGGAAAAAATTAAAAAGGAAATCGTTTGAAAATTTGAAAAAATGAATACACTGAAGTAGACTAAAATGGAATGATGGAAGTAAAATAGAATTTGACAAATTTACACAAAAGAAAAAAATATAGTAGAAAAAATTAAAGAAAAATATTTTTCATAAAAACTGAAAATAAAAATGAATTTTTCTCTCTGTATCCAAGAAAAAGAAAAGAAACAAAAAAGATAAAAAGGAAAAGAAAGAAAGAAAGAAAGAAAGAAAGAAAGAAAGAAAGAAAGAAAGAAAGAAAAAGACATGGACCAGCTAACAGACTGAAATATGACTGAAATTACGTCATTTTCCCCTAGAAGTCAAACCCTGTAGTGCTTTATAGTCCATAAACTAAGCAGGCAGTGAGACTTGTGTTCTTGAAGAGCGAGGTTGACCCAGTTGCACATGGGTTAGTGTAATGGCTTTGTTCTCCACTAGATGGCACTGCTAGCCTACAGGGGTGGGTTGTTGTGGGGATTGTAGGTGCGTATGCACATGCGCAGGAACAGTGAAAATGGGGCCACCCATGTACCCAGTCTTTAGTATCAGCTCTGTTCTCCCCAATCATCAATCAAGCACCCATCCTTTGTCTTCGGCTTCTGTCCACTCTCCGCTTTTACACAGTCTATGACCAAGCCCGAGGCAGCACCTTCCTCCCGAGTTTTGTCTCAGATGTGGCTGTTTTTCTGGCCCTTTTCTTCTGAGGGACTGCAGCTTTGACCCTTTGTGCCCTCTGCAGAGGGTCTCACGAAGCAATGGCCAGGTGCCAGCTGCACCCTGGATTGTTTGCAGGACTGTGTTGCCACCGACGCCCATTGACTGCGGCCGGGTGCCAACCCACCCGAGAAAAAGTCCATGGGACAGTGCAGCAGCAACTTTTCAGGGATTGTGGAAAATCACAGCACACATCTGGCACCAGGCTTCATCCTCAATGACCTTATTCCAGCACCAGCAAATGTGGCTGTTCTCTGGGGTCTGCTGGGCCCAGATGGCCTCACGGCCTCTACCAAATGTCCTTCCAGCAGTGGAACCGCTTCTCCTGTGTGGCCTGAGAAACTCCCGGACCCCACTCTGCTCCTGGGGGTTTGCCCTTCCCACCAGAGTACTGCCAGGTATTGAGCTGTGGGGTTTCAGACTCTGTGCTCCCCCTGTTTACAGTCTTAATGGAATTTAAACCCTCTCCTTTCTCCTTTCTCCCTTTTTAGTTCAGTCCCTGTGGCTGTTTCCACTCTTCCACTTTCTCTCCAGCTGCTTTTTGAGGAGGGTGCTTTTCCCATATTCTCCCCCCTGCCCCCATCTCCATCTTCTCTCTACATGCAAAAGCAGCTCGTTGCCCTCCATGGCTTCTCTCTCCCCTGTTCACTTCTCCATGCTGCATACCTGCTGAATTCTGTGGTTCAGGTTGTGCAGGTTGATGTGCTAATCCTCAAATCAGTTTTCTAGATGTGCAGGATGGTTTAGTGTTGGTCGGGCTGTATTTCATGGACGCGAGACACACAAAAAACTTCCACGCTGTTCCACCATCTTGGCTCCTTCCCGCCGCAACTGACTTTTAATTAAACCTTCTTGAGATATGCCTCTGTGTCCTACCATGTCCAAGCTGAAATTATCACTACTTAATATATGTCTCTATTAACGCTTCAATTACAATTACATCCATCCCCTGAGAATAGAATTCAAAATTAATGTTATTTTCACAATGATAAATATATGGTGACCAAAGGACTTAGCAGATTAAGAATAATTGACTTTACTTGTGAACTTGTATTATGATAATATATATTGAGGCACTTGTGTGGCTCAGCCAATTGAACGGCCAACTGTTGATTTCAGCTCAGGTCATGATCTCATGGTTCATAGGATCAAGCCCAGTGTTGGGCTCTGTGCAGACATTGCAGAGTCTGCTTGGGATTCTCTCTCTATCTTCCCCTACTTACGTGCTCTCTCTCTCCATATGCCCCTCCCTTGCTTATGCTTGCTCTCTCTCAAATTAAAAACAATAAACATTAAAAAACATTTAAAAGTAAAATATATACTAAATTATGGAGACGTTTAGGAAGAATTTCAATTTAAAGGCATCAGTTAATTACAATGGAATAATTATGAAAAAGACAATGACTACAGGAAAAAAATACAATCTGAGGTACAACATGAACTCCTATCAGATAAAAATGTGAATTAAGTCCACTTTGTAGAAAAATTTTTAAAATAACCTTATATGAAGAATACCTGATAAATAAGTTGTTTAGCACAATTAAAAATAACCTAATTTGGTATTGAAAATGGCTCTAATGATACAGGGATTTTCCCTACATGGAGTTGAAATCTGGCACATATATTTGGCTTCATGGGCATTTGAGGGATATAGAATTGGTTTTGTGATTGTTGTTTTCTATCCCCAGGTGATACAAGAAATGAAATGAGACTCTTCTAATAATGGAAGTTTTAGTTAAGGAAAATAACATCCCATAAATATATGTAAGTCTGCAACATTTTTCTATAAAGGTGCAATTAATAAACAGTTTAGGCACGGTGAGTTAAATCATCTCTGTCACAACTATTCACCTCTGCCACTGCAAGTCAAGATGGTCAAAGACAATATTTAAATGAATGGGCATACTTTGTTCTGATAAAATATTATTTACAAAAAATTGTGGCAGGTATGTCTACAGTCCTCACTTTGCCAATGTTTGTACCAACATCAGTCTGTATCCTTTCTAGGGAAAGACTAAACATTCTAAAGTCTGCTGAAGAATGAACATTGATTACTTTATTCCATTAACCTTGAATCACTTTATTATTACTGCATCTTTTAAAGTTCTTTTGAGTATTTTGCTCTGAGAATAAAATTGGCATTGTCTTATTATGGAATTTTATATTTAAATTTCTATTTATAATTATATTATATTTATATTTATATTTAAGATGTGGTATTACATTTTCTAAGGGTAAGACCAACTAAGACATGATAGAAGATGACAATAAGGAAAAATATCTGGACAACTTTTCATGAAAAGAACTTGTTGAAAATATTATAACTTGTTAGTTTAAAAAAGGAATGAAAATACATAATTTCAACTTCCTTTAATAAAGTGTTTAATGGGCATAAGATAAGGCAATGTAGATCTTCATCAATAAAAAAAGCCTTGCTAGTCCGTGGTCCTTTGGCTCCCAGATGAGTTCTTCACGCTTTCCTGGTCCAGCTCTCTATCCTGAGATGGGAGATCCTCACAGCTAAACCTTCCAAACTCTCAGGCCAGCTGGTTGTTTTGGGGTTTAGACAAGGAAGATAGATTACTTGCTGCATGGTTTTGCCACAATTGATCTCTTTCCTTTGATCCTCTAATTTAGTTGCTTCTGATCTTTGTGTTACCTCATTTCCCTCTGTTTGGCTTGGACCTTACATAACCAGAGCAACAAATTCCCTGCATTAAATTCCCACTGTTTCAATTATTTTCTCTGTTCTGCTTTCCTAAGAAGCTTCTGATCCATACACACAAAAAGTGGTAAAATACCTAGTTAGGCATAGTTCCATATTTATATCTGGTTGCATATAACTCAACATAGCAAAAACCTATTTTTTCATTAGAGCCAAATGAACTATTTAAATTAAGTTAATTTGTGATTGTGCTGAATAGCTTAATTATCTGGAAATGTTTTAAAACTTTTATATACTTTTCTACCTGGTGGGTTTAGTTAATGCTGACCTGCATGAGAAGCACATATTTTATATAAACTCTTATTAAGCATTGTAAAATTTACCGTAAAAATAAAGAAATTTACTTGAAGTTTATAAAATTATCCCTATATCCTTTTCCATTTCCAGTTTAATGGAAAAAATCAATTTCTTGGGGGGCCTGGGTGGCTCAGTAGGTTAACCATCTAACTCCTGGTTTTGTCTCAGGTCATGATCTCACAGGTTTTGTGAGTTTGAGCTCTGCGTCGGGCTCTGTGCTGACAGTGCAGAACCTGCTTGGGATCCTCTCTCTGTCTCTCTCTCTCTCTCCCTCCCTCCCTCTATCTCTTTCAAATAAATAAACACACTTTAAAAATAAAAATAAAAAATGAATTTATTACAACATGGAATAATTGTTTTAGTAACCATAATGTAGTTTTGTTTGTAAAAACTCTAAATTCAAGATCACACTTTGCCTTGAGTAACTAGCTGTGTTGCAGTAGTAGTTCATCAACTACTTTATAAAATACATATGAGAATATCACACAATTAACTTCTAGTGTATTTCAGGAATAATTACTCAATTTGATGTTATGGACAGAGTAAGCTCTGTCATAGCCAAGCCGTGTTAGGTTCCATAGCTTAATTGATCTCTCTGTGCATCGTTTAGAGCTTATAGAATATAATGGGTTATTATGAGAATTAAAAGAGATAATACGTGTCAATCACCTGGCACAAAATTTGGCCCTCGGTAGATCTTGATTTCCTTCTTTTAAAACAGATTGCCTTGGTGATGGTCATTTTCAACTATAAATAATAAAAGTATGTTGATTTTTTTTATTCTGCTAGAACTCACTAAAACCGAGTTTGTCTTTGTTTGTTTTCCTCAAAGCAAAGTTATTAGGGAAATCACATGAATGATTTTTGGATCGGAATATACTATCATTTCTGAAATGTGAAAATGGTTACTTTTTGGGTTTTTTAAATTTAAATCGTAGAAGGTTTCTCTTATGAGTGCAAAAAAAAGCCTATAATTTCTGAAAATATTCTCAAAATATTTTTATGTGATTTCATTCTAATTCTTAACCCTAATAAGGTTATTTTCAATCAGGCAGATTAAACCTATATATAAAACCTGTTTTAACGAGGAAAACTCCTCTGGACTTTTTTATTAAACTCTAAAATGAGTGCTCTAGGCAGAATAACAACCTGCTGATGAAGATATTTTTTATCTAAAATTTAATAAGTTTATTAGATGAAAGTCTCTAATGCCTACTTTCATTTCAATTCTGCTATACATAATCAACTCTAGTAATCATATTCCAAATTGGACATTCTAGAATGAATGGCCATGGCAAGTATATTCAATAGCCACATGGTCTATATTAAAATCTTATTCTTAATGCATACTCCTAAAGTTAGCAATGCGTCTAAATACAAATACATTTAATAAATAGGCACTTGAGAGTTAAGGGGAAGGTGGAAGGTTAGAACTAGCTTTTAATTCTCTATCTCCTCTAAAATATTCCTGTAATATCTTTATAAGAGGCAAAAATATAAAAGGTATTTTCATCAACAATAAAACTAAGTAATGGCAGCTACATACTATGATATATTTATATAATATTTGGTAGAATTCACTTAGAAATGAAGGAGGATGCCCAGAGCCAACCTGTGGCACCCATTCACAAGAAAATGGGTCCTGTTGTAAGAATGAATCATCAGCCATCTAATGAAGTCTGTATTTTTAAATATTCTTCCAAATGTGACTTAAAGAAAATTGTGAATTAAGAAGTCAGCCTCCTAGTCATAAAACAGTAAGGACAGAGAGAAGACATGGAGAAATGTCACACCAGTGTCCTCTGACCTGGCTTACTCATTGGAGGAATAGATCTGTCTAAATTAGAGTTCTATTCCTAAAGATGAATTAAGCAATGCGTGCAAGACTGTAAACTGATTAAGTTTTGCAAAGATAGACTAATTTCCCTTTAATCTCATGTTTCTGCAGTCTTTCTCGCCTCGGTTACTGACCCAACAATTCCTCCAATTGCTCAAAGGACAAAACATGTTGTTAACTTTAATTCTTACCTTTAGCTCATTCTGTAGAACTTATTCTGATCAAGTCTTTACTTCCAAAATATGCTTCGTGGCCACTAACTTGTCTCCATCTCCCTTTGTCCCTGCGTCATCATCTGTGCTGGAGTCAGGAAAAAGGGCTTTGATCTGATCTTGCCGATTAAATACTTGCCTCCTCTAACTAAATTATTCACACAACAGCCTATGCCGATTTAATATAAATAGATAAATAAATAAATAAATAAATAAATAAATAAATAATATTTTTTTTTGTCTGCTTAAAACTCTTCAAACTAGGTTCAGAGGGAATTTTAACTCTTTCTGTAAAGCCAAAATTACCCCGATACCGAAAGCAGACAAAGGCACCACAAGAAAGATATAAAAATTTCTGATGAAGATAGATGCAAAAATCCTCAACAAAATATCAGTAAGTAGAATCCAGCAATGTACAAAAATAATTATACACCATGACCATGTGGGGTGTATCCAGGTATATAAGCCTGGCTCAACTTTTGAAAATTAAGTAACATTGATGTAAAACATCAACAGGATGAAGAAAAAAAGTCACACGACCATAGCAATAGATGCAAAACTACAAAAAGGCAAAAGCTATAAAAACAAACAAACAAGCAAACAAAATACGAAATAAAATAACTCAAGGAAACTTTTGGACATGATGGACATGTCTGTTAACTCGATTGTGGTGAAGGTTTCACAAGTATACCCATATGTCCCAACTCATCAAATTAGAGACATTAAAAGTGTACGGTTTCTTTATATCACTTATACCACATGATGTTTCTCTTATTTTTTAAAAAGACTGCAAGTGACTCTCTCTTCTCTTATTATTGCCCTCATCCAAGCTTAACTAAGAATCTTTGATATGGCATGTTGGCATAGTGACTGATGTGTTAGAGAATTTCATCAATATTTGTTGAATCAATAATGAATAAAAGACTGAATATTTACAGAACTGTTTTTTAAATTGGGTGTGACAATTATATAGCCAGCTAAGTTATTATTATGTGATGAAATTTGGAATATCCTCTAAAATATGGAAGATGCTGCATGTATAACAACATTTGAAGCAAAGTCTACTTGATTCTGTGTTCTATTGATTAACTTGAGCAATTGATCATGGTAAAAATCCACAATAGGGCAGTTTTATTCAAACGGGTGTGAAAATGAGCATGAGAATCATTTAAATACAAAATAACTATGTTATAAAAATATTAAATATGGCTACAAAATAAATGCTAATTTATGAATCATGAATAGATAAAGCAATGCAAAATAATTATTATGATTATTTTATTTTTATTTTACCTTTTGAACTATGGACAAAAATTCAAGATCATGCCAACAAAAGATATACCTCATGGGCAGGTATTGAAAGTGTAAGTGTCCAAAATAGTTTGGTTCATAAGGGAGACATTGATATTATTTTATTTTTTTAATTATTCACATTAGTAAATTGAGTAATAGGGTTACATTAAAGTATAAAAACAAGTAATGATAAAAGTATGATAAAGTTATGTTTTCTAAATCACTAGGTGTGTGCAGAGTATATGGTAGTATTAATAATCAAGACAGATGCCATCAACAGTAGAAAGTAAAAATATATAAAGAAAACACTTAAAATAGATATTATAAATCAAGGTGACAGCAATGATGCTATAGGTATTATATTTATGATTTAAATTAAGTTAATCATCAGCAGGAATCACCTTTATAATTATATAGCACAATAAAGTTAATATTCTGAAATCATAAGCAGATTTTTATAGAGAAAAGAAAAGTTGTAATGAAAGCCACCGAGAGGGGCACCTGGTGGCTCACTCAGTTGAGTGTCTGACCCTTGGTTTCGGCTCAGGTAATGATCTCACAGTTCATGGGTTCAAGCCCTGCATCGGGCTCTGTGCTGGCAGCACAGAGCCTGCTTGGATTCGCTCTCTCCCTTTTTCTACGTTCCTCCCCAACTGGTGCTAACTCTGTCTCTTTCAAATAAATTTTTAAAAAAATTTAAAAAGCAATGAGAAAAAACAGGCTTTCTTCTTCAATTATGGGCAATTTTGTTTAAGAGCAAAATCCATTTCCTTCATTTGGTAGGCTCTATGGGTTCAATGTTAAGTATAGTAAGTATTTGGAAATGATGTTTAGAGGAAAATACATAATAAAGCATCCTGTTTTACATGTGTATTTCACAAAAATAATATGAACTATTAATATAAAATATATTATACATACACTAAATAAAGTGTATTAATATAGTATAGAACATTGTATCTGCAATGTATATTAAATAGACATAAAATGTGTCAAGTTGGTAGTTTTCAATAAAACCTGTGCCAGTTAGGAAGGTACAGTGAGCAGTAAAGACAAGAACAGGCTGAAGCGATGGTACATTATTGCTACCTCACCACTGAGGTGAACCTGGACAGGGCTGGGTTCCAACCAACTGGACCATAAGCTAGTGAGATCCCCTTTGAACTTGGAATCCTGCCATATAGCTTTCCAGTAGTGAAGGTAGGGCGACCTATGGTTTAGTTAACTCTAAGTCAAGGTCAAATTTGGGAAAAGAATTTGCAAGGAGTATTTAGACCCCACACAGGAGAACAATTGGAAGGACCTGGGCTGTGAATAAAAAGGCCAGAACAGAACCTTCTTGGTTATTGTGGAGTTGCTGCTTAGATTGCTATCATGGTTCTAACCAGGGAAAGTGAACCGAATGTTGATGATCTCTTTTCCCTTACTTGTTGCCACATCACTACTTAGAAGAAAGTCTTCGCTGGGGGAAGCAGTCCGTCTCTTGGCATATTTATAAGGTGCCATTGGAAGGTAGACTTCCCACAGACTTGACTGAGTGTTCTCCTTGTCACTCTTGCTAAGTTGGCCTCCTGACTTTGTCTCAAGAAAACAAACTAGGGAGTTAACATGAATCACAAAGTTTGTGCTCTTATTAATTGATTTGTTATGATTGGCAAGTGAAATAAAAGCCTGATGTGTTGATGAAGCGACGGAAGGTGTAGATCTCAGTGTCAGGTGTGGAAGAAAGGACAGACACCAAACTGGGTTGAACTCAGAGATTATTGGGATGTGCATGAATGTGAGGAAGAGATCAGACTTTTATCTTCTTATATATCCCTGGGCTTTTAACTGGAAGTAACAAATGTGCAGTAAGTTTAGAGTTTAAAATCCAAAGTAAAAGTGAAGGGACAATGGTAGCTCTCGCAAACAATAGAATTGAAATAAAATTGTGGCTCATTAAACTTGAAAAATTGGGTAATCTTTATCCTTTTTTGGCAGCTATTTGGTCCAAAATTGATAAACTATGCATTCAATTAATGATAAAACCATGGTTTAAAATAATATATAAATTGTGTTGGTTTGTGCCTAAGCAGAAATATTTAACTAGAAATTTTATAACAACTTTTAGTTTGCTTGCTGAGAGTACATGTTTGCCCTAATAGCATGTGAATCTATTATCCATCTTTCTTATATCCAATGTATGTATGATTTTCAGGAAAGGTATATAAAAATTAATGGACTGCTTATAATCATCAATATGTTCTCCAGGGTAATATCTGAAAATCAGCAAATTATGGAGTGTATTCTTATCATTCCATTTACACTTTTGTCTAGGAATAAGCCTCACAGAAATGATTTATTTTTATCCTCTGCACAAAGTATTAAGCTATTGCACGCCACCATATTTAATGTTTATTTAATTCTTTGTTCATCCTCTCTAAACATTAGGGAGTTTCACTTCACTTATTCATTTATTATTGCTGAAACGACTTGACACCTCACTGGACATACCTTCTGATAGATTTGAGCACCCCATATAGAATATATTATGCAAAATTTAAAAACTGAAAAATCTTAAGGAATTCGATGACTAAGTAGGAATCAGATTTATCCATGCATGGTGCTTTTAAACTTCAAAGTGGTGCACACTACCATAGCTGTGTGTCTGGAGTTTTTCTGTTCTCCGATGTAAGGTGTTTAGTGACGTTTTGGGGTTTTGTTGTTGTTGTTGTTTAAATCAAAAAGAAATGTCAAAGCATGAAGTTAAAATTAATCCTAAACTGTGGAGTATCATGGTTATCTCTGTCAAAGAGATACTATTCTTTTTCATTTTCTAAATACTTCCAACCAAGGTAAACTTTCATTTGTACTCATTCTCAGCCCGTTTCTCTTTTCCTTCCCCCGCCGCCCCCTCCCCCCCCCCACTGTGTTCAGTGGCCGGATTCCTTTCATAAGTCATTGTAAAAGCTTGCTTGACATGGAGGAAACATGTAGACTTTCTATGTTATGAGAAGAGAAGGGATATCTCCTCGAATTAGGAGTAGTACCTGCATGTGCCTGATTAAATTTATAATTATTTGCTTTCTTGGTTTAGGCCAGCCATTATGCCAAACACTCCATATATTACATGATTGAATTTTATCAATAGCTTGATGAGGTGAGGTGGTTCAACTATCATTCCCATTTTTATCCATAAATAAACTGAAATGTATAAGGTTAAATAATTGTGACAAAGTTTATAATGAGACCTAAAAACCCAGTGTGATACTTAAAGCAGCCATGCTCAGAAACAGTGACATAGTGGTTGGTGCATTGGAGTTGAGGTGTGTGCTTTGAGTGATGCCCTAGTACCATCATTTTCTGTTCTGAGTGGACAGGAGATTTTATCTCACTTAGGTCCAAATCTCATACAGGCCCCTGGTCTGAGTTTGCAATGAAAATATTTTTAGTTTCATTCATTAAAATATGGATGCTAAACATGAAAAATTGCTAACTCAGTGGTTTCCTTGTTTAATTGTGCTTCACAGTTGAGTATGGGAAGAATTATAACCAAATCAAAGGTGAGGATATAGTAAGGATTACAAAAGGAGTCAGATAAATATATTTGTGAGACAGAAGCACTACCGACTAAGCTAATGAGGCAGAATTTTTAAAAAATAATCCTGTTGCTAATCTACCCACCATAATGTCTAATTCCAAACATTTTGTAGTCATTAAATCCACATGAAAAAAAGGAAAAACTCAGCCAAAATAGTTTGATGTGTGAATATACAGCCTTCTTTATAGTAGTAAACAGCATTGATAGTGATTTTGATTTATGTCCAACCTTCAGAGCACCTATTGTTTTTATGCTGTAATTAGTTTAACACTTATTTTAGGTAACTTCTTGTGCTCACAATATATTACTAGTTTTGTTTAAAAATACTTTTGAGTTTTATACAATATTTTCTTTTACTCTACCTGCTTATATCTACTTGGTCAGGGTTCAAATCAGAAGATAATAATTGGTACTACTCACCTATATTAAAACATCAGCTTTAAAGCAAATTACACATTGACACGGCTTATGTGAGTTTCAGTATTTGCATTCTTTGCGTGAGTCTCTCAATCTTACTCTGCTTTTGTCATCCAAATTCTATGAGCTTAGTATTGTTATGAGGTGACAAAATTGAGGTAAAGAACACGGAACTTACAGGTGCATTGCTGGTAAATAGTAGATCTACTATCTGAATCCAGAGACCCAAACTAGTGCCATGGGGAAATTTTATGAACAGCAACAATGAAAACAAAAACAACTAAGGCAACAAGAAACTCTCTCTATGAGGCTTTTGTACCTCCTCCAGCTTGATATAAGCTGAATCCCATGTAAAATTCCTTTATTTAGGTGAGAGTTATGCCTGGATGGCCTATAATAAAACAACACTGGGCAACCTGCCTTTGACCCATTTACCTTAGGTCTAAACCCAGATGTCCCTCCTCTTTTTCTTACCTGCTGATAGGGAAGGCAGGCATGTGTATAGCAATGTTGTCTATGGAACAGGCAATGCAGAAAGGAAATGCATTAGCACCTTTAATTCATATTCTTTCCTCTTTTGACTCATCCTCTATGAGTATGGGCCAGTCAGAAGAATGAGCAGGGGCAGGAGAAGATTTAGAACAAAAAAGAAAGGAAAGAAGGAAGCTAGGAAAGAAGGGAGGGAGGGAGGAAAGGAGGAAGGAAGGAAAAAGAAAGGAAGGAAGGAAGGAAAGGGGGAAGGGATGGAGGGAGGGAAGGAAGGAAGAAAATCATTTTGTTGAACCTGAAATTAAACTTTAAATCCTACAGGGAAGAGGCAGGAAAAGTGAATAGATTGGCGATTCAGGCAAGAGAGATGTTTAATGGAAAGAATACTGAGGAGGAGAGAAGACAGAACTGAGAAAAAAGTAGTGACCAGAATGGGACAGCATTCACACGGTCATAAGGGAATGCAGTAAATGGTCAGGACTGAAGCCAGGATGTCAGAAGTTGAAAGGATGTTTTTCTTATTGGCCTTCTCATAAATAAGCAACAGCCAGAGAGGCGTTGCACACCATAGTCTTACAGATGGCCTTTGGGGCACATCTGATTGTGTTCAAATCCTGGCTGTGTAATTTATTAGCTCTGTCTCCTTCAAAATATGACTTAATTCCTCTCTACCTCAACTTCCTCAGATTAGAAATGAAAACATGAAATCAAAGAGGAGGCTGGTGGACGTTAAATGAAGTAGAAGACTTCCTGTCACCCAAATGCCCAATAAACATTACCTATTAGTAATGTGTTACTAATCTTGCCTATCCTAAACTCTTCCTCTTTATAAGAGTGAGGCATCAAAATCACATCCAAACCTCTTTCTCCTCTGTTCCATCCACACTCTGATATGACAAGAATGATTAAAAGCCGATACACAACCTCTTCTGGGTTTTGGGCTGCTTCTTTATTTTCCATCTGAAATATTCTTGGAGCACTAGTTCCTGCAGCACAAACAACTTACAATTCCCTACAAGAATAGTGCTGCTTCTCATATCCTTGCCTTGTCAACCCTGGTCTGCTTGGAGATTTATTCTTCACTGCACATTTACCCCCATCAATAAATCCTACCATTCATTCAACATCTCGACTAATATTATTATTATTAACAATCCGTGTATGTTATCTGTTAATGCACAACAAACTGCCAAAAATTTAGCAACCTAAGAGCTCACACACACATTTCATATCTCACAGTTTCTGTGGACTCAGCTTCAGGAAGTGCACTGCCTCAGGGCCTCACCGAAGACTGGAATCAAAATGTCATCTGGGTTTGTATTCACCCCAAAGCTCAACGGGGAAAAGATCAATTTTCAAATTCACGTGTTTGCTAGCACAATTGAATTTTTTGGGGGGGGTGTTGGACTGGGGACCTCAGTTTCCAGCTGACTCATGGCAAAAGGCCACTCACAGTTCCTTGTCACATGGACCCACAGCACTGCAATTTGTTTCATTTAAGGCAAGAGTCAGTCTACTGGCAAGACGGAAGTTGGAGGCTTCTTAAGCCCCCTCTTTCAGGAAGGTCCCCTACTTGTCCAAAGTAGACTAAAGCAATTGAAATTACTATGTTATTTTATAGCTATTTGATTTGCATTTCTTACCCTAAGGCTTGCAAGACATCAGAGTCTGTGTCCTTATATCTTTATTTTTGCAGCATATGACTAACAATATGTGCTTAATCAATTCACGAATTAAATCTATAGATGTATTGTCACTCAGTTTTTGATGAATGAAGATATTTTGGGGGGTGCCTGGATGGCTCAGTCGATTGAGCGTCTGACTTCGGCTCAGGTCATGATCTCACAGCTCGTGAGTTCGAGCCCCACGTCGGGCTCTGTGCTGACAGCTCAGAGCCTGGAGCCTGCTTTGGATTCTGTGACTCCCTCTCTCTCTGTCCCTAACCCACTCGCATTCTGTCCCTGTCTCTCCCAAAAATAAATAAACATTTAAAAAATTGGAAAAATATTTTTTTCTCTGACATAAATTCCCTTCAAGTACACAGAATGAGCAGTTTCAGTGTGTCCAGATGGTAGATGTATATGGCATTAGACACCAAATAAAAGAGAACAATCATGGCTCTCGTTAAAGAATGGCTTTCAAGTTACAGCTGAGAAACCTTGGAGCAGAATTTCAAGGGCATCTAAACAAATATGCTAGAGTAGAAAGGATAATGTCAACAGATACCATTATTCAGAAATCCACAACTGTTTAGTGTCTACACAGAACATCTACACAGTTAGACTCTCGGAATTAATGAGAACTGCATTGGCACACAAAACCTGTTTATTGAACTCTTGAAAAATATCTCATGCAATATTGCTATTGAATAGATATCGAGAACAAGAAGTCAAAATGGGAAGCCACATTATGAGCATATACAGAGAGAAAAGAAGGTGACTTTTTCCCCTCTGTACCGTATTTCTAGAAAATGTCAACAGTTATAAATTGTCTTATAATGGAATTATTAAGTTGGACTACTTTATATAATTTGTCATTGAAATCCTTCAGAGCAATTACCAGCTCCTGTAGGAAAATACAAGTAGCGATCACAATGTATCGGATTTAACAATCAGTATTTAGAACATAAAACTTTAGAGTTCAAGCTGAATGTCACAATTACGGTTTAAAATTATTCATATCTGAATAAGGTATGAGTTTGGTACTGTAGAAGGATAATTATCTAGTTGGTTCAAAGACAGTTTTGAATTCTTACATAATTAAATAAGAAAGGTGGTATTTTCCTGAACTGTCTTGAATTTCTATGTTTTCCTAACATTTTCCCTGACCCTCAAGTAGAAAAGTTCACTTGGCCTTGAATTGAACCGGAGTTACCAGCACGTATCAACCAGTACCTTTCGCAAGTAATGCTGTAGGTGCCGTATTTTCTAACTCACACCATGTGTGTCCCTTGTTGCTTGGATTCCTATGTCAGCTTTTCTTCTATTACTCCTCAGAGTAGCTCCATACCCTTGAAGGCTTATAATTACCCTTCCGTTTTATACTCTTTAAAGTAGTTTCTGAAGAAACAGACTTCTTGTTGCATTTTGGACAAAAAAGAAAGCTTTTTATTCTTCCTAAAGTCATGTTTTCATCTGAAAAAAAGTTTTATTTCTTTTATCTAAGATTAAAATGTAAAATTCAAGGGCTTTTGCCATCCTAAAATAGAAGAAAAGAGAAGAAGGCTATTTGCCTTCTTTTTGGAAGTTAATTTTGAAATACAAATTGATGAAAAGCAAAAAAAAATCATATTTTTTGTTACTAATCTGTTTATGATTGAATTTTATACCATTCAATTAGAAAATGCAAGTTATTTTCAAATGTGCTTTCAAAGCCTAAATTCTCCAGTGACATTTCCCCAATGGCATATTTTCCAATGTTCTGCAGCATTGTGTTTTAATTTATTTTCAATCATGTGCTAAAGAAGTGAAATAAATTCCTCCTCATTTTTCACCTGGTTTCATATAGCAAATAATACAACTATCATTGTTACAGTGAAATATAGTAATGCACTTTATTGTTTCTCTAGAAAACTCATGTCAGTCAACCAAACACAAGGAATGTGAAATGCTTCCTCACCAAATGAATCAGAGTTACAGCTGAGTTTCAATAATATCTTAGGAATTAAATAAACTTTATAGATATTGACAGCATTCTAAATTTTTTTTCAAAAACAATTTTTATTACTTTTATTTTTTGAGAGGCAGAGAAAGAGCATGAGTGGGGGAAGGGAAGAGAGAGAAGAAGACACAGAATGCAAAGTAGGCTTCTGGCTCTGAGCTGTCTGCACAGAGCCCGACGTGGGGCTCAAACCCAGAAACCATGAGATCATGACCTAAGCTGAAGTCGGACGCTCAACCGACTGAGCCACCCAGGCACCCCTACAGCATTCTAAATATATTGTTTATTTCTCAGCTGTACAATCTAGGTAGACATCATTTTGATGAAATAATTGTTCATCTAGATTTTAGCATTTTAAAAGGAATACTTTTTTTTATCTTTTTATTTTACAGAGAGGGAGAGAGTATGAGCAGGGGAGAGGGGCAAAGGGACAGAGAATCAAGCATGTTCCATGCTCAGTGCAGACACAGGGCTCAATACCACAACCCTGGGATCATGAACTGAGCAGAAATCAAGAGTCTCAACTAACTAAGTCACCGATACACCCCAAAAAGAATAATACTTTTTAAAGTAAGAGAGAATTAGTGTGTTGGTTTGTTGAAGGGAGAAACAAAAGTAGCATTAACATTTGTTTCCATTAATGAGATAAATAGAAACACAAAAATTCAAATATGTAAAATATGTATTTAATTTAATTTTGATACCGAAATATGGAGTTAAACAGTAAGATGTATATAAACTGTATTTTAGGTAAATTCCTAGCAGGCTATTGCTGGGTCATAGGGTAGATCTATTTTTAATTTTTTGAGGAACCTCCACACTGTTTTCCAGAGAGGCTGCACCAGTTTGCATTCCCACCAACAGTGCAAGAGGGTTCCCATTTTTCCACATCCTCTCTATCATCTATAGGCTTCTGATTTGTTCATTTTAGCCACTATGACTGACATGAGGTGGTATCTCAGAGTGGTTTTGATTTATATGTCCCTGATGAGGAGTGATGTTGAGCATCTTTTCATGTACCTGTTGGCCATCTGGATATCTTCTTTAGAAAAGTGTCTATTCATGTCTTCTGCCCATTTCTTCACTGGATTATTGTTTTTCAGGTGTGGAGTTTGGTGAGTTCTTCATAGATTTTGGATACTACCCCTTTGATACGTCATTTGCAAATATCTTTTCCCATTTCGTTGGTTGCCTTTTAGTTTTGTTGATTGGTTCCTTTGCAGTGCAGAAGCTTTTTATCTTGATGAAGTCCCAATAGTTCATTGTTCATTTTTGCTTTCAATTCCCTTGCCTTTGGAGATGTGTCAAGTAAGAAATTGCTGCGGCTGAGGTCAGAGAGGTTTTTTCCTGCTTTCTCCTCTAGGGTTTTGATGGTTTCCTGTCTCACATTCAGGTCCTTTATCCATGTTGAGTTTATTTTTGTGAATGGTGTGAGAAAGTGGTCTAGTTTCATTCTTCTGCATGTTGCTGTCCAGTTCTCCCAGCACCATTTGTTAAAGAGACTGTCTTTTTTCCATTGGATGCTCTTTCCTGCTTTGTCAAAGATGAGTTGGCCATACGTTTGTGGGTCTAGTTCTGGGGTTTCTATTCTATTCCATTGGTCTATGTGTCTGTTTTTGTGCCAATACAATACTGTCTTGATGATTACAGCTTTGTAGTAGAGGCTAAAGTCTAGGATTGTGATGCCTTCCACTTTGGTTTTCATCTTCAATATTACTTTGGCTATTCAAGGTCTTTTGTAATGAACAAATTAGGAGACTGTAGATGCTGGAGAGGAGAAACGGGATCCTTCTTGCACTGTTGGTGGGAATGTAAACTGGTACAGCTGCTATGGAAAACAGTGTAGAGATTCCTCAAAAAATTAAAAATAGACCTACCCTATGACCCAGCAATAGCACTGCTAGGAATTTACCCAAGGGGTATAGGAGTGCTGGTACATAGGGGTACTTGTACCCCAATGTTTATAGCAGCACTTTCAACAATAGCCAAATTATGGAAAGAGCCTAAATGTCCATCAACTGATGAATGGATAAAGAAATTGTGGTTTATGGACACAATGGAATACTACTTTGCAATGAGAAATAATGAAATATGGCCATTTGTAGCAATGTGGATGGAACTGGAGAGTGTTATGCTAAGTGAAATAAGTCATACAGAAAAAGATAGATACCATATGTTTTCACTCTTATGTGGATCCCGAGAAACTTAACAAAAGACCCCTTAACAGGGAGGGGAAGGAAAAAACAAGTTAGAGAGGGAGGGAGCCAAACCATAAGAGACCTTTAAAAACTAAGAATAAACTGAGGGTTGATGGGGGGGGGGGTGTGTGTGGGAGGGAGGGCAAAGTGGGTGATGGGCATTGAGGAGGGCATCTGTTGGGATGAACACTGGGTGTTGTATGGAAACCAATTTGACAATAAATTTCATATTTAAAAAAAGAGAAAGAAATAGAAATCAAGAAGAAATAGAAATCAAGATATTCAAAGCCATGTAGAAAGATCCATACTCTATACTGCAGAAATAAGGAGCCATTAAACACATTTAAGTAGAAAGGTCTATGCTTTAAGATTAATCTTTAACAGTGTATAGATTGAACTTAATGTAGAGGAATTAATGAAGGAAGATCAGTTTGTATTCACCTAGGTAAAAGGTATTGAGGATCAAAACTAGATTAATGGCAATATGAATAAAAAAAGTTGCAAAAATTAAAAAATATTAAATAAATAAATAAACAAACAAACAAACAAACAAACAAACTGTATTTTAGGGTAGAATAATTTTATATGATACTTAAGTCTAATAAATCTAAGATTAATTTTATTAACTCAATCATTAAATGAAAAGTAATATTAAATATAGTAAGACAGCTTTAAACAGAAATTATTATTAAATATAATAAACAGTTTATATGTTATTACATTATTTAGTGTAGTATTGATCACATTTAACCATCTCCAACCTGGGTTGCTTCTATCTCTTTCTCTCTCTCTCTCTCTCTCTCTCACACACACACACACACACACATACATACACACACACACACACACACACACAAATCTAAGAAGTTGTATTTATCTTTTTAATAGATGCTTGCAGTGTTTTCTTTAGTGGCTCTTTTAGCTTAGGTGCTATTGGCCTCGAAGAAATTTTAGAGTATTTATTCTACATAGTTTGGATATTTATGATGTGATTTTATTAATTGTACTGGCTTCCCAAAAGATCTGCTGTTTTTTATTCTAATGTATTTTGCTCTTCCTTAAAGTATTTACAATTATTAACACAAAAGATTTCATGTTCTTCAGTTTATCTTGTTGCTAATTGATCAATTTTGAAAAGTATTGTAAAATTAAAAAGAACGCAGTAAAACATTCAAAAACTTAACTTGTTATCCTGTGTTACTCTTTTTATCATCCAATTTAAAAGTTTAACAATTTAAAAAATATACAAATTTCTTAGAAAATATAAGCCACTTCATGGTATTATAAATACAGAGGTTTAAATAAAGATGAAATGTAATAAATGTTTTAGTCACATTAATTTTAAATTCTAGAGTTTGGAAGATATTTTGTGATTAACACTTGCATGATGTGTGTTATTTTTCAGTTGTCTGGTTTCAATTTCAACCTGAAATATGATACTGTTCAACAATGTCATTTTAAAGAAGATTAAGTATCCCAGTGTGTGACAAAGTGAACTCAATTTTTAAATTATGAACAGTGAAATAACGAAAACAAAATAAAATGGAAACTATTTGTCAGGGACTTGCTACCTAGTATGTAAATCATTCACAACGCACATCTCCCTTTCCCACTACTCATTTTTTTTTTGCACTCACTTGAGTATTTAGCCGTTTCCTAATTTCTCTGTTTAGATGTTTAGTGAAGAGGCACAGTACAACTACTAAATATCACAGGAAATTCCATCAAAATTTATTTATATACCTAGTTGGTTCACTTGTCTAAGATACAAAAGAAAAAAAAATCCATGATACGTCAGATAGCAAGATTATCAGAATTTATTTAGGTCTTTTGGTGCTTTATTTGAATCTATTTTGTGGCCCTAAACTTAAGTCATGAGTTGTTTCCCTGAGAATCTTCCAAAAAGAGAATTGTTTTGTTATTGGTAGCGGTGGTTATCAGCTATGTTTTATGACCAACAAAGTATAAGCAATGCCTAATTTTATACTAGAAATTGAGTGATGATACTTATGCTTTTGCCTGGGATATTTCCTTTTATGCCTCATATCCTAGGACATGTAAAAGCAGGGCTACCTTCCTTCTCAAAAGGGTTCTGGCCTGGGTGATCAATTTTGTGCATACCTTACAGTACTACTAAGCAAAGTCTCATATTTCCATTTCTAAGGTGTCTCTCACAGGAACAATTCTGTTCATAACAAAAGGTCTTCAAAGTGACTGCTGTAATTCTAAATTATCCTTGGTGAAATTGTAACCTTTAGAAAGATATCCCCACAAATTAGAATTATAGTGTAAATACATGTAAGGGGTAGGCGTCTGGCAGAGGGAACTCAGAGTTGGATTTATACAGGTACCTCATTAGAACTGAGGTGAGGCTTGTCCAACATTATGTCTCTGGAACCTACTCAAGAGACCAGCCATCACCAGTCAAAATCCCAACAAAACTCTTAACTCCTGACAGACACTGAGCAAGCAATTGTCAGGGACACAAAGGCAGGACTTATAAAAGTGTGTCCAGGTATATGTGATTAGACCTTCTTAACTATTTTAAAGGACAGACTTCTTGGCCCTTTGCTTATCTTCATATAGACTCATAGACTTAAAACACAAAGTAACAAGAAAATACGGGAATAAAACACATTTTCACCAAAGATTAAGTTTTTAAACTTAATCACATAACCACAGGATAAGTGGAAGCAGTTCTATTTCTTGGAGGCAAAATTCATTTAGCATTTGGAATCTTGATGAAAATAATGCAAAATTCAGAACCAATGTGAGCATTATCCCACCATCATCATTAGAGAGTTCCGTGAGGTGAAGGTCAAGTTGAGTTTGTGGTTTCAAAATTGAAGACTTTGAGTTATGACAGCAAGTGAGTTTCATTAATTTTAGTAAAACATACATATTATTGAACTTCCAAAATACCACCAGACAAACTATTAGTGAAACTAAATGTAACCAAACATTTTCCATCGAGCGAAAACATTGCTACAGTCTTAGTCATAAACGCTTAAGTCTTAGTATACTCAGAGAGGTGGGGTGTTTATAGGTTTTGAAGGGACTGGAATCAAATAGTTTAAAGGAGTCCTTTCAAATTAAAGAGCGAATTGGGACCAGGCAACTTTCAAGCCATTATAATTTAGGATATGTGTGTATAGTAAGAAGAGGTTCTTCAAGTGGAACCCAAGGATAAACTATGTTGATTGTATCAGTCCAATAGGGCTGACATAACAAAATATCACAGACGGGTGGCTTAAACAGCAGAAATGATTTTCTCACAATTCTTAAGGCTAGAAGCCCTACATGAAGGTGCCAGCAGGACTGTTTCTTCAGAGGTCTCTCTGATTTGCAAATAGTTGTCTTCTCACTGTGCCTTACTATGTGGTCTTCTGTGTTTGTCTGTGTCCTAATCTCTTCTTATAAAGATGCCAGTCGTATCTAATTAGGGCCCATCCTCATAGCCTCATTTATCCTTAAATAATTAATTATCCTTTATTACTTCCTCTTTAAATACCTATATCCAAACACAGCCACATTTGGAGATACTAACAGTCCAGGACTTCAACATATAAATTGGTGGGGGGACACAGGTCAGCCTACAACATAGATAAAGAAGCTGTTAAGCAAGCAGAATGTTTTAGACAAATTGATTTGCTGGAATTTTCTGAAGCAAATAGCTGTGCTTTACAGTCTTATATTTCCTATTAAATGAGTTCATATCACACAGGTGGTCATCTTTCTAATAACCTATTTAATGTTTTTATGTTGATGAGTTGGCTTTGCTGTTACTAGTCCAGACTTTTGTCCTTGCCATCACACAGTATGAATTTGGAGAAGTGATTTAACCCCTATGAATCTCTTCTTTGACGATATTAACAGTATCTACTCCATGGAATTCTTGTGAGATACCAATAAAACTCCTGCAAAACTCTTAGCAGAGGACCCCACATTAAATATAAGGTACAGTGTCCCTGCTGATAGTGATAATGGTGCTACGGTTGCTACCGAATTGTATATCTCAGAGTCAAGTTCAAAAAAGAAAATAACACTGACAGTCTGTAAGATTAAGGCTTCCTTTTTTGGTAAGAGTGATAGATAGCAAACTGAGACTTTCTTTCTTAAAGTTTCATTTTGTGAAATCTGATATGATTTAAGACCCAATAAACAGGCAATTATTATATGGAGACTTCTCATTTTATTTACTTCCTAAATAAGTCAGTAAAATTGATGATTTCTATTTCAACTATGGCAAAAAGGAAGCGCAAGATGCTATTTTCTGCTCAAGCTTATTCAAGTAGAGAGTGAGAGAATCAGGAATTGAACCCTGACATGTCTGATTCAAAACCCATGTTCTTAGGTAGTGTTTTATTTAACCATTTATTTAACAAATACTAGAAGACATAATAATGAACTATTTTTAGCCCTTGAACTTATATTTGTTTTTTCATTAAAAGATATTTAGACTTATTTTAACTAGATAAGTAGCCACAAGAGAATCACCCAGATAAAAGTTTGACTGCCTGATTATGCATGCGTGCAAAATGCCATAACACTGGGAATTTGGTCACCATTTCAAATGCAATCTGAAATGTCATAGTAGCTGAGGGAATAAACATCCCTAACACTATGGAATAAACTCCCATCTTTTCATAGGAGCCTGGGGGAGATGCATCTATAATTGATTACTCAAGTTCCAGCTGTTCTCAGAACTGTGTCATTGAAGTCATGAATTATTTGCTGAATCTAATATGTGGATAACAGTTAAATCAGCAGAGTAAGTTTATTTGTCTGTTGCATAATCTCTTCTATAAACATGCTTGGCCAAACAGAAGATACGTATTTATCAAAGAAATTAGTCCAGAATTATTGAAAAAATATGGATAGTACAAAACAAATATGCACACGCAGACACACAGGATAACGATATTGTACGGATGTCAAGATGGCTTCACAAAATTTTCTGAGATGTTTGGAAGATACTTGTAAGCAACTTTGAGATGACTTTCTTAAGTTGGTTCACTTATTTCCTTACGTGTTACCATTTTGAATCCACCTCCCTGAATTACAAATTAATTCTGAAAAAGTGAGTGAGGATTTGTGTGCCCAAATGACTACAGCAGTTTTTGCCAACTTTCCCTGATAAGAATTTCCTGAGGGCCTCTTTATATACCTTTTTTTAGAACCGTACTTCTCACCTTTAATGTGAATCTTATGCAAGATTCACCCAAGGATCTTTTTAAAATTTAGTAGGCTTGGGGTCAGGGCTGAGATTCTGTAGTTCTCTGGGGCTCCCAGCTGATGCTGATACTGTTGGTCCAAGAACCACTTTTTAAGTAGCAAGTGTGGTCACTTGCAGTGTCCAATAATGTAGCTACTAGTCACATATGGCTGTTGAGCTCTTGAAATGTAGCTAGTCAGAATAGAGTTGGACTGTAATCTAAAAAGGATTTTGAAAGCATAGTATGAAGAAGGAATGTAAAATATATCAATAAATTTTTTAAAAATAATGATTACATGTGTAATAGGCAATGTTTTGGATATGTTGGGTTGAATAACATATATTATTAAAAATAATAAAATTAGGGACTTTTAAATTTGCGTGGCTGATTTTTTTAAATGAATCTTTGCCTTGGATATGTTTCATTCACATAGCACTGGTCTAAGTAGAAGGTCAAGACTAGAAACTGATTAAGTGGGACTGGGATGGAGTCTTGGTATGATTTAATTTTATTACTCATGCATTTAATGATACTGATGTATCAATATTTCCCACGAGAATGTGTATTTCCTAAACACAAACACTCTTCACTCTTGTATCACAAGCAATTAATAGGGTTGCTGACAAAGAAGAGATTGCCATGTTGGATAGATATTTAAAACACACCATTTTGAAAGCATAGCCATGCTGTGATCATTATAACAAGTAACACAATGGAGGAAAATATTTCTGGAACACTAGACTTCCTAAATTTAATATCAGGCGAGCTTAAACTAACTTTATAAAAACTCATAATGCTTCCTTTATTCTTGTGCTATTATGGGAATGCGTGAAGGCATGTCATAACCCCTGCTCAAATATATGATTATCTTACCTGAAACCCAAGGAATGATAAAATGCAGTTCATCGGAGTTTTGTACAGGGAATCTTGAGATGATAAAATGTCTTGTAATTCTCAGTTATGAATGACTCCACTGAAATGGAAAAGTTTACTTTCAACAAAGTAATAGTCTTCAAACAAACAGGAACTTTTTTTTGCTACTATAATCTATCACAAAATATAATGTATTATCAGGATCTATGTAGCATACAATGGTGCATGCCTATATGTGTGCACAGGTAAATAATACATTGTAGATTGCCCTGAAATAGTATCATTGTTCCCTTCTCAGATACTAAGGGGACTCAAAACTTAAGTTACAACCTTTAGGAATTAGGTACTGTGGTTTTTCCTATATGTGAAGCTATAAAAAGTACAGAGTAAGAGCAAGGTCCCTAGAGCCAAAATCTCCTATGCAATTTGCCATCGTCTCTGTTTATCATTTTCCCATCTCTAAAATGGGGCTAATAATAGTATTTATCTCATAGGGTTGTTGTGGAGATAAAGTGAGTTAAAACCTCTAGACTATATAGAACAGTTTGGCATGTAATAAATGCCATTACTAGATACCGAAATGTTCCTAATTATGATTTGAACTAGTAATTGACATAAGAGATTTAATGACCGAAAGCAAAATCTACATTATATTTTAAGTACAAGTAATGCAACTTCTTCAGTTTTGTTACATTTCTATTGATAAGAAAGACAAAAATCAAAAACTTGAGGACAACTGATATGGTCTATTGTCTTTAAGCAAATAGCATCACAATGTTTTCAAAATTTATTTGGAAACATTTCTTTTGAATGAAGAGAATTTTAATGTTTATCACAGTTCAAGATAAAACACAGAATATTATTTTCTCTGATAAAACTGAAAAATATTATTCTGTGTGTAACAACTACTTTATCCGAATTTAGAACTATATTATCTTTGAATTTTGAAAGTATATTATATTCTCTTTTCAGTTTTAGTCTTGATATTGTTCAATATATAGGATTTCCAATGTAATCTTGAAGATGTGGGTCATGCATTATTTATGTGTCCTGATGTCTTAGCACTTTTCCAATCCATTTTCCACCTGTGTAACATGCTTATTTTGTTTCAATATTTTAGCGGTCCCAGTGTGCAATGCATTCTGTTATATTCAATATTTTAAAATACGAGGAGTGTCTGGGTGGCTCGGTCAGTTGAGCGTCCAACTTCCACTCAGATAATGATTTCACGTTTCCTGAGTTAGAGCCCTGCGTGGGGCTCTGTGCTGACAGCTCGGAGCCTGGGGACTGCTTCAAATTCTGTGTTTCCCATTCTCTCTGCCCCTCCCCGCTCACACTCTGTCTCTTTCTCAAAATTAAATAAAAATTTAAAAAATAAAATAATTTCGAAAATACATTTTGGAAGGAGACACAATAACTAAATGTAATGTGGTATCTTGGGTGGGATCTCTGATTAGAGAAAGACATTAGGTAAAATCTAAGGAAATCTTAATAACATATGGACTTTAATTAATGTTACTGAATTAATATTGGTTTATTAATTGTGACAATAATACGATAGTAATGTAACACGTTAATAATGGGAAAAAACTCGGGCATGGTATACTCTAATATTATTGCAACTTTTCTGTCAGTTTAAAAGTAATCTGAACAAGTTTATTAACTGTCAAAAACTACATTTCAAACTTCATGAAATTTCTAATACTAAAATTCTTCTCTCTCCATTCTCCAGCTCCCTTGCCCTCCACCCCACCCTTTTCTGTCCTTCACTTTCTCTATTATTATTCACTGCAGTATTCTTCCTAAGGAATTAGAATTATCAAATCTTTGCAGCCTATATTGGCTCTCTCTACTTCTGAGTTAAGGTTTAAAAGTTGAAAATATAACAATGACATTTATCTGTAAATATGCAAGCAGGTTTTTAACTAAAAATAACGTCTGCTTATTTACACTTACTCTCAAATACGGATGATACTTGTAATGTTAAGAAAACAAAATTGTGTAGTCTAACTCTGTACATATCTCCAAATATTTCTAAATCTATGTAAATGATAGAATGACTAATGAAGGCCATTCCTAGAATAGAAAAAATAACATCTAACCACCATTCTCGTCTACCTTCTTGCCTCTCTAGGAAAAATATTTGTTTAAATAAGAACTATAAATAAAGAATTTTTATTTTGAGCTTTATAAAATCTACTTCATAAAATTTAAATAATTATTTCCTTTATCTCATAAATTTAGTTATTTAACTTTTTTCTTTTAAAAATTTATTAATTGAGTCATACTAATTTGAGGTTTTATAGTACTTTGTTGATACCTGAGCAAATTTTGAGTCAGAATAAGGGCAAACAAATGTATTTTTGCAAATGTTTTGTTAAGAATACCTGTAGTATGTGTCTCCATATGCGAGTGCTCTAGCACTATAACCATTTCTGATGTGACTCTAAGGGGTGGGGCAAGGTGTGCATTAGTGTATTTTAAGGAAATTATAGCACATCTGTATTACTATAATGTCTGAGTTCTATACTGAAATTTATCCTCCTACTTTTGTACTTTTTCAAAAACATCCAACCCATATCAAAGATTCTAGCACTTACTAACATTTAATAGCAAAATACCATTCCAATGTGGTATCATATGTGTGTGTGTGTATGTGTGTGTGTGTGTGTGTGTGTGTGTGTGTGTGTGTAAGTTATAGAAAACTTTTATGTCTGCTCATTTTCATTTTTCATTATGAAGTTACAGGGTCGGAATGATATGTATCTTCTAAAACTGTGTGTGATTTTAACTTTTTTTTTTAACCAACATACACTACAAAATACTCCCTAATGGAATTCAGTAAATGTTAGCCACTTTTCAGACTCATACAAAATGATGGGCTATAGATTTAAATCAAGAAAGATAGCAGTGATTTGTGGAAGTCAAAATTAGACACTATGTAGAAGGGGTCAGATGAGTGGCAAAAGAGGAACAGGAAGGAGGGAACTGCTCAGCGGGACTAGTAGCTATGAGTAAGAGCAAAAGAAGACAATGGAAAAGGCATGGTATTCAAAATTGTCTCTGGCTGGACTGTTTTAGAGCCATTGCATTTATTAGCCTTCAAGCTCCAGTTAAGATGGCTCTCATGAAGGCAGATTGCTACATCAGATCCTACTCATGCATTGACTCTGCCTTATTTTCCCACTGCTTTCATTTTAAAGCAATCTTGCTATCTTGCTCTTTCTTTTCAGAACTTCTGCAGAAGGATGATATCTTGTAGTTACTCCCATCCCCAGAAAGAGTTCCTGTCATTAGAAAGGTCATCCCTACTTTGACACCAGAGTCATAGAGCATACCTCAGGCGTATCTCTGAAAGGAGACGGTGGATATAAGGCTCACCACATTTTTAAATGGCACTTTTTTTTTTTTTTTTGGTAAATCATGTCTAAGTTACTGTGAAACAAAACAATTGTATTAGTTACTGACTTGTTCCCTTTTTTTCTTGAGATGTGTGTACAAAACAATGCTTTCACACGGAATGTAGATTAAATGATCACAGCTGAGAGCAGCCGCCCATGAAAACCTTGGACCCTAAGACTCATTTGGGTTTCCCTAGGGAGGAACATTCCACACATTGCTTTGTAGATCCCTGCCAGAAACAAAATGCTCCTGAGTGACCTCAGATAAAATTCTCCCAAACCCATCCTCTATGGACTCCTTTTGGACCCACATCCTTTTCCTGCTGCTTTTGTGATCTATCCTTTTTGTAATAAATCTCAGCAGTGAGTTTACCTTCTACCCCTCAAAATAACAACTGAAGTGGAAACTTTCCAAAAAATTGAGACCAGAATTGACTTTTTTTTATTAATTGCTTTGCTACAATATGAGGCAAATAAGCTGTAAGTTACCAAAAAAAAAAAAAAAGGTGAATGAATTATCAAGAATTCTTCTCTACATTTTTCCCCCATAAACTGAACTAAGGTTATCTTCACCTGCCACTTTAAACACAGTCTAGATGGTACATAATTATCTTGCAGTACAGCATAAAGAAAAGCAAATGTTGTATTGTCATTCATGTAAAAACCCCAAATATATCCTCCTATCTTTGGCATGAGATTTAGGGACATTCTTGGATGAAATTAACCAAACTAAAACCTGGTGTTTGTGTATTTATGCTCTCACACATAGAGAATAGAACAAAACAAGAAGACATCTCAAGAAAATTCAGGAACATAACTATGTTCAAGAATATATTTATGGGCTGCCACAAAGCTATCTCAGAGTAATGCAAAAGTTTGGTGTTTTTTTTTTTTTTTTTGCTTTTTTTAAGACATGATATTAAATGTTGAAGTAATTAGTGTATTATCTATTTTGTGTTTGAAACATTTAGACAATTCAAATAATCCTTTTATTTGTCCATGAGTTTTGCAGTATACCAAAAATATACATGTCAAAGTGTGAAATAAGCCAAAATATAAGACAATGAGATTTCTCACAGCAATTTTAAATTTTGGGGAGCGTTGACTGTTGATCTGCAACTGAGACTAAGGGATCAATCTGTCTATCAAAGCAAAACTGAGTTAATTTAACCTACCATCATAAAAAGAGATTACCATTTTAACATTTTCTCAAAAGAAAGAAATTGGAAAAGTTCATTATTAGACTTCAGAGTCTGGGCTCCAGTGTTCCAAGGTGAGTCTTTCAAACTAGCTGGGATTAGGAAAATTTTATAACATCCATGAACAGTAGACACAATGAATGAGGCCAGGATCCTGAAACCAGAATCACCAGGCAAATGGTTGCCAGATAAACGAGTAGTTTTCCCAGAGAAATTTTGTATGAAAATTCTCTGGATTTGTTTTTGGGTTAACCATCTTATCTTTCTGAACAAGAATTTTCTGGAACAAACACTTAAGTCAAAATTGTCATAGGAAGTTTCAGTTCTCAGTAAAGAGATATAATTCAAATAGTAAAGCTCATCTCTTACAGTAGAAAGTACTGGGAAACTTGAACTCAAATTCAATCACCTGCAGATATTGACCACCCAGTATATATGGCACATGCTGAGTTAGGTGCTATATTCTGTGTGTTAACATTAGAGAGACAGTCCCTCACTTCACAGACCTCGTAGTCTGGTATATGATACAGGCAAATAAAAAGGCAATTTGGTGTGCAGTGACAAGTATTTGACAGCATTATGTGCAGGGATACAATGGCAGCACATAGGAAGAACACATAACTCAAATTTAGAAGGTTCTCGGAAGGTTTCTTGGGGAAAGTAATGGCTTGAATAAAATTTTGTAATGGAAGCTAAGGGACTTGATGTAAGGAATGAAAATATAAGAAATATGAGGACAGAACTTTGGAGAAGAGCAACTTAACCACAGTTAGAACAGCGATTGCTTTAAAATATAAGGAGAGATAAAGCTCCCCTCTCTGGAAAGTGTATATAATTAAGTACATGTTAAATTATAAATTTACGGGGTACTTGGCTGGCTCAGTGAGTGGAGCATGTGACTCTTGATCTTTGGGGTTGTGAGTTTGAGGCCCACGTTGGATGTAGAGACTGGTTAAAAATAAAGTCTTTAAGGGGTGCCTGGGTGGCTCAGTCGCTTAAGTGTCTGACTTTGGCTCAGGTCAGTATCTCATGATTTCTGGAGCCTGCTTTGGATTCTGTGCCTCCCTCTCTTTCTGTCTCTCCCCCCACTCTCACTCTGTCTCTGTCTCTCTCCGTCTCTCTCTCAAAGATAAATAAACATTAAATTTTTTTTAACTTTAAAATAAATAAATAAAATAAAGTTAAGAAATTTGTTACTCCCACATTACAATATATTCTATATAATATACATAATTATATATTATTTCTTTCCATTCTACTAAGATCCGACTTATGACCTATAGCTACCTAAATAGTACACATAAAAATAAATTTCATTCTGCTTAGACTTAATTTTGAAGTGAAAGCTACTGTTGTTTTTTTTTTTTTTAATTTGAGTTGGCATTTCTCAAAGGGCATTCATGTGGCAATGTGTATATCATCTTTTGAACCAAGCATTTCATCTTTCATTTTTGGAGAACACTAAAAATATATAAAATTCAAGACATTCCTTTGCAATCTAGTGGACTAGATTTAAGTCAGGAATATCAGGATTTTCTAAGACAGTCTGAGCTAAAAACATGTTTCATCTCTTTCTTTGTCCTCAATTCATTCATACTATGTTTAGGTGGGCTGCATTTTTTATGTCTTTGTGACAATGTGGAAACTATTAAAAACATGTTTCTTTATTGTTAAGTTTTTCTAAAAACTCTCAGAAGAGTTTCTTAATTTCTCCTAGGGCTTATAGATTTATTTTTATGAAAAGCAGACAAAGCTTTATGATCCTCAACCTAATTATACAGGGATACTACCTTTAGCAATAGGAATTGAAATATTCATACATATTCATTATTTTCTTATAATTTGGTAGCTCGTAACAAAGTCTCATTTTAGAAAATATTCCATTCATATTAATTAGTCCAAGGCCTTTAATTAAACAAAAAGTTACCTTATCCTAATGTCCAAAATTCATGTACCCTTCCCCAGGAAGCCAAGAAATAAATTTATTTTTTGTCTAATACTGATTTTAAGCTTTAGTATTCTCTTGTACAAAGACTCTTAACTCAAAAAAATCATAATTAATAATTTTACTTGAAGTTCAAAAACTAAAAGAATTATTTCTCTATAATTACATCTCTGTTACACAGAACATGAACTCTAATTCAGTATTTTATTTATTTTTTTAATGTTTTATTTCTTTTTGAGAGAGCACAAGTGGGGGAGATGCAGAGAGAGGGACAGAGGATCTGATCCTTGGCTTGAATTTACGAACCTCGGAATTAAGACCTGAGGCGAAATCGGACGCTCAACCGACTGAACCACCCAGGTGCCCTAATTAAGTATTTTAAAAGTGTTTTAAAATGTTATTTTTCACAAAAATAAATAAATAAATAAATAAATAAATAAATAAAATGCTATTTTTCTGTTATAGATGGTGATTTTTGTAAAAGAAGATGAGATTCTCTGAGATCATTGATGGTTTCTTAGATGTAGGAAGAATGAATTTTGTTTGGAGCTTCTGCCTCCACCAAAAAACTATTATCAAGAGTGTTCTATCTGTGCAGAGATACCAAGATTTCTTTATCATTTTCAACTGAGCCTTTTGTTTTCTTCTTTTTTCTGGCAGAGAAATGTGCCACCATATCAAGAGACATCTATGACCTTTCAAGTGTTTAAGACAAACTCAAAATTTGGAATGTTTCTCTGATGCTGTCAGCATCTTCACAGTAGATGATGACAAGCCACTGGCTTCCCTGAGAAATATCTACAGAATTCCACCCAAATGCATGCTAGAAATGGCAGGAGTGACGACTGCTAATTCTTAAGAGCCTGCTCAAAATATTAGTAGGAACGTTAAAATTTCTGGACTGGGACCCATCATCTTGATGATGGAAATTGCTGTTTTTATTTTTCCTTCTCTTTTTATGCCAAAACAACCAATGCATACAGTTTAATCACATCCCTTAAAATTGTGGTCACTTATTTTGTTTTCACTAATATTAAGTAATTGCCAATCTGTTTCATGAAGAAGATTTTAGCTGGGACTGAAATGAAGTGTCTTTTCCTAGTAAATGTACGCATTGCGTAATATAAAGCATGGATAGAACATGAAGTCAAAGATAGAGGAAAGAAACCATCAGACCACAGTTTCAAAAAAATTAAAAGGAGTATTGTCCACGTGCACTACACTGTCTATTAAAGGACTCCACTGACCTTCTCTACATGGTAGGCATTGGAGAACTTCTTGTTTTTTTCTTTCAAGGTTTTGTTTAAATTCCAGTTAGTTAACATACCGAGTAATCTTACTTTCAGTTGAGATCTCATAATCAATTCCTGTCATTGAAAGAGAGTAAAGTACAAGGCTTGCAGACTGTAGAGTGGATAAGAAGTGAAGAACAGCAGCCATGGAATAGAGAAAATCTCCAAGAAGCCAGGAAAGAGATAAAAGGAACTTTATTTGGTGAAGGAAACAGGGTGACAGACCATGAGAGAGGAGCATGTTTATTATAGGGAAGAAGCCAGTGAAGAGGGAAATAACTAGAAAGATTAGTTGTTGGAAATTTAAGGTCCCTGCGATGAGGTTACAAATTTGTGGAGTGGAGATGGTTTGAAATAGCCAATAGAACTTGAGAGGAAAAACTAACCACACAAATACACAAAGATAACCAACCATAAAATGTTGAAGATTCCACTGACCAAGAAGAACATATATTTATCCCGGCACCAAATTTTGAGGCTATGTGTTTCTCTAATGATTTTTCTTTCATCACATCCAACAGTGTGGATATTGGTAGAGAATATATAGGTATTTACCAACTAGTATATTTGGATTCTAAGAATATACAAGACACTCTATGGAGTAGGAAGAAACAAAAGGTCCTTCCCTTCATAGGATTATAATTCACTTGAGCATAATTAGCTAAAATTCATTTTTAAAACATGCAGTTCAAAACAGCAATGAATAATTGATCTACATATAAAGATCAATTGATCTGCATTATAAAGATAAAAGGCGATTCTGTGATTCAGTTTAATTTTTGGACAACCTCCTCTCTCCCCACTAAGATTTCAGGGATAATTGTCCATCCTCAATAATGTATTATACAATTGTACCTTCAAGTATTTCAAAAGAAAAAAATGCATTCTTCACATGTATACAACGGTATTTACTGTTTTGCCAAGAGGTTTTTCTATCCTGCTTTAATTGTGAGTCAGTGCTTCCTTTCTGGCTAAGATCTAGGCATAAGCAGGAAAAATCTTGAGAACAAAGGCCTCTGAGGTGTAGTTCTAGGTTATTACCATAAGAGGGTGGTAGTATTAAGTGCAGGGCATTCAACCCCTCACACTAAATTCAACCGGATTTAACCAAACTGATTTTTAAAAACAACTCATAAAATAATTAAAATGGACAGTTATAGTTAAGTTCCTTATCACCTTAAAGGGTTTTTTTTTTAATTGAAATATAGTTAAGAGACAGTGTTATATTAGTTTCAGGTGTGCAATACAAGGATTCAACGATTCTGTATGCTGCTTGTGCTCATATTGATCACCCTAAAGTATTAAAGGTGCAATTAATGCTCTTATGCCACTGAGTATTTCTCACTAGTTTTGGTAACTATCACGGGTTGATTTATCCGGCGGTGCAAGTCTGGGCTCCATCATCCCCAGCTGCTCTATCAGTGTTTGTCTACTTCCCCTGACTATTCTTGCCAATTTGGTATTTGACTAAGGTGAGTCAAGTGTCAACGTCTTTCAGCTAACCCAGTGCCCTACTCAAACTGATTTTTTCCTAAATAATGATCAGACCCACTCTGTGTGCCTGGAAGAACCTTGTCTTTTCTAGAGTTCCAGTCAAATAATAGACAATGAAATAGATTTAACACCATGTTTCCTTTCTATAATAACAGTCCAGGAATATTCCTGTCAACTGGACTAAATACTCTTCACAAAAGGAGCGTTTTTTAAGAAATGTAGCTTTAAATTTTTATAAAAACTTATGTAACTTTATTATAATGATTTAATAAGTTAATCGTATTAATAAAATGTATTTTAAATGTTAAAATTCACAAATTCACATGTTAGTATTCTTATATATATTATGCATATATGTATTTTAAACTTACTATCTTATTATGTAATAGCAATAATATGAGCATTTATTATATGTTTGACAATATAGCAGGTTCATTTAATTATTTAATTAAATGTATCTTATCATTTGATTCTCACTGTAAATGGATGGGGTCATTTTTATAAGTCCCATTTTACAGTTGATAAAACAGACATTGAGGATGATTTTTTAAGATTATATAGTCAATAAAGGCTTTCGCTGTGTTTCAAACCCAAGCTAATCTATGTATGCTTCTATTCACGCTATAGGAAAATATAGCTTCCCCATCCTTCATACCTTTTTTTTTCTTAGTGCAGATGGCAAAGATAAATATTATTTAAAAGAATTTTTTTTAACATTTATTTATTTCTGAGACAGAGAGAGACAGAGCATGAGTGGGGGAGGGGCAGAGAGAGAGGAAGACACAGAATCCAAGGCAGGCTCCAGACTCTGAGCTGTCAGCCCAGAGCCCCCCGCGGGGCTCAAACTCACAAACCGTGAGATCATGACCTGAGCGGAAGTCGGTCGCTCAACCTACTGAGCCACCCAGGAGCCCCAAAGATAAATATTATTTCAATCCTTATTGATTCCATGTTATTATCACACCACTAAAGATCTCCTTATGATAATCAATACACCTCACTCAGCACCCACTTCACGTTCCATTACAAGCAACTGCTCACTGTGCCGCTCGTTCCAAAATCTTCTCACTTTGAGAACTACTGTTGAAAATAATTCAACTTTCTATACTTCAGTGAATTAATGAATATACTTAGACAATGTGTTTTGGTATGTTATTTTATTTTAATTTATCTACTTATTAATTTTTATTAATTTTTTTTTTTTTTTTTTTTAAGAGAGAGAGTGTGTGAGGTTGGGAGAGTGGCAGAGGGAGAGAGAGAGAATCTTAAGCAAGCTCCATGCTCAGTGTGGAGCCTGATGCAGGACTCAATCCCCCCAACCCTGGGATCATGACCTGAGCTGAAATCAAGAGTCAGATGATCAACAGACTGAGCCACCCAGGCACCCCTGATTTGATACGTTTAAATGCTTTTTTGTTTGCTTTTAGTTTGATTTAAGTTTCAATTCTCAAAGGACAGGCTATAAAATCTATGGGTACCATTTCTTAATATTGAAAAATACAATAGTGTTGTGCAATAATCTCTGTTAATCCTACAGATTAATATTTTAAGAGGGTACAGTTTTATTAAAATGTGTTTTGGTTTTCATAGTCTATACACAGGTTGCATTCATTAGGAGAGAAATATTTAACAAAACGTGTTAAGCAAACAGTGTTATATATTATTTTGATTGAGGTATAATTGGCATAACATAAGTTTCAGGTACACAGTATGATTCAATATTTGTATATATTGGAAATTTTATAACTAGAAATTGGTACCTTTTGGTCCCCCCCTTTACCCATTTTACCCCACCCTCCAAAAATGTTACTATATTGACGTCAACAGTGTCTTATAATTGTCATTTGCAGATAAAAGTTTAGTTAAACCAGTTTAAATGCCTATTCAGCTTTTATTTTTGTTACTCGAAGCAGATCTAAATTGTGTAATAAGAGTGATTTCCAAGGTTAATATGTTGATTATAAATGTAATGAATAAGATGTGTTTTTATTTGATTCTTGAGATAAAATTTCCTTGGGGAAGTCCAATTAGGAAAAGATTAATTGTTCAGATATGTAAGAATACCAAAATTAAGCAATGTAAATTGTTTCTAGGGAGGAGGCTTCTAGGGACTTAAGGTTTTGGACATTCTAGGACATCCAAAGAAATTACAAAAATGCATATAGCTAAGATTAGCATATTATGCTGATTATTATCAAGTTGTAAGGAGCTCAGTTTAGCAGTACCTATGTCTAGATAAACTCTTGAGAAGCCCTTTACTTCTAATTCTAGCGACATAACAGTGTTCAATTTGGGCATTTTGCAGATACAAGTGTACTTCTGGATGATGCTTTTTTTTTTTTTTTTTTTTAATAATGCCTCATGGATGAACAGCATAGCTACATTTTAAGAATAAGATTACACAGAAGAGAGTTATTTGTAATATTGTCATGAGCCTATCTTCTTTTTTAGAAAAAACACATGCTCTACAACCTAGTCAATAGATTGCTGGGCTAGATAGATTTATTGATTGGTAGATAGATGTAGATAGATACTGATGAGACAGATAGTAGTTTCTCTCTGTCTGGCTCTAGGCCTACCTATGATCAGATGACCAGGTTCCTCTGCTTTTTTCTCTTTCCTCTAAAGAAACTCTACTTTTGAGATCCTGGGTAACAACTTTATGTTAATATTCACCAGGCCTATACCTGGATTTCACTTCTAACATCTGCACCTGAGTTTAATACATATTTAAGTGTATTTCCTGCAGGCAGTTTCCTTCCTTAGCTCCAACAGAAAGTGCTAAAAACCATTCAACTCTCAAGACTTTGTCCCATGTTTTCTGTCTCTTTCATTTTTCTGCCAATCACTTCAGTTAGAAAGCCATTGGCTATTTCTAACTCAAGCTTTTCTTTCATCCCTGTATTCATTTCCTATTTATGGTGTAAAAAATTAAAACAAAGTTAGTAGCTAAACACAGTACAAATTTATCGCCTGAAAGTTTGGAGGTCAGGAGTCAGAAATGGGTCTCACCGGGCTTTTTAAAATCAGGGTGTTGGCAGGGCTGAGTTCCTTTCTGGAGACTCTAGAGAAAAATGTTTACTTGCTTTTTTCTGCTTCTAGAGACTGTCTTGCATTTCTTGGCCTGTGGCACTCCTGCTCCATAGTAAAAGCCAGGAGGGGTTGGGTCGAAGTTTCACACTTCCATCTTTCTGATTTGCTTTCTTATGCTTCCTTCTTCCACTTTTAAGGACTCTTCATTACATTGGGCCCACCCCAGTAATCTTGGACGATCACTATTTTAAAGGGAACTGATTGACAATCTTAATTCCATCTGCTATCTTGATTTCTCCTTTGCCACATACGTAATATAGCATAGTGATAAAATCCAAGGATTCAGCATGTGGAAAATTTTTTTTCTTTTTTTTAATTGGAAAAATTTTTAATGTTTATTTTTGAGGAAGAGAGAGAGAGACAGAGTGAGAGCAGGGGAAGGGGCAGAGAGAGAGGGAGACACAGAACCTGAAGCAGGCTCCAGGCTCTGAGCTGTCAGCACAGAGCCTGACGCGGGGCTCGAACTCTTGGACCACGAGATCATGACCTGAGTCGAAGTCTGACCTGAGTCAAAGTCGGACACTTAACCAACTGAGCCACACAGGCTCCCTCCTCCTGCCACCTTTTTTGTTTGTTTGTTTCTTTTGAGGCAATGACTGCGCTATTTTGTCTCCTGCAGTCTCCAACCAGTAGGTAACAGTCTTGGAGACTTTCTGTGTTTCACATGAGTTTTTGATTCATCCTCATGTCTCCCACCTACTATCTTTTACATAATTTATATTCAGCTTCCACATCACCTAATTTCATTTCCTCAATTAGAAATTAAGAGACATGTTTCCAGTAGTCTTGTACCATTAATTAACTCTGTCTTAAAAAGCGACTTAAGTTTATTGGCTTTCTTATAGATAAATAAACATTATTGGACTAGGTCATTTATAGGACACCTTTTATTTTTTTTTAATTATAGTATATATCTATATGTAATATAGATTATAATATAAACAGCATAATTACAATTAATTTTGATTATCAACTCTTAAATAATGCCATATTAATAATCAGCTTTAAAAGTATTATGCATCTAATTAAAGCTTGATTATGATAAAATATCTTTTCTTCAGTCCCTTCCAGGAGTGTTTCTCTTGAGCCAAAGTGATGAAGTAGATGATATTATTTTTACCGTGTTAAAAATAATCCTTGTTGGGGCGCCTGGGTGGCTCAGTCAGTTTAGCGTCCAACTTCGGCTCAGGTCATGATCTCACAGTCTGTGATTTCGAGCCTCGTGTCAGGCTCTGTGCTGATAGCTCAGAGCCTGGAGCCTGCTTCGGATTGTGTGTGTGTCTCTCTCTCTGCCCCTCTCCTGCTCTTGCTCTATCTCTCTCTGTCTCAAAAATAAATAAAAACATTTAAAAAAATTAAAAAAAATAATCCTTGAATCTTCTGCTCATAGGAGAGGAAAGATTACTTAGATTCATTTTCCAAACTTTTTCTATGACATTTTTAATAAAAATATCACTATTATATTTGGCAATACTAACTAATATAAGGGACTAGATTACTATATATAGTATTTCTTTGTAGGTTATGTTTAAAATGATAATTTGGTTACTACAAAAGAGAATATTCAATTATATCAAAATGTTATGACTGCTTGGAAGGCAATAATATGATAGAAATTTAAAATTCCACTTAGCAAATTTTTACATTCTGCATTTTTTTTAAATACTCACAAGAATCCCCCGTGAAACAATCCCTGACTAGATTCTGCACTAAAACTTTCCATGGATTTTATGAATATCTACAGCTCATTAACAAGCATATGCAAAATAATTATGCTGATCTACTCAATGTGAATTTATTAATTTCTAAACAGTTATAATGCACGTTTGCCATGTGTAAATATTTTTTAATGAAAACCTCCTAAGCTGCCGCATGAATATTACATGCTGGTCAAATATCTCAGAAAAACAAAAGGAATCATGGAATATGTGATTGGAATCAAAATCTTAATAATCCATTGATCTGTCATTGTTAGACATCTGTATGACTCTTCCCGTGTAATGTTGGTTATTGGTTAACAAAAACAGAACTGTGATTTTCTTTCTTGAAAAAGTAATGAGTAGACATCTTGGAATACAGACATACTGGTGTCCCAGAGATTGTTCATCACCTTGTATTAAAAGTAACACAAAGTCCATGAAGACCCAAACACTAAAGTGGATGACATCTTTGAAGTCCTAAAAATGAAAGCACTGACATGAGACCAAAAATCAGGCAGCTGTAATATATGACCAAGGCCACAGAACACAGATAAACAGAAAGAAAACCTAGTGAAAAGTGAACAGCAAAATTATAGTTCTCAGAAAATGTAGATGTAATGTAAAATGCATGTGAACTGTAATTATGATCTAACCAAAATAGAAATACTCTCTAAATATAAAAATGAGAGACATTTATGTCATAGTTTGTCACATCAAATCAGCAGCTAAAAAAAAAAAAGCATAAGGATATTTAAAACTTTTTTTTTTTGCAATTCCTTGGTTATAAATATAATTTAACACATTTAAAACAAGTATCTTAAAGCCGGTGGAGCCATTACACATGAAAAAATGAGTCATATTAAAATGATTTGTAATGAAATAATACCACACCCATTGTGGAAGAAATGTGTTGCTATTTTAGAGTCCTCAGGCAGGAATGTTGCTATTTTAGGCTCCCCAAAAGGCAAAAGCGAGGTCACAGGGCAGACAGAATTAAAGGACACACTGTATGACACCCGCATTTTCATGGCCATGTGGTGGCAAGGTAGATGGCCCGCAGCTCTAGCAGCGGGACTAATCAAACATGTACATCTGATTAATTTTGATGTGTTGGCGGGCATTTGACCTCCTGAAGAGAGAAGTCATGAATTACATAATGAGACCCAAAGTGGAGCAAATATAGCCACAGCCTGGAGAATATTTGTTCCGAAAATACTTTTCTCATAGAAAAGTATTGTTTCTCTTACCTTTGCCATTTGTTTAAAATCATAGATTTGATAGACCCCACTCCATAAGAGATCTCTCAAGTAATCTAAAGAAAGAGAAGGAAAATTTTACGTCCAAAACGTGATATTGATTGAAAGACTGATATATTATTTGCCCACTATCTTTTAAAGCAATAAGATTGTGAATATATCATCCCTTCATGTCTAGGACAGTAATAGCTCTTGATGAATTATGTGTTTAGGAACTCTTTTCGTCTTTAATTTTTTTTTAGTGTTTATTTTTGAGAGACAGAGAGAGAGAGAGAGAGACAGACTGAGTGAGGGAGGGATAGAGAGAGAGGGAGACAGAATCTGAAGCAGGCTCCAGATTCCTTGCTGTCAGCACAGTCAGACACGGGGCTCAAACTCATGACCCATGAGATCATGACCTGAGCTGAAATCGGACGCTTAACTGACTGAGCCACCCAGATGCCCCAGGAACTCTTAATCAAATAGCCATATTCTCATCTTTTCTGTTTCCTAATTTTAGTCATTGAGAGAGGGGGGAAAAAAAGATTCAAATTGGTTATTATGAGAATTGTTAATCCATATAAAGACAAGCATGTAATTGATAAAATTCCAGTAGAGTTATCATACATTATGAAGCAAATCTGAGATGTTTTAAATTAGTCTTGTATTTAGCACAGAAGTTTACTTAATATATTTTCTGGAATAAATGATAACCTCAACTGAAGGTAACTAATTTTCCATTGTTGCTAGGTAATTTTTTTGAAGTTTTGAGATACATTATTTAAACTTTTAGAGAAACAGATTAATAGGACAGATATCTATGGAAATTCTTTCTTTTTAGATAGACCTAGCTATATAAACTTTGTGTAAAACTATATAATAATAAATAAATTTAGCAATATTATTTTTATCTATTCTCAAATTTCATATAAATATTTTACATAAACTCTTCATGGGTATCTTTGATACTGACTTCTATTTTAACAACTATTTTTTTTAATGTTTATTTATTTTTGAGACACACACACACACACACACACACACACACACACACAGAGCATGAGCATGGGAGGGGCAGAGAGAAGGGAGACACAGAACCTGAAGCAGGCTCCAGGCTCCGAGCTGTCAGCACAGAGCTGGATGTGGGGCTTGAACTCAAGAATTGTAAGATCATTATCTGGTCCAAAGTCAGATGCTTAACTGACTGAACCACCCAGGTGCCCCTTTACAGCTAATTTTATATCATGAAATATTTTTCCAATGCTTATAATCTTACTGTCATTTAAGTTTCATAAGAAAATATATAAGATACTTCTGGAAATTTTATCCATAATATTACTTACAGGTCATTAAGATATATTATTCTTAAATTTTACCTTGAGGTACATATTCATGATTGCTAAACCTTAATAACTTGCAATTATGAGGTCTTACCCTACATATAAAGTTAACTTTGGCTAAATTTTTTTTGGGTTTTTTTTGGTTTTTTGTTTTTCTTTTTTATAATGGTTCTATTGGGTTATGTCTAAAGCCCTAAATTTTTAAGATTTTTAGCCAATGCAGCTTGTTGAAAATAAGACACTGAGAAAATCTAGTGTAAAATGAGAAACATACTAAAATAAGAGTATAAGAAGATATCCTTGTGTCCTTGGGGCATGTGTGTGGCTCAGTCAGTTAAGTGTCCAACTCTTGACTGTCCAAATCTCACGATTTGTGAGTGGGCTCCACTCTGACAGCGCAAACCCTGCTTGGGATTCTCTCCCTCTCATCTCTCTCTGTCCCTCCCCTGTTCTTGCTCTCTCTCTCTAACGAAATATATAAACAAACAAAAAGTAAAGATTCAATCTCCCTCTCTCTGCCCTTCCCAGCTCATGTGCAGTCTCTCTCTCTCTCTCTCATTCTCTCTCTCTCTCTCTCTCTCTCTTTCCCTCTAAATGACAACAACAACAACAACAACAAAAACCCAAGATGTCCTTGGTTCTAGGGACAACCCATCTTTATGAGGATAAATGACCCATGGAGGAAGAAGTATAATGTCAGAGATAGGAGAGAAGCTGTGTTAGTTTTTTCTGTTATTTTTTTAAGGTCGTCAAATTAATTTCTCTTAGATAAAATTAAAATACATTAAACTCTATATGTATCTTTTTCAAATTTTCACAGTAAATATTTTAATATATCCATATACTAGATTTAATAGGACACTCCCTAAGAATCTATAATTAGAATCTGGGTCCTCTGGGGATAAAATATTATCCAGGAAAAATTTTTTTCATGATGAGTGTTTGAATCAATATCTGTAGGGTAAAAACAATAAAACATCACAAAGATAAATTTTAACAGTCTTAAATGGATGGAGAGATATCCCATGTTCACATATCAGAAGATTCAATAATATCAAGACTTCCAAGTCTTCTCATATTGTACTACAGATTAAATACAACCCCATTTATAATCAGAGCTGGTTGATCTATAGAAACTGATAAGATAACTAAAACTTACATGGAAATGCAAAGTTACTAGTATAGCCAAAAGAAATTTGGAAAAAAGCAACAATGTTAGAGAATTCATTCTACCAGACTTACTCTAAAAGCTATACTAATCAAAACTGTGTTATTGGCAAAAGATAAATATATAGATACATGAAACATAATGTAAACTCTAGAAATGGACTCACATGCATATATTCAATTGATTTTTAACACATGTGTCAAAGCCTTTCAATAGAGACATAAAAGTGTTTTCAAAGATTGTACCATGACAATCAGATATCTATATGAAAACAAAAAAAAGATTCCAACTTCTTCTACACATCACCTACAAGCGTTAAATTGAAAATAGATAATTGGGGCACCTAGCTGGCTCAGTTGGTTAAATATCTGCCTTCAACTCAGGTCATGATCTCACGGTTTGTGAGTCTGAACTCCTCATTGGGCTCCCTGATGTATGTACAGAGTCCACTTTAGATCCTCTGTCCCCTTCTCTCTCTGAACCTTCACCACTCATGCTCTCTCTCTCTCTCCTTTTCTTTAAAAAAAAAGAAGAAAAGAAAAGAAAAAGAAAGAAAAAGAAAGAAAGAAAGAAAGAAAGAAAGAAGGAAAGAAAGAAAAAATAGGTAATTGTCAAAACATAAACGCTAAAACTATAAAACATTGAGGAGTACACAAAACAGGAGAAAAAAAAACCTTTCCATACTTGAGATAAGCCAAAAGCTGGAAGCAATAAAAGAAAAAATATATTACATTGAAATCTATCAAAAAAATTTTTTTTGCTCTTCAATCACTTAAAAATGAAAAGCAGGCAATATAGAGGGAAAATATTTATGTATTTTTATCTCTATTTAAAGTACTTATGTTCAGAATAAATAAATAATCATTATAATGATAATAAGAAGAAAAACAATTTTATAATATGCCAATACATATGGACACTTCACCAAGGAAGATTTAGAAAATAAATCTTTATGTGTAAATAAACACATAAAAAGCTCATAATCATTAGGAAAATGCTAAGAAAAGAATGAAAATATATCACCATTTTCCCACCTAGAATGGTTAATTTAGAAAACTTGATAATACCAAATATTGACTTTAGGAGGCACCTAAAATTCTAATTTTTCCTCACGGGTGTGCAAAAATGATATAGCCACATTATTAAATATGCGGATGGTTTATCATAAAGTTAAACCTATGTTTATATTGTAATATAGCAGTCCTATGTCTAGATACTTATCCAAGAGAAATTAAAACATGTATCTCTATTATGCACTTATTTGGAAAATATGATAGTATATAAATGATACCTTAATAAATCTGATCTTAAATAATCAAGAGAAATAATGGCAAATAAAAACATGCTGAGAATAAATTTTAAAATGGACTGTAAGTCATGAATGGTAAAATAGCAATGCTATATGTGTTCAATGAAATAAAATTATAGATAGAGATCTTTACAGAAACTGGAAATTATGAGAAGTGAAAACAGAGAGATTTGAGTACTAGTAGAAAAGAGTAAATAAAAAGCATGATTGGGGTACCTGGGTGGCTCAATCGTTTGGGTGTCTGACCTCTGCTCAGGTCATGATCTCATGGTTCATGGGTTTGAGCCCCGTGTTGGGCTCTATGCTGACAGCTCAGAGCCTGGAGCCTGCTTTATATTCTGTGTCTCCCTCTCTCTGCCCCTCCCCTGCTCACACTCTGTCTCTCTCTCTCTCAAAAATAAATAAAAAATAATTTTAAAAAAATCCATGATCAAGGAACATGATGTACAATATAGAAATATGTGGAAATGGAGTAGAAGCTATATTTTTAAAGAGTTAATTGTGGAGAGTTTCCATTACCAATGAATGAAATCAAGCCATTGATTCTAAAAATCCTATAAATTCCAAAGGTATTTACCTACTTATTCCCTATCATCACATTGTAATACAGTTTTTAAAGCCACGTGAAAAATTAAATGTTAAAATCAGTCAGAGAAAAAAAATCATCTTATTTGGCTGACAGCTGATCCCTCAACAGGAACACAGGGATAGAAGACAATAGAATAATACCTTTAAAGCATTGACAGAAAGTAATTACTGATATGGGATTCCATATTTTGTGTAAATATCCCTCAAGAATGAATGGGAAATGAAGAGATTTTCTAAAAAGAAAATTGAAATGTTTTGTCAGCATCAGACTTGCTGGTATACTTCAATATGAAAGGAAAGGACTTCATATAGAAGGTCATCAATTTATAATAATCTTTTATAAATCAAGGGAATACATAGAGTCAAAGGCATTCACTAAAAGGTTAGCTTTGAAAAGTAAAAATTATGTACCAACTTCCAGTTATAAAATAAATAAGTCACAAAGATGAAAAGTAATGCATAGAAAGTATAGTCAATAATATCGTAAAAACATTATATGGTGACAGATGGTGACCACATGTACCATGGTCAGCATAGCATAATGTACAGAATTGTTGAATCATTTTTTTATACATCTGAAATTAATATAACATTGTCAACTATAATTTTGAAAAGTAGTTGGCAGGGCATCTGGGTCGCTCAGTCGGTTGAGTGTCTGATTCTTGATTTTGGCTCAGGCCATGATACCAGGGTGTTGGGATCAAGCCCCATTTCAGGCTTTGTACTGATCTTGGAGCCTGCTTAAGATTCTCTTTCTCTTTCCCTTTTCCCCTCTCCCCCATTCACACCCCCTCTCTCTCTAAAAAGAAAAAAGAAAAAAAAGGCACTTAGTTATTTGGATAAAAAAGTACAAATTATCAAACTAATAGTAATACAAAGTAATCAAATATACTCTAGAAGAAAGGCAAAATGTTAGAACAAAAACATCTTAATAAAAGAAAGCAATTAGTAAACATATAGTAGCAAGTTATTTTCAAAGCAAATTATATCACTGATTCCTTAAATGAATAGGCTAACTGTTCCAAACAAAACAAAAAAAAAAGCTTTCAGATTGGACCTAAAACATGAGCCTACTAATATTTTTCCTTATGGGTGAAATATAAAATAGTAGAGTATAAGTTTGCAAGTAAATGTATGGAAAGAGACATTGCATACTAACATTAATGAAGCACAACTGATGTAAGCAGATTAAATGATATTGATGTTTCTGTTAGAAATACCATATTATGGGGAGCCTGGGTGGATCAGTCGGTTGAGCATCTGACTTCAGCTCAGGTCACGATCTCACAGTTCATGAGTTCGAGCCCCGTGGCGGGCTCTGTGCTGACAGCTCAGAGCCTGGAGCCTGCTTTGGATTCTGTGTCTCCCTCTCTCTCTGCCCCGCCCCCGCCCCCCCACACTCTGTCTCTCCCTCCTTCAAAAAATAAATAAATAAACATTAAAATTTTTTTTTAAAGAAAAATCATGTAATGTTGCAATAACAAATCATTTTAAAGCCAGTGGTTTGCCACAAGTTTATTTCTTGTGCTTGCTACCTGCACCTCATAGGTCCATGGCAAGAGAGAGCCCTGGTATAACTTACGTTGTCAATTTAAAGACTCAGCTCAGAAGTGATCATCTGGTTACAGCTCATTGGCCATGGAAACTGTGAAGCAGTCATCCCAAAAGGCTGGGTCACTAATAACTAACACATAAAGATAAAAAATGCATATTGTACAATTTCCATCAATCTCTTCATGAAGAGGTCAAAAGAAGCAAAATAAAATTTATAGCTAGAAAATCAGCATAAGGGATACTTTAGGTAGAAGAAAGGGTTACATGGGTGTTCACACTGTGGTAAATTACTGAGTTATACTTTTATATTTTGTTCCTTTCATGTGGTGTTAAATTTCAATAAAACTATTAAAAAAGTAAAACCAAAGGAAACAAGCAAAGAAAAACACTAATGAATCAGACTCGCTGGGAAGGTAGAATGAAAAAAAAAGTAGTTTTAGCAAAGGTAAAAGATGTGGTTTTGAAGAGGAGAGATTTTCTTCTCAACCATTTAATAAAACTTTCTTTGGAATGTAAGTATCTATTTTTAGCAGGAATCTTTTTAGTTGCATATAAAAGATTGGAACCCCAGCTAGCTGAGTCACAATGTGAATGTTTTGGTTCACTCATTGAAATCTAGAGAGATCGGTCTGCATTTTGACTCTGTTAGATGTCAGGTGCACCAACTCTGCTATTAGCAATGTATTGTTCATTTCTATCTTTCATCCTTCCTTGTGTATATGTTTCTTGAAATCTGCAGTCTCTCTCCTGGTGGTAGGAAAGATGAATTTCGGAGCATTTAGAGATTCGTGGTTCTTATACTACCTAATTCTATGGGAGAAAAGTTAGCCTATTCCTAGAGCCTATGAGGATTCCTTTAAAAGGGTTTTCTCATTGACTTGCTTGGGCTACATTTTCACCATATGACCAATGTACCTGAGGCACATGGCTGGGAGGAAAATGTGACTCTATAATTGAAGGGACAGAAGAAGATGAATATATTCCATTACAATTCCCATATAGCTACCATTGTAACTTGATTTCTATTTGATCGACCAAGCTTCCTAAAAGATTTCATGGTCCTTCCTATAAATATACCCTTATCTCTCACTCTGTCCTCATTCCGGGTAATCTGGCTGGTGCTCTCATCGTGTCCTAGTAGGCATCTCATTGCCAAAGCAATCAGTGGCTCCCAGTGGATGAATTCAGAGACATTTTAGTGTTAATTTGTGGAGTCTTCTACATTTCCCTTGTTTCTGTAGAGAAAAAATTCTCTTTTGATTTCTTCGAGGATAGTTGTTCCTATTTTTCCTCATCGTTTGCAGCCACCTCTTAGTTGTGAAACATCCAGTGTTTGGTTATCCGCAAATGTTCACAATCCTCAGGAATCTGTCATACGTGCTCTCTCTGAAACCTAATCAGGCTGACCCTTCTGTCTGGAGTTACTTACCCCTTGGTATCAATCAGTATAATTCAATCTGGCATTAAAATCTAGATCAGGTGTGTTTCTTGGAATTAAAGTTAGCAAAAAGCCTCTGGAGCATTGGGCGTGCCCTAACATAACATACATATGTCACTTTACGGTAATTGCCTTTTTGTCTCTCTTCCTAGTTGCACATAAATTACCTTAGGCTAGGGTCTTTAAATGTTTGTGTCAAGAGCCCAAAGAACAGTAGGTACTCAAAAGCCAAAGCAAGAAGGAAAGGTGGGAAATTAAACTCCTGGGTCCAATCAGTTGCACAATGTTATGACCTCCTTCACTGATGCTCCCTACTCCAAATGGAGAGGACAAGACATATAGCTGGGTTGATCAGAGAGGGATGAGCTGAGGGACTGGTAGGATAAACAACTCAGTGAGGATGTTTCCAAGAGACTCATTCCAATGTAACAATGTAGAGTCGGCTTGCTTAAGAGAGAAGAGAGAGTATAGACTGAAGGGAAAAGAAGGGAAAGCCTGGAGATGTTAATGAAGTCAAACCTTGTGTAATAGACGCAAGGCAAAAAGAAGAGACTAGTTTGTTCCCTCCTTTTCATTTACCAATACATTTTTGAAAAATACTATTCTCCACCTACACTGATAAACTCGAACATTGAATTTTGCACTTGCTTCTGTACTGAGATCTCCTGAAGATTACCTGTGACTTCAAGCTGATAAATCCAAATGTCATCCAAATTCTTTATTATTCTTGCTGAAGAAAAAGGACAGTATTACTTTTCCTTTGAAAAATTTCTCTATCTATTCTTCCATGCTTGGTTTGTCTTTCAGAATTGGTTCCACCCCAATGACAGGGAAAGATCACGTGACCCCTGAGAGCCAGTCAGCATGATTCTATCTTCTAGGCTTATAGAAGTTACTTCAGGGAAGAGTGTTTTTATCAAGTTAATCCTTGCCTAGGCAATGCTCAGGAGTTATGTAAAAGGACTCCACTTTGTAATGTGAATGGGATAGATAAGAATTATGTTAGCCTGGAGCTACTGGTGGGGGGTTACCAATTATGATCTGCAAATAAGCCAACCATATTAAAAATACAGCAGAAAGCAGGGTTAGAAACATCATAATGATGTTGTTTGAACCCTAGCACCAAAGCCCGCTTGAATTTGGCAATAACTGTGGACCATGTGGTTATGTGAGCCAACAAATCTCGTTTGTAATTTAAGCAAGTTTATGTGGGGATTTTGTTACTTGCAGCAGAGAGTAGTAAAGATCCATCCAACACATCCAATATCTTAAATAATTTTACAGACCCTACCTTTCTGAAGTTGTCTATGTTTTTCTTATGTGATGTCGTTTTATATTTTCCTAACACTGTTTGCCCCAATCCTTCCTTCCCACCGTCATCAGATTAATATATCCAAAGCTACACATTTGTTTTTAACATTAATTTGCACAAATCCTCATTGTCTTCCAGTTTTGTACAGAATGAATAATATATCTGCCTTCCTCCCTTTTTCCCTCCTCCCTTCCTTCCTCCCTCCTCCCTCCCTGTCTCCTGCCTTCTCTTCCTCTTTCTTCCTTTCCTCCTTTCTTCCTTCCCTCCCTTCCTTTCTTCCTTCCTTCCCTTTTTCTTTCTTTCTTTCTTTCTTTCTTTTTCTTCTCTTTCTTAATTTCTCTTTCTTTCTTCTCAAAAATTTTCATCTTATCCTTTATAACAATCCTGAATGAATGTTAATAGAATATGTTCCCTGTTTTTCCATATAGTCCATCCTCTGTCTTGGTGATAATGGCATTCCCTGGAACATAAATGTCCTTTCTAGTTATGCCATGTCCGCATTCATTTATTCAGTAACTATTTAAATCCTTTTAAGACAGTCACATTTTCTTTCCATCAAAATTCTACTCGATCTTTAAATCCTCTCTTTATAGCAGTTTTACTAAGAAGTTAAAAATATGAGTAATTTTTGTGTTGAGAATTCATTGAACTTTGTACACTTTTTTGAAATGTTTATTTTATGTCACAGTGTTGGGAATTTTTTTCTGTCTTAACTTTCTGGAATATTGCTATTTCCTGAGTACAGTGTTGTTTTTGTTTTTGTTTTTGTTTTTTTATTCTGGTTGTATTGTTTATAGTTTATGAAACTTTGCATTGCATAGTGCAAGTTCTTAATACTTAAGCTGGATTTTTCTTTTAACTTATTTGGATGGACTTGTTCGGTGCCTTAAATTAGGAGGGTTTTGTTAAAATACTTTTCTTTTTTCTTATAAATACATTATACCATAGTATATTAAGAATTAGCCTATAGGCATATTTTCATTTTTAAAGAGCTTTGGGGAATGCTTTTTATTTTTATTTTTTTAAGTTTATTTATTTATTTGGAGAGAGGGAGAGAGAGCACAAGTAGGCAGGGGCAGAAAGATGGATGGAGAGAGAGAATCCCAAGTAGGCTCTTTGCTGTCAGCACAGAGCCTGATGCAGGGTTCAAGCTTACAAATTGGAAGATTATGACCTGAGCCAAAATCAAGAGTCAGATGCTTAACCGACTGAGCCACCCAGGTGCTCCTTTTCTTTATTTCTTTTTTTTTTTTTAAGTTTATTTATTTATTTTGAGAGAGAGAACCCTGGGAATGTTTGTTTGTTTGTTTGTTTGTTTTAATTACCAACTCTAGAGGTAAAACCAACATTCCTGTATAAAATGAAGAACATTTTATTAGAAAAAGATACAACTTTAACTGCAAATTTAGGATCGCTAATGTTTTTATTGGTATATTTATTTATTTTTATTTTTTTTTTTAAGTTTATTTATTTTTGTGACAGAGAGAGACAGAGCATGAATGGGGGAGGGTCAGAGAGAGAAGGAGACACAGAATCGTCAGCACAGAGCCCGCCGCAGGGCTCGAACTCACGGACCGCGAGATCATGACCTGAGCCGAAGTCGGCCGCTCAACCGACTGAGCCACCCAGGCGCCCCTTTATTGGTATATTTAAAATATTACTTTATTTTCACAAATTTGAAGAATATTCATAAAATTTTAACTTGTTAAATAACTGATGACTCCATTTAAGCTTTATATTAAAATTTTAAAAATTCTAACCTTGTATTGTGAGATTTTAACAATGTCAATCTGATTAAAGTTCATATAAATTATAGGAAGCAGTTTCATTTGTTCTAGATTATAATTGTACTTCATGAGAAATAGAGAAACAATGTTTTACTACTGCTCAAGTCTTTCTTTCTTTCTTTCTTTCTTTCTTTCTTTCTTTCTTTCTTTCTTTCTTTCTTCTTTAATGTTTATTTATTTTTAAGAGAAAGAGAGAGTGTGTGTGAGTGAGGGAGGAGCAGAGAGAGAGGGAGACAGAATCCATAGCAGGCTTCAGGCTCTGAGCTGTCAACAAAGAGCCTGACGTGGGGCTTGAACTTGCAAACCGTGAAATCCTGACCTGAGCTCAAGTGGGAGACTTAACTGACTAAACTACCCAGGTGCCCCTCAAGTCTTTATTTTTAAATGTTTTGTTTTGTTTTGTTTTGTTTTGAATTTAGTTTGGAAGGAGGGAAGCTGAGCAGAGGCAGAGTCAGAGGGGGACAGAGGATCTGAAGTGGGCACCGTGCTGACAGCAGCAAGCCCAATGCAGGGCTCGAACTCAGGAATCAAACCACGAGATCATCACCTGAGCCGAAATAATAACTTTCAACCAACTGAGGCACCCATGTGCCCCTACTACTGCTCAAGTATTTAAAAAGCCATTAAAACTGTAAAATCTTGCTTAAGCCATTTTAGAAAATAGGGATTTTACTTCAAAATTCCAGATGCAATTTATGTCTCATTTCATTTATCTATTCACCGAGTATTCAAAAATGAATAAGGAAAAACCATGATTGGATGAAAGAAATCATAGTCTATTTGCCTGAGCCAGCCAAACACATAGGCAGCTCCTAGGTATATGAATGTTTTTCCTTGTTTGGGCCCTCACCTATAAAATTATCTTAGGGCCTCTTTGATAAGATAAAAATATATCATGATTTAGAGAATTATTATACAGTGTTTATCAATATGACTCAAAGTTCCCTGGAAGTAGGATTTCATTTTATTTTTCTGAACATAATTAAAAGTCTTTGCAATTAGCTTTTACTTTCATCATCCTTAAATCTAATGATTATGACATTCTGTTTCTCCTTTTAAGAAATCCTGTAATTCCTGCCCCCAAATAACTTAAGTCTAGAGTTTTAAATATGTTTTCATCTCAATCCATCGTTCTTAATTAGCTTCTTACAAGTAAAATAAAACTACTTGGCCTCAGTCTTATCTTAACCCAAAACCAAAACCAAAACGAAACACACAAATGAAATCACTGAAATTATATGCTAGCAACATCTTACTATATTTAATCATATGTTCAAAGGCACGCCATTATTATTCTTAATATTGTCAAATAAATTCAGAACTTTAAAACATTTTTCTATCAGGTTACCAACCTTGGCTTTGATTGCTTCATATTATAATTTTAACTCTAAGATCTTATGAACCAATTTAATGAGATGGATTTTTATCTTTATGTAATAAGCCTGCTGAGTGTTCTTTAAGTTTTTAAATGAATTTTTGGAAAGATTGTGACTTCAAACTCTTTTTAAAAAACAAGTTTTGTGTTTTATACATTTATATAGTTGTTGCTTGGTAATATCAAAACAATGTTTCAGGTTGTCATAGATTCCAACTAACAGAACACTACCGAGCAGATGATATAGCAAAAAAACATGATTATCTCACTTAAAAAGAAGTGTTTCTTTTCAACTTGCTGCTCTTTCATACCATGTGTTGGCTTATTCTCAGGGCTGCTCACTTCACAATTTAAAGATGGCTTCTGTTCTCACCACCACAAGGAGACAAGATAGTCTTGTCCATAAGACAAAATGTCCTTTATGGAATATCTTTTTTTAATTTTAACTTGTCAATGATATTCTAGACTTCATAAGACTCAATATTTAACGAAAGAAACATCTAACTACGTAAACTTCTTTTGTTTAATTAATTTTTTTTAATGTTTATTTTTGAGAGAGAGACAGAGACAGAGCATGAACGGGGGAGGGGCAGAGAGAGAGGGAGACACAGAATCTGAAGCAGGCTCCAGGCTCTGAGCTGTCAGCTCATGAACTTCCAAGTGTTCATGAATAGCAAGATCATGATTTATGCTGAAGTCTGACACTTAATGGACTCAGCCACCCAGGTGCCCCTAACTAGGTAAACTTCTGAACTTACATTGCATACATTTTCAACTTATTACTTTTTTTTCAGACCAAGTATTTAGGTATTCTCCTCATATCCAGAAATAATTAATTAAGTATTTAAGTAATTTTGTGATGTATCAAATGGTAGACATAGACATGGAGGGAAAAAGTAATCATCCTTGATTATGGGAGTTCTGAGAATTCTTTCACTTCTTTGAATCTTTAGGCAAATGGTAAATCAGACCTTATGGGTCTAGGTTCATTGAATATAAGGGATAAGTGTGGGAATCAGACCATTGAGTCCATTTCTCTGTAAGTAGAGAAAAACTATTTCTAATAAGTCCGTTAGTGTAATGTCTACTCTGCCATTATTTGCCTCTTGAGAGGAAGTTTCTTTTCTTTCCACGAGGAATCCAGACTCCTTATTCAGTAGTTCTCCCCAACATGGTGTTGGCCTTAATTGCACTCTCCTAAATTTCTTCCCATTATTCCTAATTGCACTTCTTTGATGAACCCTGAGTAACTAGCTTGCTTTTTTCAGTTTTTCTTATAAACTTTTTCATCTATTTATTTGAGCAGGAAATAAAATTATATAACAATTCTAAATTTAGCCTGTGTTAAATAATATTTCTTTGAATTCCCTTTAGATTGCAAGTTTCAGCTATCAAACATAAATATTTAATCTTATCAAATATATGTTAAAAGCAAACTTGTCTATAAATAAAATGTCATGTTTCAATTATGTTTGTTTAAAACATTGCTTCTATTCTATATTAGCCTTACTTTCCTTCTGTGTTTTTTTTTCTGTTCTATCAACATAAAGATAATGAATATCTGCAATTTAAATTAAGAAATCCAGGGGTGCCTGGGTGGCTCTGTCGGTTGAGCGTCTGACTTGGGCCCAGCTCATTATCTCATGATTCTTGAGTTCCAGCCCTGCGTTGGGCTCTGTGCTGACAGCTCAGAGCCTAGAGCTTGCTTCAGATTCTGTGTCTCCCTCTCTCTCTGCCCCTCCCCAGGTCTCTCTCTCTCTCTCTCTCTCTCTGTCAAAAACAAATAAACATTAAAAAAATCTTAAATAAAGGAATCCAAAATTAATTATCAACTTAAATGAATGTATTTACTTTTTTTCCCATTTCTTACACATTAGGATTTTTTCTTCCTATCACTTGTATAACAACTTCTACTCTAATGATTTAGAAATTATATTTTAAATTTAGAATTTTTTTACTTGTATATTGTTAGAAAATGTAAAAAAAATCTAGAATATTATTCTGATCCTACCACTCTAGCTATAAAAGTCATATTATTCCTTGCATGTGTGTGTGTAAATAGCATAAATATAACCAGATCCAAGTTAAATTTGTTTAAGAATTTATTCTCAATTTTATTTGGCTTAATTTAAGTGTCCAATTAATAGATCGGTTTTGTTTACTGGTATATACACACTTTTATTGGATTGTATTCATGGGTAAGTTTTTTTCTTTAATGCTTATTTTTGAGAGAGAGTGACAGAAGGAGTGCAAGTAGGGGAGGAATACAGAGGATCTGAAGCAGGTTCTGTGCTGACAGTAAAGAGCCCAACGTGGGGCTCGAACCCACAAACCCATGAGATCATGACCTGAGCCAAAGTCAGATGCTTAACCAACTGAGCCACCCAGGTGCCCCCTGGATAAGCTGTAATTCTGCTTTTTTTTTAATGTGGCATTTTTTATTATGTATTATGCCTAGTAATTCTCACTATGAATTACTGGAAGGAAATGCTTGAAATTGGATCTCAGGTACTCTTCCATTTAATTCTGTCCCATTATATGCAGTAATCCAAAAGCATCCCATGCCTGCAACTGTCTATGTGTACTGTTGTTAGGATACTTTTTCATTTCAACTATTGTGTATTGACGTAGGTTATGTTATATACAAACTTCATTTTCACATAGTAAAATTGTCATTTCTTTTACCAAAATAAATCATTGTATCTATAGTATTAGTAAGTATACGAATAATCATTGGACCTGATTGCCAAATGTATCAGTCCAAATTTTTAAATAGAATTTGGAGCTTTAACAGCTATTATATATCAGAATGGTGTCTATAATTCCTTAGTACATCTACCCCAAGGTTGTTACCTTGGAGTCTGGGTAAACATAAGCTCAAATATTTATTTCTGCTTCAAATGCATATTCCCAAGAGAGGAGTCCTAACCAAGACTCTCACTACGTAAAGTTTTAATTTACCCAGATTTTAGCTATACAATAAATGTAATAGTGTGCCAAAAATTTCCCTTTACAATCTGCTCCCAATTTCTCTTTCCAGATGCCTGACTACTTCCGACACCCACCCTATATTTCAATGACACTGGATGAGTTGACAGTCTTCGAATAGCTAAGCAATTTCAAACTCTACAATTCTGCTGTTTCTTTCTCTTGGAATGTCTTTCACCACTTTCTTCAACTGGAGAAAAACTCTTTTTCAGACAGTTTTTAATGTGTCTGGCTGACATATGAAAATGGAAGTTCCTCTGTGATTTGGAAAATATAAACACATGAAAAATATCCCAAAAATGTGGGTATCTGGAATTGCTTACAAAAAATAGTACACTAAAAGACTCCCAGGGGCGCCTGGGTGGCTCAGTCGGTTGAGTGGCCGACTTCGGCTCAGGTCACGATCTCACAGTCCGTGAGTTCGAGCCCCGCATCGGGCTCTGTGCTGACCGCTCAGAGCCTGGAGCCTGTTTCGGATTCTGTGTCTCCCTCTCTCTCTGACCCTCCCCTGTTCATGCTCTGTCTCTCTCTGTCTCAAAAATAAATAAAAAAATAAAAAAATAAAAAAAAAAAGACTCCCAAACTGCTCTCTTATTAGACTTTTCTATATTCTCAGGTGTTATTATTTACTAAAAATGATTTTTAAAATAAGAATTTGTTTACACAGATAAAACTTGAGTCTGTAATAGATACAAAATAATAAAAAAGAAACTGCTGCAAACTTTGAGAAGCCAAAGTTTAGGTGGCACTATATTAAAGGAGATAACAGGGGAGTTACTTAGAGAGACGGGTGCATACTTTATTCCCATCTGTCATAATGATCTCGGTGGCTTTATATGGGCCACTCTGTCCCATGACGATACACCTTTCCTCGTGTGTAGAATTGCTTTCTTCAACTCTTACTGCAGAAATAAAAAGTACATATTCTGTAAGGTGCATCTTAATGTCACCTCTTTTGGGGAAGCTTGCCTGGGTCATTTTCTCGGCCAATTTAAGCATTGTTCTTTTCTGTACCTTGCTGCACGTCTTTTATAGCTTTTATCTGGTTTGGTAGTAAAAAAAAAAAAAAAAAAAAAAAAAAAAAAAAAAAGCATTCATTGTCTTTCCAGTCCTACATTTTGAACTTCAAAAAGAAAGCACTCTTAATTCACTTGAACATTAGCAACTTAACAAGTAAACATTTGTTTAGTGGTGGCTGAACAAGGACAATGCATTCTATGACAGCTCAAATTCAGCTAGAATAGGGACTTCAAAAGGACAGGTTTTGTGTGTATGTTGCCAGCTATGGTTCACAGACACACACAAAAATTACTTGGCATTTGCTAATTGCTTTGGATGGATAATATTTTAAGGGATTGAGCAATATGATTTTGTTCTCAAGATTTCTTACTATTATATCTCCATTCTTCTATGCAGTCACGGTGGCATCGTTACATGTATTTCCTCAAGTAGGCATTGCACAGGAAAAAAATTCAGAAAGAAAAATATAAGAACTGATTAATTCTTTCTGAAACTTTCATATATCCACATCATAACCCAAGAAAAGTCAAAGGCTTCACATACCAAAAAAAATTTTTAAAAGGTTGTTGAAACACATGTGAAATTTAAGAAAATATTTAAACCATATTACCAAGATGAGAATGATTCCCAACATCAGAGAATCAGAGAATCAGAGAAGAAAAAGAATGCAGGTGGATGAGAGGTTTTAATTTCATAGATCTTGGGAAGAAGATAGAGGTCTTGGAGAAAGCATGTGGTGAATTTCTGTTTTCACCCCAACATTGCTAAGCAAAGACAGTGTAGTCAGGATCTGGTAGCCATCAGGTCACCAGTGTAGAATCCACAGACTTTCCATTTGAATATTCGAGTGGGCTTGCCTTGAGGAGTTGTCCCTGCCAGCAAATTACAAGTCCATTTTCTTGCAGAATTAACACCCACTTGTTCCCTAAGACGTTAATATATTCTTATCCTAATTCCACATGAATGAATTTACTCTCTTTTAACAATGGAAGATACATATCCCCAAATTAGGGCTATAGAATTGATTTAGAAGAAGGCTTATGATATGAAAAGGAGATTGTCAAATTACAAATTTACATGGGAGGAAATCAGTTGAACCAACTCAATATCTTCTTCAGAACCAGAGATAAAGTAAAACATACCCAACCACATAATTCACTATGCAATAGGCAAGTGAACAAATGATTACCTACGTGGTATTCAGTGCCTTGAAGGAGGTTAAATAAATAAATAAATAAATGTATGGAAGAAGCTAATCAGAAGGACAAAAACAAAAAGAGTCAACCGGTCAGAGCTACTTTTAAATTTGAATGCACATTAATTTAGACATAATCTAAAATGAACAGAACAGTGGGGAGTTAACTAACTACTTTCAAAAACTGTGTTATAGGTAGATGTAGGAATGCTTCATATTAAGTTCCCCAAAAGTAATCTATGCAAAACCACATGGGGTTTGTTAGCACTGAAACATGACCACAACTAAAATATCATCCTGAAGTCTTAGTAGATTGATTAAAAACAAGTTAGCTTAATGACAGTGGATAAAACTGTAAACCCAGAGTTCACTTCTGTGTATCTGTGTGTCTCTTGTGTTACAAGTTATAAACTGACCTAAGAATCTAAATACACGATTAATAATCAGTTGTTAATTAGATTAGATATTTAAGGGTTAAAGAAAACATGTATATAGTGAAAATTATGAGTGATCTTTAAACGCAGTGGTAATGAAGTCCTTCTTAGAATACTAAAAGCCAAGACACTGATTTCACTGCCAAAAAAATTGAATTTTTTGCTATCTAAAGTCACCATAAAAGTGAGAATTTTACCACAACTATAAATTATTTGCCACATATGTACAAAGGGTGTACATTATCAGTACATAAAATAATTTAATATATCAGCAAGAAAACAAGCATCGTAATAGAAAAAGTCAACAAAAAATCATAAAACTCAGTTTACCAAAAAAGAATTTGGTAGTAGTAATATACAAACAAACAAACAAAAGAGACAAAAAATCATATTTACTCTACTAGTGGCCAAAAATTTAAAACTAACAGATAGTGTGGTGATATTTTTAATCTCCCAAACTGTCAAAGAAATTAAAAGGTGGCACCCCATGTTATTGAGGCTTCTGGGAAACATATACTAAAAATCTTAAAAACAGGCATTGAATCACAGCAATGATCAACATGTTAGAAATGTATTTAGAATATTTAGTCATGGATATAATGGAAAACATTAATTCTTGGAATATCCTCAAAATGCTTTTAATAATGGCAAAAAGGTAGAAACAAAAGTACAACATTAAGGTAGAAGTTAAATATATTAAATTGCGATGAATTATATCACTTGGTCATGCATCATCAATTTATTTGCTATCAGGTGCTTACTATATGTCAAGCTCTGTGCTAGGCATTGGAGATACATCATTGAACAAGAGAGTCACTGCTCATAGTCAACTGAGTAAACATTAGTAAAAAAAATAAAAAAGAATAAAATAAGCTGATTGGTGATAAAAATTAAAGTGCTTAAGTGAAGTACTAAAGAATTAGGAAGGATATAACTAAATATTTTCTACAAGGACAAGGGTAAGATGGCTTCTCAGACTTAAGGCTATCAAAGGGAAATGATCTTGGGAATTTTAAGCCTGCTAGAATCTTTCTGTGACCTTGTTCATATTTGAAATGAGGAGCCCACAGAGATTTGGCATACATCCAGCAGGTGAACTATTACTCTCTATGTAGTCATTAAAATGATGATAAAGTTCACAAAAGATTAATGCATTTAAAGTTTAATGCAAACCATAACGTAAGGTATTGCTCTGTTCTAGAATAGAAGCTTTCTATTTAGTTTGTGTGCCGTTATCTGAAGTGAAGATCATAACCTCTATGCCAACTTGCAAAATACAGGACCAAAACAGATTTTTATCTCTATCTGGTAATCCATCTCCAGTCTAATACTGAGTTTGGAGAGACCAACAAAACAGTGGGAAATTATAAGATGTTGTGAGTAGGGGTGTTAAGGGGAAAGGTCTATAACTGGACTATTCAGAGAACAAAATATATTTCCCCTAGAGATTGAGGGGCACAGTGGATAGTGCCTGATTGACATTTGGGGAATCCAAAGGTGCTGCCAGTTGCATTAATTTCATACCATCAAAGAGGTGGCAGACCAAGGGTGGAAAGGAGTCATGAAAATTTCTGCATGAGAAACTGGATTAGAGCTTTGCATGGATCAAATGTTTACCATAATCAGGAGAGGAAAGTGGCTTTGGATTGTTTCAGCTTCTGTTCAAGGAGCCCACCTGAATGGGCAAAATGATGCCAATACATCGAAAGAAACTGGAGGTACATCTAAATGACTTAAGGTTGGAAAAAGAAGATGTGTAACTTTCAAAGCAGTTAACTCCCTCAAAAGAATTTCACTGAGAGATCTTCCATAATAGGGGTAAATTCCTATTAAAAAGCAATGAAAATGTTTCATAAGTATGCCAGCCTCCTCCATCCCAATGGCCCCACGAAACTTCTGTGGGTGCATGTAGAGTGAGCACTTCCATTAGTTCTCAAAACTCTTTCCTTCTTTGGCTTGCCTTTAGGCAGATGAAATATATTCTCCTTCTTGGAGGAGAGGGGAGGTCCCAGTAATCCTTATTGCATTAACGAAGCTGTAGTAACTATGTCTTTTTTTTATCAATAAAATTTCCATTTTCGTTCATATAATCCTTATGGTAAACAGTGACCTATGGTTAAAAAGATTATCTTTTAGCTTTCCTGCTAGATATTTAGTACTTACTATCCTCATCTAATTAAGCTCCTAAAAACAAACTTGAACTGGAAAACTGTTAAAAGGTGCACACACACACACACACACACACACACACACACACACACTTCCTTATTAAAATATAAGCCCATGAAACAGATATTTTTGTTCTCTTTCCCTATATTACCAGTGCCTGGCACATGGTATATTCAATAAATGTTTGTTGAATGAAACTAACCAAGGTTTGCTCTCACAATATCCTCAACTAAATTAGGAATAATACAAGAAAACCCACAACTTTTATCAATATTATTGCTAATACTGTTTTGAAATTATCACAAAGGTAATTAAACAAGAGAAAGGCAGATCACATCTCTATTTCTAGTTTCCTGTTTATATTTTTAAGACAAAGTGGCACACATATTAAATTGTGCCAGTTATATGTTTATATACTTAGCAATTTCAAAGGAGTCAACTGAAATATGCGAATCAATAAGAAAACTCACCAAGGTGATGGATTAAAAAATCAAATGTTTTAAAATACTGTTAGAAATAACATTGGCATTATAAAATAAACTACATAGTTAGCCTTTGTACTAGTAAACAGTACAAAAAACACGAAATCACTGTGCTCCCCCTGATCTCCACTACTCTATCTCATGACAATCTTCTCATTTTCCTCAGGCTCCTAAAATTAGTAAATTAATCCCCAGGATCTTTGCAGATACATTACAAAGGTGTTTCATTTTCCCTATGCCCGCTCTCCCATGTGTCACTGACTTAGTGTCTGCTTAATTTTTGCATTTCAAGAAGGAGGCCTTCCCTCGTTCTCTTAGGCCAGATCAGGTCAAACTGTTAGATGGGTTTTTTTCTCAGCATGAGAATTATATTTCATAGTTGGTGGTATTTTCATTCTCTATAGAAGAGAAATTTGCATTTTCGTGATTATTTGACCAATGTTTATTTTTACAGCAGGAGGTAAACCATAAGACTGGATCTCTCTGTAAATAAACAAATGATAGCCCAGGGCTCAGCATACCACCTGCCACATGATAGAGATTTAATAAATACTGGAAGAATGAATGGACATGTGAATTGATACAAATTAATTCATAAATGGATTAATGACGAACTGTAGTAGATCAAAGACCAGGAGTGAAAGTCCATCCAAAGCACTGAGAATACTGAGGCAAACAGGGTATGTCAGTGTTCACATTGTAGGATCATTGGTTCCATACATTGGCTGGGAACATACATGGTTTGAATGGCTTCCAAGTCTGTGACTTTTAAAATTTTAAACATTAAGCCAACTTTCATGTGAAATACTTGCATCAATACAAAATTAAGATTATGCAAAAGACTTACTGTGAAAAGAAAACCAAAAGGAAAACAAGAGTAGTACTTGGATATTTGTGTTTCTGGGCTGTGCAAAAACTGAGTATCTCTGACTTCTATAGTAAGTTTATAATTCAATTATTCCATTTTACGCTCTTTTATGATTGGACTAATTAAGATAAAATTTAAAACTCGTGCTGTATGTCCAAATTACATGTTATTTGGATGGTACAAAATAATATGTCTTTTAATGGCAATATTAAATGCAACTTTTATCAGGTTTATAGTAACAATCTAATTTAGAAATTGACAAAAATAAGAAATGAGATTTCTTCATCTGCTTAAGACCCACTTTTTAAAACTTTCACAATTTTTTTCTAAACAATTTTGAAGTTGTTATATTTACCTCACAGGAAAGCTGCATTTATCAGAATAAAAGTTGACTGGTATTAATCATTAGGGATCATCCAATCACTTTAATAATTCTCATTGTGCTTTACTAGAAGTTTATCAACTTAAAAATAATTTATTTTTCAGACAGTTCCTGGAGAGCTGACATTTTCTGCATTTTAATTTGTTATGGTACATCACTTTTATTGACTGTCTTTATATGGGTTACAGGTGAAACAAAAAATAGAATTATATCTTACTTATTTTTTGAATGAGGAAAAATATTGTTTTGTGATTAGGAGAAAAAACGACTATTTTGTTAGAATTAAAAGAAAATCTCAGCCTGTCCTTTTTCATCTTCTTACAGCAAGCAGACTCGGATAAATTGACTCAAAGTACAAAAGAATGAGTAATGTGCAGCTGGAATAATCCTCTATAAGATGAATGAAAGCTGACAACTTCAATTACAATTTGAAGTGTCTCTTTGTGTATGAATGTGATTTAATGGAAATCTGATATTCAATAAACCTGACTTTCTTTATGATTTATAATAGCTAGCCTTAGGTTACCCAGATGTATTTTATAGTGTAAAATGGCACAATGCCCTCTTCCAGTGATATGCAAATTTTTCCACCAGCCAAGAATCAAAGTATATTTTTTTCTGATCAAAAAGAAGCATATGTGTGACTCTGATGAACTTCAATTTTACTACACACTCTGACCCCCACCCCAGAACCCTTTATTTTATTTCTTGAAGCAACACAAAGAGTCTGCTGACATCCTGTCTAATCATTCTTCCACATCCCACTTAATTTCTTCCACCTCATATGTGTATAAGGCAGAATGAAAAGAAAGTTATCCCAGGAAACATTTTCTTGAAGCCTGATATCTGTATATACGACCCAACCTGAAGTTATAAGTATTTTTCTAGCCCACTTAAGGAGGTTTATTAAAGATTAACTATTCTTCAAGAGCATAATTAAACTGTAATATAGGTTAAGGATTTATTTGAACTATAACTAGAGGTGTATTCGTATCTTTTTCTGAAAAAAAAAAAACTATTAGAAAATATCACAGCATGTTATGACTTTATCTGGCTTCAAGATAACTACCATATACTGATTCTATATCAAAAAACACATTATCGGGGGCGCCTGGGTGGCGCAGTCGGTTAAGCGTCCGACTTCAGCCAGGTCACGATCTCGCGGTCCGTGAGTTCGAGCCCCGCGTCAGGCTCTGGGCTGATGGCTCGGAGCCTGGAGCCTGTTTCCGGTTCTGTGTCTCCCTCTCTCTCTGCCCCTCCCCCGTTCATGCTCTGTCTCTCTCTGTCCCAAAAATAAATTAAAAAACGCTGAAAAAAAAAAAAAAAAAAAAAAAAAAAAAAAAACACATTATCGTATAATTTAAAAGAATAAAATAGCAGATAAATGATAAATGTTTATCCTCAAAAAGGATAAACAGAGATAAATATGATTTGTCTCATTGACTTTTAACAGCAATGATGTTGGGACTTACTCTAACTACTGTTTTAAAAATGAAGATTTTTAGATTTACAGAGGGTGAATAACCTCCTGATTTTACATAATTAGTGAGTGGTAGAACCAGGACACAAACTAACATCTCCATAATATAAGATGGCTGCATACATATTATAATTGGAGAAAAAAATATAAGGTTGTATAAGATCTTGATTAAATTCAATCTGGTTACTGTATATTTGCCATGTAAGTGTCCAGCTGTCTGTCTATATATTGATCTATCTATGATCAGAGGTTGTTTTATGGAAGCTGACTCTTAGACTCAAATTAACATGCAGAATGTTTAAGGGTGTATTTTTAGGATCCAAACCCATGGAAAGAAAAGAAAGGAATGAAAACTTGGTCAGAGGGGAAGTTTGGAAGAGATTGAATTCCTAGGGAGAACTAGCTGAGACTACAGACAACTCTGAAGCCTCAGTGGCCCATCCTAGATATCCCAAGTGGGGCCAAAAGAATCAAAACTTTATTGTCCTTCATAACCAATCTCTGGATGCAGGGGTCCTGAAAAAAGGTATGTGACCTTTTTTTAACCATGTTAATTCAGAAGAGTGCTAACAACTGAGGGCTCTCTGTCAACAGCATTCCCATCAACCATTAGAAATAGACCTGAAGGAGCGTCTGAGTTATTCATCGTAATAACGATGGTGGACCTACATGCATAGTGATAACACTATACAATTATGTAGAGCTATGCATACATAACACAATTTGTATTTTAGATCTAGATAAGTCAACAGCTAGCTTGGACCACATATTGTTATTAAACAAATAAGCCCAAAGCTTTGCATTTTATTCAGATGCAGAATATGCACTTTTAAAAAAAAAATAATACAGGAAAATAAAATAAAATGCATTTTGTATCTTAGGAGGCAATGAAGTATGACTTTATGAATACCTTTAAAGCAGTGGTAAGGCGATTTAGACCTGTCACTAAATCTGTCCACTAGGCTGAATAATAATGTCTGTGGAAAAAATAAAAGCAGTGAATTCAGTTTCAGGGTCTAAGAGGAGAAGATTGTCTAAGTGCATAAAACCATACCTTCAAGCTTCACAAACACCTGTAGATATGATTTTCTTCTATGTTTTGCTCAAAGAGGGAGGCTCAGAAATACAAGGGAGTCATTCTCGATTGCTCAACAAAGAAGTGGTTAACATTTAAGAGTACATCTCAGATTAGAAAATGTATGATGACAAAACAAACAAACAAAAAACCTAAGGAGTTAGACTAAGAAGTGTGACAGAATCCTGAAATCTACAGTGTTGTAGCATTGTATACTGGATGTGAATAAGGAGAAAATAACTCAACGTAGTGGTTGAGATTAAGAATGATCGCTGCGTTGGCACTGCCTGAATCTAGTGACCATTAGTCTGAACATCGTGGCAATGACAAGCGTACTTTCATGTCACTGTTCATGACTAAATACGCCGTATGGAAGGGGTGAGTCAGAAACGGCAGAGAAGTTGATCTGATGCTCTATTTGGAAGAACAAATGCACACAAACAGCTTTATGTAATAACTACACTGAATAGACAAGAGTTCTCAGCAACTAAAATGGCGTATAAATACACAGAGGCAGTCTAAAATGTACGTACTTCCAAGTAGATAACAGTGCCTCTGTGCTTCCTCCCTTCCCCGCCCCCCCCCCCAAAAGCCATATAAAAAGAAATCCTGGGGAAGTCTAACCTTTTTTGCCCGTTCTCCCCATTTGCCTCTGTTCGAGTCATCACCATTACTTCTCGTTCAGTGGTGTAATTTTTTCTTCCATTAACTTTAATAGGCTTTATACCAATGTTAAGCAATGGGATCATTTTACACTGACTGGGTTGATGAGAAATACCTCCACTCAATTAGTTTCTCAATACTGGAATATTTTAAAATGAAGAAGAAATAGGCAATCTGAAAAGTCTAAGCTGAAAATGAGGTACAAGTTTCTCTATTCTTATACAACATGATGTTTGAAAAACTTGATATATTTCTATGGTAACAATGGGGAAAATGTATTCAGCAACCCCCTGAGAATAGTAGATCATGAACTATCTTTCACACATGAAATATCTATAAAACTATACAAGCAATTTAAAAAAGGTTTCACTTTGCCTGGGATAAAGTTTCATATATTAGGGATTTTGTATTTCGTCATAATGGTTTCCCTTATATTCAGGGAGAATATGTTATCTAATATAAAATTGAGATCAGAATATTACTTAGATGTATTAGTTTATAGGTATTGTGTTCATTCTTGCAAAAATTTAAGCCTCAAGTATTTCTTGTAGCATATTAAAATATTGTTTGGGGGGCCTAGGTGGCACAGTCAGTTAAACATCTGGCTCTTGATCTCGACTCAGGTCATGATCTCACGGTTTGTGAGTTCAAGCCCCGGGTCATGGTCTGCACTGATGATGCAGAACCTACTTGGGATTCTCTCTCTCTCTGCTTCTCTCTGCTTGCTCTCTCACTCTCTCTCTCTCAAAGTAAATAAATAAACTTAAAAAAATAAAATAAAATATTGTTTGGATATGAGATTGTTTATTAAGATTTCTGAAAGTTAATTACATTGGAAAGTATTGAATGAAAAAAGACTATTTTTTTGGCCATAGTAGTCAAAAGCTATATATTAACATTCAACTTCTCAGATGGAAGTTGAGTGGAGGACTTCCATAGATGGAGACCTCCACAGATGGAGGACTGTTATATTGCAAGAAATAAGAATATGTAGTAAATTTTACTGAAGAGACAAAAGTGCTCATTTTACATAAAGTATATTAATTTCTATTTCATCAATTAAAAACACAAATTTATGTTATTCCTATCTATTTATGTACACTGCATGCCTATGCTCACAAACACACAAACACAATTACAATGTTGGATGTATTCAATACATTTGCCCAAGTTTGATTGAATCGCTGAGTGTCTGTATGCTCCCTCTGATAGAGCGTGGAGTTACTTATTCAAGTGAATCAGAATGCCAAAGAATTCCTGAATGCCTGGGGATAAAGGAGATTACTCCATGTTACATTGACTTCCCTATGAATAGGACAGGAGTATAACTGCCTGCACAGATTTTCTGTAGGTAATAGAAGTGTTCATTTTTTTTTTAATTTCCATTTTTGTATGGTATTTTCAGCCTTCTGTGTATAATAAGTAAATGATAGAAAAACAGAGTCAAGCATATTAATGTCTTGTCTTGGTTCTTCAGAAATTATGAAACATATTTTTTTATTCTTGTGCATTACTTCACATGGTTTTAGAGAAATGATGCCAGATCTACAGGGTAGTGAATATCACAGTTTGAAGGAAGACTTCATACCAACTAATTAAAAAGGAAGAAGAAATCCTAAAAGTAAAGTAAAAGAACGAGAAAAATTTAAGAAAATTGTAAAAGGGAATGATGAGTTTCTAAAGGAGGAAACCGTTAAATGCTATTGTCTTGTATGAGAATCGTACCATATATAACCTCACAGCCCCTCCCTCTCTCATTTACCACAAAAGGGTTAGACTACATGATCTCTAAAGATTCTTTAGTATCTAATTATTTTAATATCTCTAAAACTGTATTTTTGTTCCTACCTCAGTAAGGCACTTGTTGCATAAAAATTACAATTCTTCTTTACCAAATGCTATGGTTCAATCAAAAGAGACTTTACATGTTTAATTTCATAGACTTCGCAGCCCGTATCTGTATGCCAAAAAAAGCCCAGAGAATCCAATCTGTGATGATGATTTATGATCACAAGATAACACCCACTTGAAGACACTGATCCTTGATACCACATATCATCAGGTACTTTAAAATTTTTAAGATTACAGTTTACTTCCGAAGACTTTGCTGTGGCTGCACACACATGTGTATTGTTTCAAACAGTAGGTTCGCATACCCTGAGAGGAAATAAAGTAGAAAGCAGTAATTTATTGGGGGCAGTAATCTACTGGGAGACACTGTATCTACATTATATGCTTTGAAAACCATAGTCTCATTTCTCCCCAAATATACTGGTATCTTTTATCCTAGAAGAATTTAAAATGGAGTTAGAAATCTCTCTGAAATGGCAGAATCTCTTCAGCAAATAAATTTGCACTATGAAGAAGGAAACTACTGTTGTGACTCTTGATAACCACTCAGCACTAAAGTTACAGCCAAAGCACAAATTACTCTCAGTGGGTCAGTCTACAGTAATTTCCCAGGTTTGAACAGCAATCATTACTGAAAAAGCTAAGCTGAATAAATATTTTAATGAATACTCCGATTATCAAATTTATAGCCTACATTTTCTAGGCTGATCAGAATTGAATTTAGCTGTTAGAAATACTGTATGCCATTTTAAAAATGACACAGGAGAGATAAAAACTAGAGGAGACAGTTTTCAGTGCGCAATATCAATGAGAAGAATTGTAGGGAGAAGTTTCTAAAATGAGTAAATACGTCCTAACAGATACAAAAAAAAATACTATTTTCAGTTTTTCAAATATATGCTTAGTAACATCAAATGCTTTAACTGCTGCTAATTCACAAACTAATTTTAAAAAAATCTTCAGGATTATTTGTTTTCACCTAATATTACCTTTGGTTTGTTGGGAAAGGGAAATTCCAGATTGAAATGTATAAAAATTATGCTTTATTGGCCAGGTTGCAGAGAAACGAACTGTCTAATCCACCACAAAGATGAATGTAATTTCATATAAATGTTCTGTAAAACACTTTGAAAATATAGTGTGAACGTCTAGGAAAAAAGTCTAAATCTAACGATCAGTTCTAAGGTTTACTCTAAGAATAAAGAATGATTCAATAACACTTTGTAAGTACTCATTGTCATATACTTGATATTTTTAGTAAAGTTTTATTTATAAAGGCTAGAACCAAAAAAATTATAATAATTAAAATTGAAAAAAAAAACCCTTAAATAACCTGCAAGAAACAGTCAAATCCATCCATCCACTAAAATCTAAGCATTTAAAGAATATTAATGTTATGAAGCAGAGTTCACAAAATATTAAGCGACATTAAAATCAACAAAAATAGCATGCAAATCACATATATAGTCAAAATTTTATCATGTGTACATCTGTATATGCATAAATGTCTATAAATTCATTGATAACATAAATACAATTGAAAGTGAATTTATACTCAACATACAGATTAAAATTAGACTGCTTGTCACGTGATCTTCTGCCCCATTTTCCTTTCCTGAGCTGCAGCAAATACTCTCTAGTACTCTGTCTCCTTCCTTGTGAGCGTTCCCCTGTAAATTAAATCAGCCTGTGTTTCATATGGCGATGGGTCTGAATGGATTTTATGGGGACTGCTGTACTCTCCAACCAGCATTGCACTGGGGAAATTTTTCTGGATTTCCCTGATCCTTCTTGTGAAAGCCTGAGTATTTTTGAAGAAAAAGTATGCAGATGGGTGGTAGGCCCTATTATACTGCAGTCTCCAGGAGCTACATACTCTCATATAAACTCACATTTAGCCTCCAACAACTCATCATGTTCTCTAGTTTAATGTTCCTAGAGACTTCTATAGTGACTGGCAGCTTGTGCCCAAAGTAAGTAAACGTTTTTGTCCTTTGACTTTTGTTCTCTTATGCATTCTTGAAAAGTTATTAATTTGTTGCTTGAACAATATTTTTTTCCTTATAGTTAAGTATAGTAGTTTTTTTTTCAGTTCTTTAGATGTTCAAGATAGATTCAGAATTGGTTAATATACTGTGGAGTAAGCAAACCATTCAATAGTAAGTTGCTTGATCTTATTCTAGAGAAAGACGTCTTTCATGTAAGTTAATTTGAGAAAATTGAAAGTACCAATTTCCAGAGTTAAAAATGATAATGAACTATTTTTAAATAATAATTACTTACATCATTTAAATACATGTGTGCGCAGCTTCTAGTTAATTGACTATATTTTATCTCTCTTATCCCTTTGACCTCATGGAATAATTAAAGTATGAAAATGAATCACATGCAAAGGAAACTGTAATCTAAGGCTGGAATATAATATTATTTCAGACATGAGTGTTCTTTTTGAAATAAAAAAAATAGTAATAGGATCAACTGGAGTAAAGGATACTTTCCCCCTCAGAAAAAATGTTTGGTTTGTGTGTCTAAGAAAATTCCTTGCATAAATTTATTTGTTAAGTCTGGTTAAAAGCATAAAATGGGAAGTGAAGAGAATAATGTTGATAATATTGAAGTTGAAGGTAATGTTAATAATCATAATTATAGTGATAATGGTGACTTAAATTCCAGTCCTCTGGGAAGAAAGATTCCATGAGGTTTTATTTGCTGTGAGTTATTGCAATATGCATTTCTCAAATAAAAATCATCATCATCATCATCATCGGCTTACTATACCATTTGACAAGAAAATTTACATGCATTCATTTATTTCATGTTCTCCCAAACCATGCAAAATCTCCATAATTATTCCCTATTTGGAGATATCGAACAAGGATTTACAGCTATTAGTGCATTTCTTTCAAGTTACAAATCTAAGAAGCAAACCAAACTTTGGCCTAAAAACTTCAAAATTCTATTATTTTACCCTGTTTTCCTCCTGAAAACTTGTTACAATAGAAATAACATTCTATACTTAATATGTGCCAGACACTGAAATCCTTAAAATATTTAGTTGACATAAAATAAATATGTATTAGCTAGTGGTATTATCACCTCCATTTTATAAATGAGAAAACAGAACAGAATAGTTACAGCTAGTATGGGAAAATTGGAACACAGTGTCTGGCTTCAGAGGATATGCTATCTTGAGAACCAATATGTGGTTGAGGAGTATATCTAGATTTAGATATAGACACCTATAACTGTTTATTTTACCTATCTGTTGTCTATCTATCATCTATCATCATAGCTATGGAGATGCTATCGAGATATTTGCAAAAGTTTCAAATGTTCGCAAAGAATGAGATAAATTAAAATAATTATTTCAGTATTCTAAAACCTCAGCTTTTACCTTGTAAAGACAGAGTAAATATTTTCATGGCATTTTTTTTCTTGGCACATATCAAATCATTTTATAATACTAACACCATACCTTGAGTTGTCTTATAATATCATTTATGTTTATCATATTTTAACTCATAAATGGTATACACCATGCTTATAGTTTTGTTTTGTTTTGTTTTGTTTTGTTTTTCTAAAAATGAAGCATGTGAACCATGAAAAGAACAGCGCTAACAAAATGTAATGTTAAGTCCACCGCACCCTCTCTGGTGGGGCTGAAACTAAGTGGACAAGGAGATGTGTGACTCAGATACTCCTTCAAGAAAGAGCTTGGATGAGTAGGATTAGCTGGCAGCTTTGAGTGTTAACACTCCTTCGAGTGTGCCTGTTTTTTTGAGCCAAGATCTTGCTCTTTTTGGGGTGGTCCCACACAATGACTCATCATCCTGGGCCCTAGCTACTTTTCGTCAAGTGAGACTCCTCTAATAAGCAGGTTTTAGTCTGTAACTCTGTTGGCTGATAAAATCTTGGTAATTCCTGCCTCATGTTTTGACTGTTCCCATGCTTAATCCTGCTTTCTGTTTTTTAACTTTTCAGGTGTTAATCCTCACAATATTGTTTACCTCTCACTTCATCTCAGAGACTATTTCCCAAAGGAGCTGATTGACAGAATGGTCAATGGGATGATGCCTAAATGAGCAGGTGGTAAGAAGAGGTTTCAGAACTGCTTCACTCACCAGGCAGGAGACATTGAAAACCCCATCTCAGGACACAAATAGTTCTCTGACACAAGATGGATGCCCAATTGCTAATTTTTTTACTGGTGTTACTTGGGAAAATGTTCTGGTAGGGAGAAATCCTAAACAGTGTGACAATTCAGACATTTGAAAAACACAGGGAACAAAGCTTGCAGGGAAACGGACTTGTTTACTGACTATAAAATTGCACTGTTACTCTTCTGAGGGATGGTGAAAACCTAAGGGCCTAGGACACTAAATGTGAAGGCCAGAGGACCTCTTCAGGAGCTCACAAAGAGGCCCTTATCTCCAATATAAGGAAAAGAGAAAACTGAAAGGTGATTGAATACTCAACTGAGGAACACTTATTCCAAAGTAAGAATGCCATTTGAGAAAACCTGACAACCAGGTATATCTTGTGGAGATATTCCACTATTTAAACACCTGTGAACCCTCAGAGACTGCAGGGTCGCCCATCCAAGCTTATTAAGGGCTAGCACTATCCATCATGAAGGGAGACCTTTTAGAAGAAAGAAGTTTCCCCCTAAGAAGAAGGAGGTACTGGAAAGAGCCAGTATGTGAGAGCCTTGGAGCTGGTTCATAAGTGTACCTGGTCAAGGGGGCCAGAAGATAAGATTGATGAAAGGTAAATTTGTCAACTGGGGGGTGCATAGTAAAGAATTTCCTTTTCTCCAAAAGAGGTCTGACCTTTGCCGGGGGGCTACCATTAGATAATCTGTAGCCCTTGGAATTTCCTGCCTGATAGGAGTCCTTGTTTTCCTGGGAGCTCCAGTTCTAGGACAATCTATCAATGTGATTGGCAGTGGCTTTGAACCATGCCTTATGAGTTCACACCTCCAGAGGAAGTGGTGGCTCACCTCTCAGGGAGGGGAAAAGGAAGGTGGACCTGGGGCTAAAGTTCAGCTACAGAGATAGTCTGTAGTTAAACCCTAGTTGGTGATATTCTTTGCATATTACCACCTTTAATGCTGAAAGGGTAACATGTCCCTAAACATGATAAAACCTTCAAGTTTGGGTGCTCACAGATTCTACCCTACTGTCTCTTCATTTGGCTGGTTCTATTTTGTATCTGTTGGCTGTTATAAACATGAGACTATGAGAATCATGGCCCTCGGAAAGTTTTGTGAATCATTATAGTGGATTATTGAATCTGAGGGAGTCTGTGGGGACCCACAAATTCATGGCCAGCTAGTAATAAGTGAGAGGGCTATAAGGACCCCCAAATTATGGCTAGTGTTTGAAGTGAGAGTAGTCTTGTGGGGACTATTCCTTCATAATATCCAGTTTGCCCAACTCATTTGTAAGGGAATCCTCTTAGTATATAGAACTTAACACAATAGCAAGGACTCCAGTGATGTGTCAAGACTCAATGCTAGATTGGCTCCTAGAAGCTTGGAGAAAACAAGAGCCCAGGATGAGTGAAGCTAAAAAGGTTTAATTGCCATTGCAGATGGTAGAGGTAACAAAAAAAATGAGAGGAATATGCATGTTTGGGTGGATATATTATATGAAATGCCAAGGCCCACCTGATAATTTTGTTTCCTGGGAAGGCCCAGAGGATGCACCATCTACTGAGGCCATCAGGGATAAACTGGTAAGAGAGACACCAGCATGATTAGCTAGTTCAGTGTAAACTGTTGGCAGGCTAAAGCTGAGGTTGAGGAAGGTCATAAATCTTTTCTGATTAATAGTAAAAGAGAGGATAGTTTATTTAAGGTCTACCAGAAGCCTCAGGGGATGCAGTTTTTTATACTGGCAAGATCAGAGTGACAACCAAGAGGAGTTTAAGCTTCAGGGTGTTATGGAAGCTGATAATGAAACATGGCATCTCCAGGCAAAAAAGATATGGGTACTGTGTAATACCATCATAAAATAATATATAATTAAATAAAGCAGTAATGAGAAAATAGGATGCTAAGAGAAGTAACCCAGGAATTGTCATAATACAGTGCCAATAGTTTTTATCTCAGAGACATACACCTGAAAAGATTTCCAGATCCATGGAAGGAGGACCCAACAACATTATGGCAAGAATATGCTTTAATAATTGTGCCAATTCTTTTCCAAACTACCTATAGCTATTTGCTTGGATGGAAGTACAGTGCGTAAAGAAAATTGCATATCATTTCAAGAGCTATTGAACACAGGGTCTGAGTTGACATGGATTCTCAGATACATGAAGTGTTATTCCCCTTCCTCCCCCCATAATTATCTTGATCCAGGTAAAAAATAGAAATTTTGCCAGTGTCCAGCATATAGTAGGCCCACTGGATTAGAGAATCTACATGGTGATCATTTCATCAATCTCTGAATCTGTAACTGGAGTTGACACACTGTGTAGTTAACATAATCTCTTCACTGGGAACTTGGCTTGGGAAGTAAGTGTAACCAATAGTGCAGAAGGACAAATGGAAGTTTTTAAAACTTCCCCCAACCAAGATAGTAAATAAAAACATATTACGTGGTGTAGCAAGACGGTAGAGATTAGTGTAACACTAAAGATCTAAAGAATGCAGGGGAGAGGGTCCCTATGTTATCATTTGATTCATGATTTTAACCCCTTAAGAAACCAGATGAATTTTGAGGACTACCACAGGACCATGAGTAGTAGTTCCAAGGGCTTATGTAGAACATGTCACTGATCAAATATATTGATGTTATTGGGATAAATGGGCAGCATGATGAACAGATAACTAGCATGGGATGATAAAGACCTTAACAAAATATATAAATTTCAGAATGCAGGAAATAAACCCTAAAGATATCAATGACCTGCCATTTCAGTAAAATCTTCAGGAGTCCAAATAGTTAGGTTATTCTCTTGAAAACAAGAGACAAATTGTTGCATCTTGCATTTCCTATCAAAAAGAAGTATGCATAGCACTTAGTAGACATGAGATTCTGGAGGCAATACATTCCACACTTAAGAATACTTCCTTGGAATATATACCAGTTGATAAGGAAGCCTACTTGCTTTGAGTGAGGCCCAGAGCAGGGAAGGACTCTGCAGTAGGTCCAACAGTAGTATGAGTTGCCCTTCTAGTGGTATCTAAGGTGCTGGAAGGATCAGTGGTAGCAGAAGTTGCACTGTGAAGTTATGGCAAGCCCTGTCATAGGATCAGAATATAAGCCCATAGGTTTCTAGATGAAGGTCATGCTCTCTGAAACAGAAAGTTAGATGTCTTGAAACAACAACATCAACAACAAAACAGCTATTGGAATTCACCTACTCCTTAATAAAGTCAGAATGCTGGCACTGTACATCAAAAACTGGGTCCTATAAGACATCCCAAGTCAGGAAGGTCCAATAGAAAATTTGTTGAAAGATAAAGACAATAACTTTAGGACTGAGCACACGCAGGAATAGAAGACATAAGCAATCTAGAGGACATTAGCAAGTCATCAGGACCCTATGTCACCTAGAGCAACTGCACCAGCATTGCTCCCTCATATCACACCAATGACTATGTGGGACATCCCAGAAGACCACCTGAATATGGATAAAAATAACAAACTTGCTTTATCTGTGGGTTAGCTAAACCTGTAGATTCAAGCAGAAACTGGAGAGTGGCTGTGTTGTAGCCTCATTCACAGACAGGTTTGAAAGACAGAAGAAAGGAAAATATTTCCAATGGGTGAAGCTTTGAGGGGGGGATTTGATTATACACAGTTTGAAGAAGTGGCTGAGGTTAAAAGTAGTGGCCAATGAGCTGGATAGTTGTTCAGGAGACCAGAAAACAAGGATTGGAAAATCAGAGACAAGGAGGTCTGGGATGGAGACATAATGATGAATAGATGGGAATGAGGACAAAGTGTGAAGACCTTTGTATAACATCTTAATGTGCAAAGAAAATGTCTACCACACAAGAAGTACTACACAACCAAATAGATATTAATGACTCAGCCAGTTGACACTAACCATATTTTATCAGCAGCCACTTAGTGCTGGCAAATGAACATTCAAATTATAAGTACATTCTAGCAGAGATGAAGGATATGCACGTACCCCTTCTTATCACAGCTGGTCTAGCTATTGCCACCTCTAAATGTGCAACAGAAAACAACAGAGTGGCTGGTATGATACTATGCTTCAAGGAGACAAAATGGCTCTTAACATCTTGGAATGGCTATTGATTTGTTCTCATAGGAACAGATGTTTAATTTCAAGTATGGATTTGCTTTGTCTACTTACTAAGTCTCAGCCAACACCATTATTCAGGAGCTTACAGATTATGAGCCCATAACCATGAAATCCCATACAACTGGGTATTAAAACAAAGAACCCCATTCATAACAAAGAATATGGAGGATTGGGCCTATGTTACATACTACACCGTTCAAAAACAGTTGGACTAGTAAAGAGTTGGAATGCCTGCTAAAGATTCATTTGAAAGGCCAGTTTGGAGGCAAGACTCTGAGGATAGTATTCCATCCACACTAAATCAGAAATGTTACTGCATCCTCAATAGGAAAATGATATGAATCCAGGAAACAAGGTGGAGGCCTCACTCCCAAAGGTCCATTTTAGTTAGTTGTTTCCCATTTCTGGAACTCTGAATTCTGCTGGAATAAAGTCCTGATCCCAAAGAATATACCCCTCTTTTAGACCAACAGGCAGGAAGGGGAACTTTTCATGAGGAGCTAACCCTGATTAGCAGGAAAAGATAGGGATATTGATATACTTTCAAGGCAGTGAAAAATATATGCAAAACGCAGGTGATTCACTTGGCTGTCCATTTGTTTTTCTATGTCAATTGTGATTGTCAATAGATAGGGATAAAGTATGTCTGCTTGAGAAGGGTATGATTCTTAAGTGATATGACCCCTAAAATGAAGATTTGTGTTACAATCCTAGGTCAATAAAAAGACCAGCAGAGGTGATAGCTGGAGGTAAGAGGAATTTAGAATATATAATAGAGGGGGAATACAATGAGTTGTAGTCTCAAAACCAACTGCAGGAATGAGAGCTGTAATTTATCTCACCTCTCTTCTAAATTTACACCTAGGAAGGGGTAACTACTGGAGTGTTGGAAGAGCTACTGTCTGGTCATGAATGGAGAGGTGGAACTACATGGGGCAAATGGAGGACTCCATAGCACCCATAACGTGTTTCCTTTCAAGAAAGAAATGCTTAAGATAAAAACAGAGAGGGACGTAAACCATAAGAGACTCTTAAATACAGAAAACAAACTGAAGGTTGATGAAAATGGGTGATGGGCATTAAAGAGGGCACTTGTTGGGATGAGCACTGGGCATTATATGTAAGCGATGAATCACTGATTCTCTTCCTGAAGCCAAGACAACACTGTATGTTAACTAACTTAAGAATAAATACGAAAGAATGAAAGGAGAGAGAGAGAGAAGAGGAAGGATGGAAGGAAGGAAGGAAGGAAGGAAGGAAGGAAGGAAGGAAGGAAGGAAGGAAAGAAGAAAGAAAAGAAAGAAAGAAAGAAAGAAAGAAAGAAAGAAAGAAAGAAAGAAAGAAAGAAAGAAAGAAAGAGAAAGAAAGAAAAAAAGAAAAGAACATGCTTCCAGTGTGGTTACCTGACAACCCATGAATACTAATTCCACAGCATTTTAGCTGAGGTCATACTTCTCAAGATGGCTCCAGGCATTTAATGGCTCTTGCTCTCCATTTCCAGTTTTCACTCCTTACACAGGCATTTTCCCATTAAATCTCTTACCTTCTATTTATAACTTTGTGTGTGCTTTGCAAAAGCCCAAACTAACACAGAACCCATTCCATTATGATCTTAAATATTTAAAACTTTCTATGTTTATGTGAAACCTCTATCCATATTTTCTCTTTATGCACCTATCTTTTTCTGAAATTATGTGATATATACATAATATTTGTCATTCTAGAGTAAAACATTGTTTTTACTTTTTAAATGTTTATTATTTATTTTTGAGAGAGAAACAGTGCAAGCAGAGGAGGGACAGAGAGTGAGGGAGACACAGAATCCAAAGCAGGCTCCAGGAGCTGAGCTATTAGCAGAGTCCCAACAAGGGCTTAAACTCACAAACTGTGAGATCATGACCTGAGCCAAAATGAAGATTCAGATGCTTAACCAACTGAGCCACCCAGATACCCCCTAGGGTAAAACATCATAAATACTTGTAAAAACTCCCTTGTTTTTATTTATTTTTTTTCATACATTTATGTATTTATTATGGTAAGGTATTCTCTAAAACTGGCCATTTTCTTCTGAGTATATTCTATTTTGGATGACATTTCCTTAAAAATCTAGCATGGAAATTATAATTTTTATCCCAATGGCATTTGGAGTCTGAGGTTACAATGGGACCATCAAATTCCCTACTCTCTATTCTGTATTTATGTTGATAAGGTCTACAGTCAAATTTGCATTTTCTCACACCATACAATAGAATTATATAAAAGCTGCAGTCACCTAGAAGTCATATATCTTTTTCATATATACTGGTGTAAAGACTTATTTTCTTCATTGAATGTTTCTGCAATTGTTCCTTTGGAACTAAGCATAATACTTTACATTTATTCTCATTATATTTCATTTAATTCGCTTTGGTCCATCTAACTCATCAATATTCTTTCACATCCTGAATCTGTCATCTAATATACTTACTAATATTTCCTAAATTAGTTTCACCTTCAAATCCACTCATCATGCCATTTCTGTTCTAGGAACTGGTATAAATGTAGAATAGGATAAGCTCTGTTAGCTAATGTTTAAACACTTTCCTACAGATTAGTATCAATTTATTTATCAACAGTTTTGCATTTGTTCATTCAACCAAGTATGGAACCATGTAAATGTACATTTATCATCACTAAATCCATAGTTCACTCTGTTTCCACAGATTTTTATTGGATATATTATCAAATATGTCTATTTCCTACAAGATTCAATATATATGTTTGATCAAGATTCATCATAAACAATTATAAGTATTTAATAACTGTTGGGAAAAGAAGTTATAGGATAAGTGGTATTGTAAAATCCTGCTAATTCTCTTTGAATTTTGTTCTTAAAAATTTTTTTTAATGTTTTATTTTATTTTTTGAGAGACAGAGACAAAGCATGTGCAAGGGAGGGGCAGAGATAGGGAGACACAGAATTCAAAGCAGGTTCCAGGATCTGAGCTGTCAGCCCAGAGCCTGAAGCTGGGCTGGAGCCCACGGGTGAGATCATGACCTGAGCCGAAGTTGGACACTCAACCAACTGAGCCACCCAGGTGCCCCGACTTGAATATTATTCTTAACTAGTTTCCTATCACTTCAAAAGTTCCTGAGGGAAATATAGGCACAAAAAATAAGAGAATACATAACAACTATTGGCTTAAGTTCAAATGAAAAAGTGAGGCTTTTCCTCCAAACCCAATACATAGGTAACTAAGATCAAGAAATCCCTTTCACAGGTTAGAAGTAAGCCTAGAAGTAGAACAAATGCAATGTAATTTAATTAATCTGTTCCCTTTCTCACTTAGCTCCATACCCAGTCCCCAACTTCCCACAATTTTTCCATTTAAGAAGAACAAGTTAGTATAAGAACTTCTCCCAATGACTAGGGCAGAGTGTGTTTGACTGTCCACTCAGGCCTTCTTGCAATGAGAAAAGATAAGAAACTTGACCTTTCTTACCCCTGCAACCTTATAGCAAGACATGAGTCAAAGTGCCAGACTCAAACTTTCTCTTCACATACGTCTTCCTACCCTCACACCTAACTTGATCTGTATATTATGTTATTCTTTGCATTGATCGTGATCCATCGAAAGGACAGGTAAAGAGAAAAGAAAATGGTAAAAAGGATGGAGACATAAAATAAGCCATAGAACCTTCCTGTAAGCCAACACTGCTCATTCTTTAATATACACTTACTTTATGCTTTAGCTCATACATTCAATGAAACATTTTTATCTTGCATGTCTTCTCTGTGCAATTGACTATGATTTTGTCACATTTTTAAGATCCAATATATGGATAACTAAAATCTAAGACTTAAAATCTTTGGGGTATAAATAATGGAATACCTAACTCAGTTTCTTAAAAATGACAGTAGTGTAATCACCCATTTTTTATTATTTTTCTTAAGTAAAACTTAGAAACTATGGTTCCAATTCAACCAGGGAACTTCTATTTGTCTAAACTTTTTATTATAATTGAGATCAGTTATTATTGATCAGCATTGATCTTAAAATTTCTGCTCACATAGCTTTGTATAATAACATCCCTTAAAATAGCAATTTAAACAGTAAGGGCATCTTTTCAAGATCAATGAACATGGCATTTCTATAATTTTTTAAAATTTTATTTTATTTCTTTTTTGCCAGAGGTCTTAAAATGAAAATATAGAAATATATAAATAACAGCATTTATATGAACAGAACTTATTCTTATATATTTATCAACATTTAGCTGTATTGGGGGCATCCAGGGGGAAGTATGCTTTTCTAGAGTTAATTTAGTGATTTAAAATTTTCTCCTTTATAAAAGTAATTGGTAGTATCTTTGTTCCTTATAGACTTCTCTGTTGTAAAGAAAGAAAAATTTTATTAATATCTGTTAAGAGGGGCACCTGGGTGCCTCAGTCTGTTAAGCCTCCAACTTTTGATTTTGGCTCAGTTCATGATCTCATAATTCATGGGATTGAGCCCCACATTGGGCTCTGTGCTGTCAGTGTAGAATCCTTGCTTGTGATTCTCTCTCTCCTCTCTCTCTCTTCCCCTTCCCTGTTCTCTCTCTCTCTCAAAATAAAAAATACATATATATGTTAAGAAAAAGTTCATCACAATGTTTAAGAAGAACTTAATCTGACATAGGGTCAGATAAAATGTGGATACATCTATACAGTTTGTAAATATGACCTTTGTTCTGAATGACAGAATAAAGAAGGAATCAATTCAGGAGAAAGTCTAGGTAAGGACTGATTGAAAATATGAAGACTTAGTCAAATTGAAATTTAAGCATACTAAAGCTTAAATGAAAAGCAATTTTCACAACTCAGTAGCAATTTTCCCTATCACTTTCAAATTAAGTCAAAATCTCTATTTTCATGTCTTTTACAAGCTTACCAATATTCTATCTTATTTATGAGCCTAGATAATACTCAATAAACTTCTGTGCTCCCCATTATGTTTACTATTCTAATGGAATGATTTATTGTTTTATTGAATTTTTAATTTTAATACCTGGTTTACTTGACTATACATAAATTAGTGCGGATGTAGCATTTATTACACAAGCATTAATAATACATGTTACTAGTGTTTCAAGAATAGAAACGATACACTGGAAAATAAAACTAATTGTTGAGATGGTAGGAATATCAACGAAAATTAAAGTAAAATGCTATAATGCAATTTTTTCCTAGTGTATTTTTTGAATTAAGGAGAACAGTATATATTTTCAAAGATTCTGTATATTATCTATAAGCCAAATCGGAATTTGGTAAAGAAATGATGTTTCTTAGTATCATTAGAAGAATGACCTCAGAATAGTGTGAATATAATTGGCTTAAAAGGTAAAAAAAAAAATTAAAAAAGCTGAATAAAACTCTCTTACCAATAGCAGGACTATTATCAAGGTTCATTTACTAATTCTATTAAAGTCTCATTTACAATTAAATTTTTATTGTTTTAACAAAAAAGACCATCTAAAACAAAACATCTAAACCATTCTCAGTTTTAGCACTGTTTCTATTGTGGACCAGAGAATTCTTAGTTGTGGGGCTGCCCTCTGCATTCTAGCATGCTTAGCAGCCCTTATATCTACAGGCTAGATTCCAGCAGCATCCACCCTGTTTGTGGTAGTTTGAAACATCTCCGGATATTGCAAGATGTCCTCTGGCATGTTTCCGTGTGGCTGTGTGTGGGTGTGTGAATGTGTGTGTGCACACACAGGTAGGTGTTGCCTTGGCTTGAGAATACTGACCTAAAGTTGTAAATTATAAAATACAAAATATAAAAAACAACTGCATTTTATGATTTTCATAAGTCACATTTCCAAATATTCAGCAAATGTTTACACTCTATTCTCAATGTAAAGAAGTCTACATTCATAATTGAATCCATTTTGCTATATTTTACAAAGGGAATAATAGCTTGTAGTGAGTGCAATGTGCACTAAGGATCAAGTTTCAGGACAGGGAAGTAGCCGGAACCATAAAAATGTTGGGCATGATAACATGGTAATATTATGTCAAATGTAGTAGAAAGAAAAATAATTGTAGATGGCATCTATAAGGCTATTGTTTCATAGATGCCTTCCATAACTTATTATTTGGAGAGCTGACAAAGATCAAACAAGCGTAAACAGAAAAGCTATGGTTTTTATATCAGCATGATTATAGGGGATATAATATACAAATTACAAATAATAGATATCAATACCAAAAAAAAAAACATTTTCAAGGCAGATATAATTTTCTTCTAAAGAGATAAAGATTACATAAAAGTAAAAAGAATAATAAACTATCCCTTATAACATGGCTGAGCAGTCATAATTATACTATATCGCTTCAAATTAAAAATCCAAAATTTTCTTGTTTCTTTCTTGTTTGTCTGTTCAGTTACCAACCTGCTTGAGAAAGACATATGGCAGAAATTTTTAAAAAGGTCAACAGAGTGGGTGGAGAACACAGTTTTCCATAACAGCAGAAATGTATAATTCCTGATACCACCTGGTACACACTTAAGTTTTCTTTTTTAAAAATGTATTTTTCTACAAAAGAACAAAAACAAAAACAAGTAAGAGTTACTCTTCCCAATATAAGTTATATATAGGTTACTCATTATCAATTCTTCACCTTTCACCTGCCTTTCTTACTACCTGACACATAGAAAAGTCTCAGTAACTACTGTAAATCCCCTCCCTTCTCTTTGACCCAACACCTTTATCTGTTGTTTATTTTTATCTCTATTTGATGGTTTAGGAATCCAAATAAAATTTATTTATTTATTTATTTATTTATTTATTTATTTAAAATAAATAAATCCTATTCCTTCTAGATTCTGTGTATACATTCCAGGGTCGTACTGGCATTGATGTCAGGACTCTGGTCCCCTGTGCTAAGCACTTCATTGTTATAGCATATGCTTTCAGTGTTAAGCAGTAATTCCCTCTTAGAGGTTGGCACATTCATCACTCAATTTCTTGGAAGAATTGCTGTTAATGGCTTACAGCCGCAGTCCTCACAAGTAATCACTTTCCTCCAAAGTGACACCTTCTCTCCAGGGTTACTCACACCCACTGACAGCTTTGTGTGGGAATACAAAGTTCCAGCCCTATAATTCAATTTGTAACAGGCTCTGAGGGGCTACTCCAACTCTAGAGCTCCTTGTATTGACCGAGGCCTCAATTACAACTGCAAATGAGCTTCTTCCTCTGCCCAATCCTATGTGTCAGCCTCATCACCCAAGAAAACTCCTTCTTAAATCTTCTATATACAGTTTCCTGTTGGATAGATGAGGTAGAGAAATAGGTTTGTGACTTAATCTTAACAGAAACAAAGATTTAAAGAAAAATGAATTGTTAGCCCAGTAGGATACCTCTGCCAGCCTAGGGCTGTATTAATGTTAAGAGTGTGACCCTAAGACTTGTGAAGAAAATATCTGTACAGATGCAAGAAATAAATTAAGCTCTCATATTTCTCTAAACCAAGTTTTCTCAACTTTAGCACTACTGATGTTTTAGGCTTTTTGATACTTAGTTGTGGAAGGGCTGAACTGTACCATGTAGGATATTTAGCAACATCCCTGGTCTCTACCCACTAGAGGCCAACAGCATCTCCTCTCCCCAGGCATGATAATTAAAAATGTCTCCAGGCATACCCAAGTGTGCCCTCCTGGGGTATGGCAAATTGCTCCTGGTTGAGAACCACCTTTTTATACCTTTTGGACCCTAGCTGTGAGTTATGGTATTCTATTTGCGTTTATTAAATGATACTGCCTACTTTCTGCAAGACCCTGCAGAAATTTCAAGAGGAGGAAATTCCTTACAAACCACTGTTCATCTTCAGGAGTTATACCAATTTCCTCTCTGGCAATCAAACCAACATACCTTGACTGTGGAGGTGTGGGGAAGAAAGAAGAAAATAGAAAAGAAAAAAAAAGAAAAGAAAAGGAAAGGAAAGGAAAGGAAAGAAAGAAAAGAAAAGAAAAGAAAAGAAAAGAAAAGAAAAGAAAAGAAAAGAAAAGAAAAGGAAAGAAAAGAAAAGGAAAGAAAAAAGGACTATATGTGGAGAAGCTGAAGGATCTGGCTAACATGTATCACCAAAGGCCAAGGGAAATTTTATGGGATGATTTATTGAAGGTGATGTATAAAGGGGAGAAACATAAAGTCAGATATGTAGAAGGTAAATATTATAAACATTCAGGACCCTGCCATAATAGTGTAGTTTTTCAGGGTTAAGTGAAATGAGACATTAGTGGGCATTCTTTCCCACAAGTGAGAATGAAATAGGCACTGCATGGTATACCTTTTCAGGTTCAGGAAACACAATATTTCACTCTTGGGATCATGGGATCAAACAGAAAGCTACATTTTTGCATATGGCCTAGAGAAGGAAAGGGCTAAAAGTCTGCCCAAACCATCACTCTACACCTTAGGCTATCTGGTCCAGCAGACACTGTGATATAAGAAATATCTTTGGATTTAATGTGCAGTTAGTATCAATCACCAATAAGAGAATAACAATGTAGTACCTTGGGATATTAGAGCAAAGTCATGTAAAGTGAAGCATAGAACTATACACGTCAGAAAAGTAGTCCATGGCATGCTGCTGAAATGGAGCTTCTAATCATGGAAACGAAGTGACCATGTAGCTAGAGTTGTTATTTATATTTGATCCGTGAAATAAAATGGACCAATCAAATAGCCATCTATGACAAGACAAAAGTATATCCAGGATCATGAGAAAAGTCAAAATATTCAAGTATGAGCCAAAAGTAGACAAGTGTCTCACTAGAGTTCCCTCACCCCTCCTTCTTCTTCAGGAGACTAGGAAGAGAAAGTCTCTCTAATGAAGAGCTTTGGAAAATGCACTTGGACATTCACTTTGTGCAGAAAGAAATGTGATGTAAGAAAAGAATATATCTGGGCTCACAGGAAGTGGCAGATGGCCTATCATATTGAACACAGACATGAAAGGAGAAAAGTTGGAAGATTACTGATATCATTTCTGAGAAATGGATATGGAGTGGACATACAATATGAAGATCTTTGAATCATGTTTGACACTATTAGGAAGTATCTGCAAATAACAGTCAAAGAGATACAATGACTCACCCCACTGACTACAGTCACTGCTGTCACTGGCCACCTCAAGTGCTGAAACAATGGGCACATGAATGGACAAACTATGATGGCAGAGACAGATGGTATGCAAAGGCATAATGTATGGGTTGCCAATTGTCTAATCAGCAACAGTGACCAACATCAAGCTTCCACTATGAAACCATCCTTCAAGGAAAATGTACAGTCATTTAAATGTACATGGCTTCTATTCTAAAGCAACATCAATTCACCTCTACTGGAATTAACATATATACCCAGAATAGGTTTTCTTTCTTACCCACAGGGCCATGGCCAGAATAGCCATAAGACTACTTAAAGTCTTTAATCCACTGGCACAAGATCCCATATAACATTGCCTAGGGATAAGAGATCCAGTTTATATTAAAGGATCGGTGGCAACTGGCCATGACCATGGGATCCATGAGTTTTACTCTACCAATCCACCCAGAAATTGCCAGCCTTATGGAATAGAGGAAACAAACTCTTATAGATACAGTTGAGACATGAGATAGACACTGATTGCTGGTATTGGGGGTACCATCCTCCAGGATATAGAATATACCCTAAATCAGCAAATAGTATATGTCTCAGTACATACAAGCAGCACAATATAGAGGTATGGGAAACAAGAAATGCAAGAAATATAGGCTATGCTTTCCAGACCTCCCAGGTACCCACTTCAGTTATTTGTGCTTTCACTCCTTAATTTGGGCTCTGTGAGATAAGGGGTCTTGATTCCCAAAAAGCTAATGCTTCACCCAAGATATACAGCAGGAGTTTCATAGAGTTTTAAGTTACATCTTCTGCTCTGTCAGTTCAGGCTCTTCATTCCAAAAGACCAGCAGATAATAAAAAATTTGCCTTTACTGATGTGGGTAATTAATCCTGGTCATAAGAAGAAGGTAACATTAATATTATATAATAGGAGCAAAGAAGAATAGGTTTTGGGCTCAAGTGATGTCCCAAACCAATGAATCTCAATGAATTAGGTGATACAAATTTTTAAGGATACATGGATGTGACAGGAGATACTCTTTGAGAAAGGCATGAGATCAAGTAATTTGTGACCCTTAGGGATAAATTCTGGGTTTTCTCCACCAAGCAAACTTCCTAGACAAGCAGAAATGCTAGCAGAATTTGAGAATTCTTGAGAAAGAAGTGAGGAGGAGTTGGTCCATCTCAGTTACATTCCAGAGTTCACCTGCAGAAGTAGAGACTGTAGTTCCCCCTGCCCCCACCCGCCCACTAACCTGTCTCTTATTAGCGCTCCAGGAAACAAGAATAACCAGAATTCGGAAATGCTATTTCCAGATGGAGTACAATTGATTAAAAAAATCATGTGGATCTTAGTGGCACAGGTATTCATTCACACTATTGGACACAATGTTTTCCATCTGTATCCCCTCTTCGAATGTAACAAACTCATGTCCTTGAACCTGGAGTCATGGGCTGCAAATGGCTCAAAGCTGCCTTTTCACTGGGAATTGTCCTCTGACAGAAGAAATTGCCTTGTAAAAGCATAAACTCTCCTCTGTGGCATGTTAGTGGTCCTCAGGACCACACCCAAGTTTGAGGATTCATTAAGAAGACTCATAGGACTCAGCATGGAGTCCTACCCACAGAGATAACTTATTATAAGAAAAGAATTCAAGGCAAAATCAGCAGAGGGAAAAGGCACATAGGGAAAAGTCCAGAGGAAACCAGACATTCTAAAAGTCCTTGGCCAGAGGTCACAGAGAAAGTGCTCACTTAATTCCCCCAGCAAGAAGTTATGACATGTATAAAATGTTGTCCACCCAGGAGGCACATAAGAAATCAAGGGCCCAGGGTTTTTACTGGGGATTGATCACGTAGGCACCCTCTGCTTGGCCCATATGAAAATTCCAAACTCCCCAAAGAACAGCTGGGATTCAGCATAAATCATATTGCCTGCATGGTTTAGGCTCAGTGAACTACTTGTATCAGAATGGTGGAAGCTGCCCTGAAATCCAGGTTCCTAGATGTCAAAGGCTGACAGTTCAGTCAAAGGCAGGCCATTGAGAAAAACAATCAAGCCTCTGTTATGTTAATGCTTTTCTGCTGGGGGCAGGGGAGCTTGCTGCTGGGATGAACTGATGCAGAGATACAAAGGGCTAGCCTCCTTGCCCCAATTTAGGACATCTTAGAAAAGCCACCTTAGCACAGGATCACCTGGTGACCTTCTGGCTATGTCATCACATTTCACACCTTCCCCATTTTTTCACAGAGCTACTCAGACCTCTTCCCAATAAAACTGTGCACGCAGGTCCCCTATCTCAGAGTCAATTTTGAGGCATTCTAATCTAAAGTAACCATCCTATTACTAGTCATGACCCAAGGTAGCAGTGTCTGAATAGTAGATGGAGTCTGGTGACTCTCAAATATTAAGGTCTTATGATGTAGTAAATTATGCCTTTTATTACTAAAAAAAGCAACCCAGAAGGTCCAATTTTAAGCACAAAGTTATGCTTTAAATATAAAATGAAAATAGCTACAACCTCAATAGATGTTAAGAGTAAATAAGAAACTTAATTTGTTCTAGACTCAGGAGTCATAATAGCAGAGAAATGGAAGGAGGACTTAGCAGACTGTTAGTAAAATACAAGCACGAGCACATACACACATGCATTCACACACACGTGCACATACACACACAACACACATTCCTGTTATATTCTATGTACTTTCCTTGATGTTGAATGGATTAAATGGACATGCATAGCAGTCTTTGGCCCTCTGGAACTTTAGAGCTGCCATATAAAATTCTAGTTGATTCTGATTCTAAATGACTGTCTCTACTTTGTGCAGAGCACTAATAATAATACATCTCTGTGTGAGTGAGAAATATTTAGGCTATTTTACTAGGTAGGGCCAGTGAAAGAATTTGAGATCTTCAACTATTTGATAAAGGAATCATCAACATAATCATTTTAAATGTTCCTAATTTTCTCACTCTAAAAATGTCTGTCATTGAATACAAATTGAGCCTGTGCTGTCTTCCAAGTCCTGCAGAGTTTAGTATATGATCACTTGATAACTTTAGTACTAATCAGGATAATGATTGGTCCCTTAGCTGTACCGTAGGTACAGGTCCATTATCAAGCTGAATATAATGGAACTAAGTTTTCCTTGGCAAAATCAGCCTCATTATCTGAATAATATTTGAAATACTACTCATTTGGTGGTACATTACATATGGCCACTTGCATGCTCTCCTGGAGCCCTCTATGACATTTACTGTATTATTCATAAGACTTTTGAAACATACGTTCTTTCCACCCATCTAGAGCGTCTGAAGTCACTGTATCATTCCCAATGCTTGTGATGTGTTCTGCCAACGACTAAGGGTTTGTTTTGAACTCATGAAATGACTATTAATTCCTCAAATACCAATTAAATGAGCATTTCACATAATTTGGGGAAAATCTAAGGTTGCATTTCATTGCTTTGAAGGCTCAGGAAAGGGTTTTTATATCTTCACTTCTATAAACATTCCTCTTCTAGTTCTCATAGAAAGTTCCTGAAATGTATCCTTATCGATTCTGCATGTTTTACATTCATTCCTTTATCTTAGTGGAGAAGCTTGGATCTAAATTTCCCAGAATGCCTAACTCGTAAGGTTCCAGTTTTGATTCTTCTGTTGAGAACGTGTCCTGTAAGATTTGGAAGTTGGAAGAGAATCCTAAGCAATCATTCAACAGCAGAAGCTGAGAACGGTGAGAACGGGCCCAAGAATATTGTTGACAGCCAATTTGGGGCATTACCAAAATTCCCTGCTGTCCTCAGGACTCATTTCAATGTGTCAGGAAGCTGAAATCCTTAAAGACAGGTTGTCCGTACCTCTTGTACTTCTGTATTTGCTCAGAGCCTCTCACACCTTCAATACTTCGGGTCTTCCAATGATTGTGGAAGCCACTAGTTACCATATCTGTGATTTGTGTGAGACTACTGGACAATGAGGAGGAAGCTAATCATTATAATTATGGTTTATGAGAATCAGTATTTAGTTATACAGAGATACATTTACTCTTAGAGAAGAAAAATATATTGAAGTTTTAAAAGTGAAATTGAAATATATGTGCTGTATTTTACAGGTTAAAAATGCAAACATTATACTGTACCATAAAGTGAAACAAAAGAGATCAAGAATTTATTTTTAAAACTTGGAAATTGAGATCAGACACTAAAAGTTATCAAGTTAACATATACTATATATATATATATATATATATATATATATACACATTATATACACATTATATATATATATACATACACATTATACACACACACACACACACATATACATATATATATACACACACAAACACACCAATTTATGTCCATGAAAACTGGCATTTTGTAATTCTTATTTCATCAATAACAACCAAAGATTCAAAAAACTTTGAAATTATATATACTGAATTTTATTTTAAAATTTTATATGTGTCTTGGCAGGAATTCACCTTGAAGTAGAAACCATCTGCAGAAAGAATGAGTCATTTTGTACATTTTAATTGAAATTTTTGGATTAATTTTTTCTATAATTAATATTTATGTATGAAACCTAAATTGTAAGGTGTTATGTTATTTCTGATCATATCTGTATAATCACTACTTTGACGGTAGTGAAATAATCTTTCCAAAAAATATATTTTTTCAGTTACTTTATCAAAATGGTAGAACTAGATTGTTAAGACTATTAAAACTTACAGTGTGAATGGATATTTTTATAAAAATTTTAAATATTTCTCTTATCTCCTTGCCGCACAAATAGGTTAAATAGGTCAAAGAACTTTTTTATTTACTAATTTTTTTAAAATATCCAGTCCAGTTTTGAAGTTGGATGGCAGTGATGGTTGTAGAACATTGTGAATGTACTTTTTTTTTTTTAACGTTTATTTATTTTTGAGACAGAGAGAGACAGAGCATGAACGGGGGAGGGTCAGAGAGAGGGAGACACAGAATCTGAAACAGGCTCCAGGCTCTGAGCTGTCAGCACAGAGCCCGACGCGGGGCTCGAACTCACGGACCGCAAGATCATGACCTGAGCCGAAGTCGGCTGCTTAACCGACTGAGCCACCCAGGCGCCCCATGAATGTACTTAATACCACAGAACTTACACTGAAAATGGTTAAAATAGTAAATTTTGTTTTATGTTTATTTTGCCACAATAAAAACAGAAGACGAAAAAGTATTCTAGCATGCATTGTTAGTTAACGTTTCAGCCTCATCCTTCGTTTGCTTTTCTTCAGCAGTGGTCATATTATATTTGCTTTCAGATAGGCAGGGTTGAAACACAAAAGTAAATACATATTTTTTAGTAGGTAAAATGAAAAATTAGAGAGAAGTCACCATAAATATTTATGTACAATAAAAGTCAACTGAATCATGACGGACCACTTTATATTTTAATGTAGGCAATGAATGAGCTGAATTTAGACATAAGCTATGAGAAAAATGGGTGACTTAATCATTTAAATAGGAAGAAAGGGAATTATAAGAATTTATAATATGGAATCAGTCCTGTCCGGAAGAGTAGATGGGAAAAATAGGACAGGAGCTCAGTTTAGTAGTGGCAATCGTATGTTCTACTTCCAGAGAAAATCTTTTCTTGGTTTAGTGGTTTTGGGGCATCCAAGCCAGATATATCTATTGCCAGTCTGTTTCCTAAGGAATAGCATTTCTATACGCTTCACTTCTCTCTCCAGTTTTCACAGAGGTTCCAGTCAGTCTTCCAACAGATATAAGGGAAGCCAAATGAGTAGTCTGACATACACGAAGGCCAACAACTGCTGACCCCAGGATCCCATAAACTTCCCATAAACTTGGTACTGTACCACATACTCCACCAACTGGGACTTGTTATCTTAATGTATTTTCTAAAGAGTGAATAATCTTGTCCAAGTAGCTAACTTATATAAGGACATTTCCTTCTGTGGGCATTGACCTCATCCCACCTGATTTCCAAGAAAAAGGTAGGTTTCTTTCTGAGAACAGCTGAAATCAATGACTGTAGCCTCCAAACCAATCTAAAAAACTTTTGGTGTGTGTTTGTTTTTATAAATTTTGAAGTATGCTTTCTCTGAAACTACGAGGTCTCTAGAACTGTTAATTGTGAAAGGAACTTGCTTGCAGCTTTAACAATTAGAAACTCTTCTCAAATAAAGTGTGTATTGTCTTAAAAAAGAGAGGCAGAACACTTGGAAATTACCCACAATCCACCTGGCCCTTTACTAAAATCAGTAAGCATTTAAAGATCAAGAACATAGAGAAGTTATGTTAACTTCTTAAAAAGGGAGATTGGTGAAAAAGACAGGAAGCTTTTCTTCCTTTCTGTTTGGAAACATTTAAATTAGCACTAGAAATATTTATATCTTGAAGGTTTGATAGAGGCACTTGTGAAAAATCAGTCTTGTTTTATTTTGGAGAGGAACTGTTTGACAGCTTTCTCAAATCCTACCATGATAATTGGTTTGTTTACATTTTATGTTCTCCTGGTAATTTATATTTTCTGAGAATTTGAAGTCAATTTTCAGATTTATTTGAATAGAGTTGAGTAAAATATTGTCCTATAATTAGTTCCCTCATATGGTTATGTGATTATTCTCTTGTTTGATTAGATTAGCTAGAAGTTTGTCTATTTAATTGGTTTCTTACAAAGCACCAGCTATTGAATTTATTTATCAATGCTAGCATTTTTATTTTCCAATTGTTAATATATATTTATCTTAATTAATTATAAATTAGTATCTTTTAGTGTCTTATTTTGCTCTTTTCCCAAATTCTTTAGTTAGGCACATCATTTACTTCTTTAAAGTCTTCATTCTTTAATTTACATGAGTACTTGAGAATGGAAATTAATTTTCAGTGTTAAATATATCTCCAAGGACTTTTTTATATTTTTAATGAAATGTATTGAGGAATAATTTATGTATAATAAAATGCAAATATTTAAAATGTCATTCAATGAATGATACTGATGTATGTGCTGCAAAACTAACAATGTAAATAATATACAGACTATTTTCACCTGCAAATATTCAATGTGTCTCTTCACAGTATATCCAACCCTTTGTCTTAGGCCCCAGACATCCAATAATCGGCCTTCTGTCATTATAATTTGCTTATTCTAGAATTTTATATGAATGAAGTCATATAATTTGTATTCTTTTTCATCTGAGATATCTCATTTGGCCTAACAATTTTCAGTGTAATCCATGTTGTTATATGTATCAGCATTTTTTTTTGAAGCTGAGTATTATTCCACTATATGTTTATTCATTCACCTATTGAGGGGTTTTAGGGTTGTTTCCAATTTGGGCTTTTACAAATAAGTCTGCTATGACATACTTGCACATGTCTTTTTTTACAGATATATGCTTTTATTTCTCTTAGGTGAATACTGAGATGTGAAATGGCTGCATATGGTCATAGCTTTGCTTAACTCTTTTAGAAATTGCTAACTGTTTTTCAAAGTAGTTGTATCATTTTACATTCCCACCAGCAGTTTGTGAGATATCCAGTTTAGGGAGCTGTTCTAACCATATTTGGCATTCTAAGTTTTATGAATTTATATTTTTTATGGATATGTAGTGCTATTTCATTTGTGGTTTTAATATACATTTTCCTAATGACTGTCTCAAATGTCCTGCCAGGTGACTGGTGATTATTTGCCATTTGTACATCTTTTATGCTGAAGTATCTTTTCAAACCTCTTGTGTGTGTGTGTGTGTGTGTGTGTGTGTGTGTGTGTGTCTGTGTGTGTGTTTTAACGTGGGTTAATGTTGATCTTATTGACTGATGACTGTTGTTTATACGTTCTAAAACCAGTCCTTTGCCAAATATGCATATTGTAACTATTTCTTCCAATTTTGCTTATATTTTAATCTTATTCGTAGCTTACCTTGAAGAACAAAAGTTTTGATTTTGATGAACTTTATCATTTTTTTTCTTTATGACCCATGATTTTTGCATCCTACCTATGCAATGTTCACTTACATCAAGCCCCTAAGTAATGTTTCATATGGTTATTTTTCTAGAAATTTTATAATTTTAGTGTTTATACTTAGGTCTATGATCCATTTGAGTTAACTTTTGTCTATGGTGTGAGGTAAGAGAGGTCTTTATTTCCATCCAGATATTCAGTTGATCCTGCAAAATGCATTTAATTTTTTTCCCCTTTGAATTGTCTTGGCACTTTTGTTGTAAATCTATTCATCATAAATATAAAAGTTTATTTCTGGACTCTCCATTCTGCTCCATGGACCTATTTATCAATCTTGATGGCAGTTGTGCCCTTATGCTTACTTTTCATTCATCTAAAAATATCTTTGCTCTTCATGCTTGAATGATACTCTCGCTCTATATAGTATTCTCGGTTGATTTTTTTTTTCCTTACAGCTATTTAAAAATTCTATTTCATTGTTTTCTTCCGTCTGTTAACTCCAATGAGAAATCCATGGTCATTCAAATTATTGTTCATCTGTGTACTTCCTTGGCTGCTCTCAATATTTCCTCTTTTTCTTTGTTTTTCAGCCATTTGACTATGATGTGCTTAGGATTTTGCTCTCTTTTTTTATTTAATATGTTTGTGGTTCGTTAAGTTTCTTAAACCTATAACCTTATATATTTCACTTAATTTGATGTGATTTCAGACATTCTATTTTTATATTTATCCCCTCCTCTTTTCTCTCCTTCTGAGATTCTACTTTTCTGTATGTTAGACATAGCTTGCAGTATTGCCTCATATGTCTCTGAGGTTCTGTTTTTGTTTTCCAAGTTTTTCTTTTTCTTCTTAGTATTGCCTAATCTATCTTTGAGTTCTTTGACTCATTCCCCTTCCAACTTCATTTTACTTTTATATCATCTAGGGATTATTATTATTATTAAGATGGTGTTTTTGGAGCTCCTGGGTAGCTCAGTTGGTTATGCATCCAACTCTTGATTTTGGCTCAGGTCGTGATCACATGGGTTCATAAGTTCAAGCTCTGCATTGGGCTCTGCTGACAGTGCAGAGCCTGCATGGGACTCTCTCTCTTCCTCTCTCTCTGCTTCTCCCTGCTTGTGATCACACATGTTCTCTCTCTCTCTCTCTCTCTCTCTCTCTCTCAAAATAAATAAATAAACTTTAAAAAAAAGATGGTGTTTTTTCCAACAACTTTAGAATTATTTGGTTCTTTTCTATAATTTCTCCTCTAGAAATGTCATTTTTTCTTTTATAATAAATATGTTTTCCTTTAATTCACTGAGGATAGTTACAGTTGCTGCTTTACAATCCTTGTCTCACAAATTTAACACCAGAATCGTTTTGGAGTAATCATATAGTCATTTGTTGAGTGTTCCATTGATAATGAGTGACATTGTCTTATGTCAAGGAACTTTGGATTATGTCTTGGACATTGTTAGTATCTCTGGAAATACTAAATTCTGTTATATCTTTTCCAAGAGTGTTGATATTTTTTTATGGTAGAATCCAGTTAACTTGTATTGTAGAATCCAGTTAACTTATATTTAACATTTCAAACACTGGCACATCTACATTGGGCTGAAGCTTACATCTCAACTCAAACAACTTTTAGTCTGCCTTATTCATGTGTGGTCAATGGGTCAGCCTAATTTGGGCATAGTTTTTAGACAAACTTTAGGTTTCTTTCTCTTTTCCCACCTGGTTTACTACATTACTCTTCAGTGGTTCTTGAAATTATTCTGATTTCTTCAGCAGGAAAGATGGAGCCTTTCCATCACAGTTCTGGAAACATTATAATACCATAACAACTGTGGCTTTCCTCAGAGTATACTTCCAAAAAACCAGAAAACTAACTTTGTGCTGGTCACCTTCTCAAGATTTTAAAGTCTATTCAAAATCTGCCTTCAATCTACGGCTCTCAAGTAATTATTTATTATATTCTCACCAGAGTTTTTAGTTATTTGTGAGACAAGCAGTTTGCTAGGAACTTGCTCCTTTATACAAGTAGTGGAACTCCTATATAAACATAGTTTTGACTATTTTTTTCAAGATTTATTGCTGAATATGTTGTAATTTATGTTTTTATTTTCTTTTCTGATATTGGGAGAGAATGTACAAAATATCAGACTAATGAGAAACATGAGAATCAGAGATCTGACCCAGTATTAAATTCTACTAATAATTTTCAAGATACCAGTGAAGCAAAAGAGACCAGGACCATCAATGCAGTTTCCCAGGTCCCTTCTTACAACATCTGAATGCACTACAGACGATATTAACATATGAGGTGTCTATAGGGTGAATGAGTTCATATCACTTACATAGAAGAGGTCATCATAGTCATGAAATGTTCTCATTGTATAATCAGATACTTACATACCATATGGGGTATTCCCCTAGGAGTCAGATACTAGGTTTACTTACTATAAGCAATTTTGGACTTACTAGATATATCCTACTGAAAGCAATATATAAATGCTGTCCAAAATACTATTAGTTGGTCTCCTAGGGTTTATTTCATTAGCATGCTGTTTTATAAGATTTAATTATTCTTTTGATGGTGACACACCATACACTAACAGTGGGATAGATGTTATTTACAATTCCAAAGCAAAGAAGGCTGCCTGGTAGGGCCATGCATCAGGTTGTCCCCAGAAAACAGGGTAACAGCAAGCTGGAGTTGTAGTGGGCAGCTTATGTATGGCAGGTAGAGTGGAATTAGCTATATTTCATGGGGTTCACAATAGATTGGTTGATTTGAATAATGTCCTTGGCTCTGGAGTATAGGGGCTGTCCAGTACCTGGCCCTGGGGCAATTAAGCCAGGAAAATAATGGTCCTTGCTTATGAAAGCCCAATAAGAGAAGTGGTTAAGTATAGGCTTATCAGCTGTTTTAGAAGGGGAACTGACCAGGGGCACCTGGGTAGCTCAGTCGATTAAGTATCCAACTCTTGATTTCTCTCAGGTCATGATCTCACAGCTTCTGAGTTTGAGCCCCACATTGGGCTTTGTGCTGTCAGTGTGGTGCCTGCTTACAATATATATAGATATATAGATATATCTATATCTACATCTACATCTATATCTATGTCTATCTACATCTATCTATACACACATGGAGACAGAGGAAGAAAGAGAGAGAGAGAGAGATTGATTTTAAGGAACTGACTCATGCAGTTGTGGGGGCTGGCCAGTCTTAAATGTGCAGAACAGGCTATGTACCCAGGGGAGAGTTGATATTTCTATCTCAAGTCCAAAGGCAGGCTGGAGAAGAATTTCGACTTCTTCTGGATGACTGTATTTTTCTCTTAAAAAAAAAAAACAAAAAACAAAAAAACAAACTGATTGAATGAGGCCTACCCACATTTTGCAGGTAATCTACTTTACTCAACATCTGATGATTTAAATGTTAATCCTTTCTAGAAAACACCTTCCCAGCAACATCTAGACTGGTATTTGACCAAAACATCTAGGCACCACAGCCTAGCCAAGATGACACACAAAATCAAGTTTCACAAAACCCTTCTCCAACCCAGTTATTTACTAGTCTTTGGCCTCTACTCACCACCTCGGGGGAGATATGTGAGTCAGCTAAGCCTAATGTAGAAGAAGCCAGCGTGGCTCCACTATGGTTTCCCAGGATGTTTCAATCTAATCATAGCACTGCCATACTAGCAGAGGTTCTTTTTGAGACCACAGTCTTCTTCCAAATAGTCCCTCTGTTTCTGAGCCACATCATTGCCCTGATGGCCTGGGGTCTAACTGCTAGAATTAGCCTTAGTTCTCAAAGGAGTTTTCCTTTGAAATTTCAAAAGCATTTGAAATCTCCAATTATTATTTATTCCAACATTATAAATATTATTTTACTCTTAAATCCCAGATGATGTTTAGATTTTGATTTGCTTTTATATACAGAGGGTGTGGGTGTTGTTTGCTGGTGATGATGGTGATGACTTAGGAGCATGTAAAGAGAGTTACTACAAGATTCATTTTGTGTCTGCACATCCAAGTTGTGAAGTTGTAGGCCTGTAGCAGCTTGAGGCCATGGTCTAGCTCCATGAAGGAAGCTCTTTACAAGAAAAAAGCCAAAACTACCTCTATGTGAATTGAACTGCCAATGACGGTTTACATATTTAGCCTATTTGTTGGGGAAACCCATATTTTTAGAAAATGCTGAGACACCTTATTTTATTTTTTAGTAGCTGTCTGTGTTATTAAGATTTTGAGCACAGGATGAATCCAGTTTTTTATGAATATACATATGCATAATAGTGGTTATTAAATGTTTGCCACCTTAATTTGGCTACAAGAGCATAATAGCTTTCCTCCCTACTAGAAAGATGTATGTTCCAATGATATGCCTGGAGTACAGTTTGGAGCTTTGAACATATTTATTGACCCATCTAGGAAATAATATTCAGAAACACCAATTTTGCATTGTGGGGAATTTTATCTAGATTTCCCACAGTATCTGTTAAAGAGATACTTTCATTCTATGGATCATTTTTCTCCTCTATGTGATCATTCCACAGTGTTTATATTATTAAATTTATCTCTTTCCAGATAGAAAAAAAAAAAACTTGCTGCTATACATATACAGATTCTTTGACACCACAGACAGTATACAAAGCTTAATAAAATTCGACAAGAAAGGTCATCTCATCTTGAAATTTATGCATATCTGTCAAAAGCAAAGGATATTAGGACTAGAAAAGGACAAATAGGTTAGTTAGACCAGGGTCAGCAAAGTTTTCTCTAAAGTGCCAAACTGTAAATGTAACAGGCTTTGTGAGTTACATGTGGTCTCTATTACATACACTTCATTTTATTTTCAAGCAACCCTTTAAAATATCAAAACAAAAAACAAAAAACAAAAACAGTTCTTAGCTCAAGTCATTAAAGAGAGGCAGCCATTTGTTCATCCCTGAATCTTAATTTTACATTTAGAAAACTGAGGCTTAGAAATTGTTTTCTTCTAGAAAACATGCAACCCTTTAGAATGAACTAGAAGCTGAGCTGCTACAATTCCCAGAGTTGGTGCTGTGTGTGGTTCCCCTGAGAACACCACCACTCATTTTTTAAGAAGGAGCTCCTCCTGAAAAGCTGTGTTTTCACAACTGAGCAAACCCACTAGGCTGGACTGTCTCTGAGCAACAGCTCAGCCTTAATACTCTTCGTTTGTCGTTTCCCAGAATATCCAGCGGGCAATTTGTTTCATCTATTGTAGCCTAAAATCAGATTGTGTGTGTGTGTGTGTTGTTTAGCTTGTGAGACATAGCTGTGCAAGTACTTACTGCATATTCACTGAGGTCCTACTTCCTGTCACTGTTCTGGATGGAGCCACATTGGGGGAGGAGGGATCAGTGCTAGAGGGGTTGGAGAGGGGGAGGTAATTTTAAAAGAGACAAAATTCCCTCCTGTTCCAGTCTTATATTCTAGAAGACTCAAGGGTGTTTGCAATTAAAACAACAAACACAATAAAAAGTAAATCAGGTATATGTTAAAATGTGAAAAATGCTACAGTGAAAAGAAAAAAAGCAATGTAAGGGGCAGCAGAAATTTGTAAGCAGTGTTAAAAAATAAACTGAGGCATATTAAAAATGTAAAGCGTTTATGTGAGCAAAACTTAATTCTATTGGGGCTTAAGTGGTTAGGGGTGCTCCAATGACAGGAGCTCAAGGGAGAGACTTGTATAGAGAAGCAGCAGAAGCAAAGGAAATTATTAATTGGCTATAGCGTAAAGCCTGACCCGTTGTGATTGGTTGTTCTTAGATTTCAATTTAGAGGTTTAGGATTTGGTTTGCTTAGGCAGGCTGCCACCGCATCACAGCCACCTCAGTCTAACGGACTCCTTATTTAATTAATTCAACAGCACGCATGTGCATTTCTTTCCAGGACCTCTTAAGTATCTAAATTGGATATTTAAGAAGAAATCATAAATGCTTTGCATAGTGAAATAGTATCTACAATTTGATAACTTATTTGTATATAAACTACATTTTCTCTAGATCAATTATTGTTATATTTAACTCAGTGCCTGGTTTGATATGCAGAGGCAAAACCATTGTTAATAATTAGTTAAACTTAAATTCAGCAATCTAGTTATTACTCACTAAACTTGGTTCTGAGTTGTATAACTTTCAAGACAGTGCAATCTTCTTTAGCAGATAATGACAAACACGCTTATCACAACTTAGAATTTTACTCAGTACCTAAAATGTTTCGTATTCAAAGGTAAAGAAGATTATACGAATCTCTGCTTTTTAAAATTGATCTAAAACTAAGTTTTTCTTTGATTCTCTTCTTAAACCTTGGTCATAGAAAATAAAGGAAAAAAGAAAAAAAAAAGAAAAGAAAGTAAATGGAGGGTTCTTGATTTTAAATGCTTACTAACCTTAAAAGACAATATGATGAGGAGAATAACATTTTGGTGTTTGAAAACATACTACTTATTCAACATCCTTACGTGATTAATATTGGGGGATGCTTATTCCTTTGCCCTCAGGAATCATGTCCTGTAAAAGGCTTTTGTCTTAGTCATCTTGGGTTGCTATAACAAAATACCATTAACTGGATGGCTTACACAGGGATTTATTTCCCACAATTCTGGAAACTAAGAAGTCCAAGATCAAGGCATGGCTCTGATTCCTGCTATGTAGACACTGCCTTCTCATGATGTGATCACATGGCCTTTCCTCCATGATTTAATCTCCATGATCTAGATGAGAATCTAACCTTTCTTACCTCCCAAAGGCTCTACTTTCTAATGCCATCACCTTGTGGGTTGGGGTTTCAATATATAAATTTGGGGGAGGGAAACACAATTAGTGTATAAAAATGAGTCATCATTTTTAATATGACATGTTCCTTTTTCCTGAAGTTTACATTTATTTCAGTTTTATCTGTGGATGATATTAAATTAGTAAACCTGGGCCTCGCTTAGCATTTCTAAATTTGATTAGAAGCTTTGGGTACATGATTTGTTTGTTTGTTTGTTTGTTTGTTTGTTTTTCATAAGGAAATTTGCTTTTGGTTCACTCATAATGAGGTCCAATATTTGTGAGAAATAAAAAAATAAAAATTTCCGCTAAATACTGAATATGACATTTCTTTATTATTTGTGAACAGAATAAATAGTAATATCTTAAGGAACTAAAAGTTCAAATAAACTTCACTTCAGTTTTCTTTCCACAAGTAATCTCATAGCTTTCTTAAAATTGCTATCATTTCATCTGACTGTGTGTTATAGCTTACAGAAGAGAAAACTAAAAGTGAGGGAGGTCAAGTTCTTGCCTAAAGATACAGTGTGGATTTGTGGGGCAACAAATAAAACTGACTTTCTCAGTGCCTGAACCTAACACAATTTTTACTTGTGCAAAACATTCTGGAGATCTGGAGGGCATCCTTTGATGACGATTTTTAATTATCAGTATTTGTTCATCTTAGTCTTTCTCTTCCATCTTGCAACAGAGAAAAAGAGATAGGAGACTCCACAAGCAATGAAGTCACTTATTCTGGAAGTGACACGCATTCTTTTTGTTTTTTTCTTTTGATATTTATTCTTGAGAGAGAGAGACAGAGCATGAACGGAGGAGGGCAGAACAAAAGAAAGACACGCAATCCGAAGCAGGCTCCGGACACTCAGCTATCAGCACAGAGCCCAGTGCGGGGCTTGAACCCACAAGCCATGAGATCATGACCTGAGCCGAAGTTGAAAGCTTCAGGGACTGAGTCACCTAGGAGCCCCTGGAAGTGACACGCATTCTTTTCTTAGTTCATCCTCACATGGCCCTACTCAAAAGCAAGGAAACGAGGAATCTGAATCTACCACGTACTTGGAAGAAGGAAGAGGTAATAAGGGTGTGAGCAAGCACAGAGTTTAAATACATAGATAGTATGAGATAAAATCCAGTTTGAACTCAAACCTGCTAACTCTAGAGCTTACGACATTGTTATACTATGTCCAAAGAGCAAAATGGGAGAGTTAGAAGCCAAATTTCTCACTCACACTCATCTCAATTGGTTAATATAGAGCAAACATTCATCTTTAAAGCACAAGATGCTTATATTGAACTCTATGTTTGGAACTCATAATCATTTAGAAATTATTTGTTCTACATAAATAAACTAGCCTATTAATCAAAATTATTCCCACCATTTCTGCTTTTTTTGTTTGTTTCCTGCACACGTTTTTATTCTTGATATGTTATTGACATTTAATGAACATCTTCCAAAAGAGAGTCCCATATTTTGTTTGCTTGAAAGAATGTAAGTTTAGTCGACAATATGTTGGTTGCATATTCATATTATGATGTGGGATTTCATGTTCCCCTAAGACTGAGGATAGTAAATTGAAATAGAATCTTCTCATGACATTATTTCAAGAGAAAAATATTCACCATCATAGTAAAACTCTTTATTATAGCAATTATCTTCCTGGCAACAACAGTAATGATGCCAATTGACAGTAATCTATATACCTAGGGAATAAAAGTTCTTATGGTGTGTGTAAGGGTTAGAATCTTAACTATGTTGATAAAATGCAAATTATGTCATGTTTTATTATTTATATTTTTCCTATAATAATAGAAACTCAAATATTGACTTAGAAGTATTTTAAAAAATTCATTGTATTATCGATTTATTTTATCATCACGTTATTCTTATATATGTCAAATAACTTTTATGGCAAAATTTTTGAGGATTTTAAATGGGGATATGTAAACTTAACTAACTCAGCTAACAAATTAAAAAAATAATAATACATTTCCCTTTCCATATCCTGACAAAATCAAACATTCAATTCATTTATTTTTCAAGTAAAGAATAAAGTGTGTAATCTTGTAAACCCACCTTATTCACTTTTGCCTGATACCTGAATCTGATAGTGTTAAAGGACCATACAGTGACACATTCATTTTCATTGCCAAAGCCATCAATAATGTCATGCGTGAGTGCATTCTGGTCAAATCTCTTTCGTTGTCTGGTTTCTGTTACTTTCCACTACTAGGTCTCTTCTTTCATAGATTACTGTGTAATCTAACTGCTATCACAGTTAGAATATTTATTTGAGAGGACATTTTAGAGCTTCAGTGAAAATGAGAATATAATTTCTTTGTCAGCAGCCAGTTCTATTCCTGAGGCTTCAAAAATCAAACAGGCTACTGCCTCATCATTTGGCAGTTGTGAGGTCTTTCACAAACCCAAGGCAGAGAGGCTAGGCTGAAACAAATTACATGGTTGTACTGATCTCCAAAACTTGAAGAATAAAGTTATGGTAGGATTTATAAGCTTATTGTATTTAGTCCTAGTTTATTTTAATCTATCTATCATCTATCCCCCCTTCTCTCTATCCTCTCTTACAATCAGTTTTCTGACATTTTTATTTATTTAAAAATCCATTTTATTGTATTTTAAAATTTCATTTCTCTCTTCTATGGTCAAACTGAGAAAGGACAGCTTTGAAAATCAAGAATAAACTCTGGTAAAAACAAGACTTTCTAATTCTCACCATTTAGCTTTCTTATCTTTATTAATTATTTGACACCAAATGGAACCACAATCTATTGATCCTGTGACATCTTTATCATGCCTCACCCACATCACAGCCTCACTTCTGTCCGTTCCAAGCTTACCTTCCATGATCAACAATTATAATCTCCTCATTTCTTCAACTTTTGCCCTTATATTGGTTCACTGTGCATTTTTGTTGAAATCTTAGCCCGGACTAAATCCAAGTGTCTACCACTAAGAGCCTGCTCTGCATAGATAAACCTCACCTGCACAAGATCTTTTTGTCATGCTAGCTTATCTCTGTTGTCACTTGTCTCAGAGCCCTTATACTGCTCAACAGTTTTGCTATGTTGCTTTAGTGCATCTACTCAGCCACTCTCGTAGACCATCTCACATGTTATCCTATCATCAAAGAGGACAGCTCTAATCGTGCTCCTTAATTCATTGAAAAATATGAAGAGAATGGATAAGATCTTTCACAAGCTTTGTTTACCATATGAAACTTTTAGCTAGGATTCCTGCATCTGTCTATACATTCTACCTTTTCTCTGGTTACTTTATATGAATCAGTCACACTTAGACTAAAAACTGCCTTGAAATACAAATTAACAAGGTATCAAACTAAGTTCATTGTATATGGAATAATCTTAATAACAATAACTAGGTGGATTCATACCCAAATGTGCACTTCGTCCCATCTCTTCCTGCTACTCAGAAATTTTCCCTGGCTCTTTTCATGACTGATACCCTCTCTTCTCAAGCTTTTCCTTTCATGTGTTATTTTTCTCATCTGAGCAAAAGAAAACAAAGCAAAACAACTCAACTCGCCTATCATCTCTTCATCTTTCTTTTACCACTCCCTTCTCTCTCCTTCACTTTATAACTTTGATTAATGAAAAAATTAGGGTCATTTTAATAACATTACTAGACAGATATATATTTAATTTTTTCAATCACATAACACTTAGATTCATTTATTTTAGGGCAACACCATCATCCTAAAAATAGGATTTTTTTAGCAATTTTTTTCATATAGAGTTTCAATACTCTAACCAATGCACACAATTTAATAAAAATTACTTTCTTCAAAATGTGCATATTTTTAAATCATTATATATGTGGAGGATGTTCATTCAGCATTCTATGAAAAAGAAAATGAACACTTATAACATTTTGCAACTTTGGTAATACAATACTCTTAACATATTTTACCTGATTTTATTTTATATATTTATTGACTAAGTATAATTGAACTAAAATTATTTTACTTGAATTGATGATTGTATTAGCCTTAGTGTTGATAAAGAACCCAGTGCACAAGGATCCAGTTAAGCCCTGTGTACCACGGCAATAACTTTTTCTTCATTCTACATATATGTCTTTGTGGTATATTTGAACATTAGCTGTGGCTATAGTTTTTAAAGTCTTGCATCTGGACCGAAATTCGGCATTTGTTTTTCATCACAGAAATGGGGAACACTGAAATACAGTAGGCAGTCATAAAGTTCTCAATAGGAAAATCGAAAAAACACAGGTTCCCAAACAATATTGACATAAAAAAAAAACTCATTAAAAAAATATCCTAAACAAAAGCCAATAAAAAAATTAAATAAAAATTATATTTATGCCACCTCACTCTTTGCTTTCATTTTTAAATTTTAAATGTATTTCTGAAAAAAATTGAATAGGTAAAATAATTTGTGGAAGAATATATAAAATACTATGAATTCTTTAATAATTATTTTCTTGTTATTTTAATTAATTATATATGAAGTATAGGGCATATTTTTTATTGCTATAATACAAATGTAGAAGTAAGAGACATTAATATTGCTGGCAAATATTTGGTTTCATTAAATTAAAAAGGTAAACATGAATATATCATGAGTTAACAAAGAAAATTGTCAAAAAATGTGTCCTTTTGAGAAGTTATTCCTTTAGTAAACACCAAAACTATCTTGAAAGAATATCAATATCCTAAAACTCTATGGAATCGTTTGCTAACTATATATTTTCTCAATCATAACACTACAAAGAACTTGTTAGGAAGTGATTTGTTTTGGGGCTTAAGGTTTCATTTTATCAGTCAGGTCAAAATAATCCATACCCAAAGTTGGTCAACAAGGATACTTAGCTTAAATTTTTTTTTTCATTCATACTAGTGAAATGTTAAAAATGTTTTATTATGTTTCATGACTTAAAATAATTATGTTTATAAAATCAACACATGAACTTCCAAGATACGTGATAGAATAGGTTAATTAAAAATATTGGATTCTCAATAAGGATTGAGGAATCCTAGGTTCTGAACCCATTTAATACCAATTACATTTGTAATATAAACAAATTTTAGAAGTTGTATTACTAGTATTGTGGATTAATTTTCTTAATTTGTTTTAAGTCTCAGTTTCTTCATCTGTTAAATAAATAAATAAATAAATAAATAAATAAATAAATAAATAGATGTTAAATAAACTAGAGCCCATGGGGCAAATCCAGCTCTCCTTTTGTTTGTTAACAACAACAACAAACATTTATTGGAGCCAGCCACACTCATTCTTGTATGCATGGTCAATGGCTGTGTTCACCCTACCACTGTAGGAGTTGGGTACTTGTGATAGAAATCATAAGGCCCATTAAGCTCAAATGTTTAGTTTCTGGCCCTTTATGGAAAAAAGCTTGCTGATCCCTTGACTAAATGTTTTTTTAGGTTCTTTTAGCTATTACATTCCATAATAAATATATAATCTGACCAGGTACACAAGTTGGAAAAGAAAAACTCTTACATTTCCTAAGAATTCATTGCTTCATTCTGCTAATCACAGATTATGGTGAATATGTTCTTTTCAAATACTTAAAATCACTACTTAAAATGTTGTAATTGCATGTGTGAATACACATAATATTTTCCAATTTTATCTAATAACAAAAGAATAATTAAGTAACCAAATAAATTCAAGATAATTAGAGAAGCTGATTCATAACAGGGTTGCCATAATTAGAGTTTTATAATAAAGGGAAGAGAGTACATTTCCTGGGAAAGCATCAGTATGCTTTAATCAATTTGTGCACAATAATTTTGTTTGTATTTATTTATCAGGGCCTCAATCAAGATTAGGTGTTAATATATTAAACTATACACAAGAAGAAGAACTTGTCCTTGATTGTACTGCATATTACCCAATGGAAATTATTTACAAATTTAGCAATGTTTATTCCAAAATGGAAAATGCATTCTTGGGCAGTTATAGAAAAGAGACGTGCCTTATAAATAACTTGCTGTGGAAAAACAATAATTGTAATAAAATTGAAGTTATGAACAACAATAAGTCTAAAATTGGAAATTCACTTTTCAAAACTAATAAAATAGTAATATCTTAAGACTAAGGGGAAGAATAGGCATAATCTTATACATGTACATGATAGTACAACTTAGTTCTGTCTTTAGCTGATTCGACAAATGTTAGCTGAATATCTAATATGTTCCTTGTTTCTTTACTGTCAGTGTAGTGCTTTGGTTCTATCTGGCCGTGATTGACTGCATTATTGCTCAGTATATAATCACTCTAACGATCACCACTTCTGCCTCTTTGGTGTTGGATTCAGTCTGGTGACATGCTTTGGCTAATAGAACATGAAGAGATGCAATGCGCCCTCCATCTGAGCAGTGGCTTTTAACATGCTTGAATGTTCACATAACCTCTTACATTCAACAAAAGAAGAATGATGCCTTATACCCACTGTTTATTTACTTGTGTACCAGAAGTGAAAGAAATGTGGAGCACATCTGAATCTTGCCCTCAGGTTAGAGTGGAGCCACTGTAGTGAGCTCTCAGACTTGTAGGCAAAAATAAAAGTTGTTTGCTTTAGTCACTGAGATTTGGGAGTTGCTTGCTACACAGCACATTAACGCAAAAATTGGCTAATAGAGCAGTCATGGAAAAATTCACAGTACTTCTTCTATTTCTATAGGAAAAGTTCCAGTATCATTACAGAGTTTGGAATGTTTCATGATATGTAGATTGGTAAAGTGCTTACCATAATATGGAGCTACATTTTATTACATTTCTGGAAGTTTAGACTGTTTAGTTGACCCACGATGGTAATTCAAAGTGTAAAGGAAACATCATTCAGTTTTTATACCACAAGCTATATTTAGAAAATCAACATTTAGATGCTTAACTGACTGAGCCATCCAAGCCCCCAAATTATTTTTTATTAAAGTTTAGATGAGGGTCGCCTGGGTGGCTCAGTCGGTTAAGCAGCCGACTTCGGCTCAGGTCATGATTTCACGGTCAGTGAGTTCGAGCCCCGCGTCGGGCTCTGTGCTGACAGCTCAGAGCCTGGAGCCTGTTTCAGATTCTGTGTCTCCCTCTCTCTGACCCTCCCCTGTTCATGCTCTGTCTCTCCCTGTCTCAAAAATAAATAAAACGTTAAAAAATAAAATTTAAAAAATGGAATAAAATAAAAAAAGTTTAGATGAGATATGCTATATTAGTTTCAGTTATGCAATATAGTGACTCAACAATTCTATACATTAAGCTATGCTAACCCAACAAACGCAGTCACTACAAAACATATTTAATCTCCATTCTTGCACATTCATTTTTTCCAAAATATATTTGTAGGTACCATTTTCAGTTCCAGTTCAGACTGTAAGTTTTACAACTCTGCCATGATCCAGAAATTTATATATCCATTTTTGTATGCTTACCATGTCTTCACTTCAAAGGAAACATGCCTAAAACCAAAATAATAATATATTCCTCTATCTTGATATGCCTTACCACTATTCATAGAATTATCACTTCCAAAGTAATCATTTGAGACATATTTTAATAATGTATTTTTCACTTGTTATGCGATATGCTATGCAACTTACACTACTTGGTTATAAAAGAGTCTTTATATTCTTCTGTTATTCTCCATACCTGCTAAGAGTCCTATGTGGTTGAATGTATAAACAAGACCCAACTATATACTGTCTACAAGAAACTCTAATTTGCTCTAAGGGTACACATAATCTCACAGTAAATGGATGAAAAAAGATATTACACACAAGTGGAAACCAGAAAGGAGTGGGGGTAGGAATGCTTATATAAGACAAAATAGACTTTAGGTGAAAAACTGTAATAAAACACACAAATAAAGGTCATTTATAAGGAGAAATGGGTCAATTTCTTAAGAGGATGTAACTATTATAAATACATATGTGACCCAATACTGGAGACCCTATTAATACTAATAGGACTGAAGAGAAATATAGACAACAATAATACTGAGGCACTTCGGTGCTCTACTTCTAGTGACATAGATCATCCATACAGGAATTAATAAGAAAACATTAGACTTGAACTGTACGTTAGACCAAATGGACCTAAGAGACATATTCAAACAATTCCATCAAATAGCAGCAGAATATATATTCTTATCAAGCACACACGGAACATTCTCCAAGATTGACTATTTGTTAGGGTACCAAGTAAGTCTTAGCAAACTTTAAAATATTTAAATTTTTTAGCATCTTTTCTGAACACATGGTATGAAACTAGAAATCAATCACCAAAGAAAAGCTGAAAAATTCCTAAATATGTGGACATTAAAGAACACACTCCTGGGAGTGCCCGGGTAGTTCAGTTGGTTAAGCCTCTGACCCTTGATTTCGGCTCACTTCATGATTTCACTATTCCTGGGTTCGAGTGCAGAGTCAGGCTCCATGCTGACAGTGCAGACCCTGCTTGGGATTCTCTCTCCCTAGCTCTCTGCCCCTCCCCCACTTGCTCTGTCTCTCAAAATAAATAAATAAACTTAAAACATTTTTTAAAACACATTTCTGAAAACCAATGGGTCAAAAATAAAAATCAAAAGAGAAATGGAAACATATCTTGAACCAAGTGAAAATGGACACAATGTAAAAATGTATGGGTTGTTGCAAAAGCAGTTCTAAGAGGGAAGTTTACAGCAATAAATGCTGACATTAAGAAGATAGATCACAAATAAACAACCTAATTTTACATTTCAAGGAACTAGAAAAAGAACAAACAATGCTAAAGAATAGAAAAAGGCAAAGATCTGAGGAGAAATAAATGAAATAGAGATTTAGAAGACAAAAGGACAATAGGAAATAATCAACAGAGCTAAGAGCTGTTTCTCGTTTTTTGGTTAAACAAATAAAATAGACAAAGCTTAGACTTACTAAATTAGACTTACCAAGAAAAAAGAGGATTAAAATTACAAAAGCTATAGTTGAAAGAGAAACATTTCAACTGATACCCCTGAAAGGATCATAAGACCTCCTATAAACAACTACATGCCAAGATATTGGACAACCTAGAAGTGGTAAATTATTAGAAGCAATCTACCAAGCTGAATCCTGAAGGGACAGAAAATCTGAATGGACCAATTACTAGTAAGGAGATTGAATTAGTAATCAAAAACCAAACAATACAAAAAAATCTCAGGATCAAATGGCTTCATAGGTGAATTCTACCAAACATTTAAGAATTAACATCAATCCTTTTCAAGTCCTTTCCAAAAATTAAAAAGAAGGAAACAGTCCCAAATTCATTTTATGAGGCCAGCATTACTCTGATACCAAACCCAGATAAGAACACTAGAAGAAAAGAAAATTACAGGCCAATATCCCTGATGAATATAGATGTAAAAACTCTCAACAAAATACTGTCAAACCAAATTCAAGAGCACATTAAAAGGACCATAGATCATGATCAAGTGGGATGTATCTCTGGGATGCAAGGAAGTTTCAGCATATGCAATTCAATGTGTGTGATACACCTTGTTAACGTAATGAAAGACAAAAACCATATAATCATCTCAATAGATGTAGAAAGCATTTGGGACAGTTCAACATACTTTCACAATAAAAATTCTCAACAAAGTGGGCATAGAAGAAACATACCTCAGCTTAATAAAGGCCATACATATATGGACAAACCCATAACTAACATCATATCAATGGTGAAAGGTTGAAAGCTTTTTTATAAGATTAGAAACAAGACAAGGCTACCCTATTTTACCAGTCCTATTCAGCACAGTACTGGAAGTCCTTGGCAGAGCAATTAGGTAAGAAAAAGAAATAAAAGATAGCCAAATCAGAAAGGAAGAAGTGAAACTGTCTCTGAAGATGACTTGATTTTATATTCTGAATACTATACCAACAAACTGTTTGAACTAATAAATGAATTCAGCAGAGTTTCAGGATGTAAAATCGCATGCAAACATCTGTTGTATCTCTATACACTAACAGTACAATATGCTACTTCTGGAAAAAAAAAAAAGTAAAGAAGACAAATCCCTTTTACAATAGTACCAAAAAGAATAAAATACTTAGTGGTAAAGGAGGTGAAAGATCTGTACACTAAAAACTGTTAAGACATTGACAAAAGATATTGAAGAAGACACACATGTTCATGGATCCAAAGAGTTAATATTGTTAAATTTTCCATAGTCTAATCTAGAGATTATTGAAATTCCTATTAAAATTCTAAAGATACTTTTCACAGAAATAGATTAAAAAAATACTAAAATTCATTTAGAACCACAAATGACCCTGAACAGACAAAGCAATCTTGATTAAAAATAAATAAATAAATAAATAAATAAATAAATAAATAAATAAAATACAGAGAGATGAAGGCATTATACTTCCTGATTTCAAACTATTACAAAACTATTGCAATCAAACAATACAATGGTGGCATAAAAACAGACACATAGACAACATAGACCAACGTAACAGAACAGAATAGAAAGCCAAATACACCCATGCATATATGCTCAACTAATCTTTAGTAAAGGAGCCATAAATATTCAACAGGGAAATGATAGTCTGTTCAATAAATGGTGTTGGAAAAATTGGTTATTCATGTACAAAAGATTGAAAATGGACCTAAGTTACACCACTCGCAAATATTTACTCAAAATGGATTAAGGTCTTAACCAGAAACCATAAAATATCTGGAAAAAAACATAGGGAAAAGATATTTGACATTTGTCTTAGCAATGATTTTTTTTTTGGGATATGACACCAAAAGCACATGCAACAAAAGCAAAAATTAGCTAGTGAGACTACATGAAACCAGTAAGACTCTACATAGCAAAGGAAACAATCGACAAAATTAAGAGGCAACCTATGAAATGGGGTAAAATATTGGCAAACCATATCACCTGAGAAAGGATTAATGTGCAAAGTATATAAGAAGCTTATACAACAACATAGCAAAAATAAAAAATAAAAAAAATTCAGGTTACGAAATGGGCAAAGGACCTGGATAGACAGTTTTCTAAAGAAAACATACAAGTAGCGAACAAGTACATGAAAAGGTGCTCAACATCACTAATCATCTAACCACAATGCAGTCACCTCACACCTGTGACCAGTATCTCAAAGACAAGTAATTGCAATTACCCGTGAGGCTGTGCAGAAAAAGGGGACCATTGTGCTCTGTTAGTGGGAATGTAAATTTGTAGAGCCATTAAGAAAACAGGGTGGGAGTTCCTCAAAAACTAAAAATAGAACTACCATATGATCCAGCAATCCACTTCTGAGTGCACATCCAAAGGCAATGAAATCACCAAATAGAAGAGATATCTATAGCCCCATGTTTACTGCAACTTTTTACAAAAGCTAAGATGTGGAAACAACCTAAATATCTGTCAACAGATGAATGAATAAAGAAAATGCCATGTATACGTATGATGGAATATTTTTCAGCCATAAAAACAAACAAACAAACAACAAACAAACAAACAAAAAAGATTCTACAGTATGGATGAACTTTGAGGACATTATGCTAGGTGAAAGAAACCTGGCACAAAAAGACAAAGACTATCTGGTTCTATACTATACTATACTATACTATACTATACTATACTATACTATACTATACTATACTATACGGGACTTAGAGCAGTCAAAATCAGGAAGTCAGAAAGTATAGTGGTGGTGGCCAGTGGTGGGGGAAGGGGACATGGGAGTTATTGTATTGTGTGATAGTCATAGAGTTTCAGTTTTACAAGATGAAAAGAGTTATGGGGATGGATGGTGGTGATGGTCACACAACAATGTGAATGTACCTAATACCACTAAATTGTACACTTAAAAATGGCTAAGATGGTAAATGTTATGTTATGTGTATTTTATCTCAATAAAGAAACAAAAGCCAGTTAATTTCTCCATGATTTGTAAAACCATTAAAATGGTGAAAAAAAAATTATGTTAGAGTTGATACGAGAATGAAAAGAATTATATTTGCAAGGTAAAAGCAAAGTGCCTGACACATTATAAATAATAAATTATGGCCACTATACTTATTGACAGTTACATTTATGATTGTCTTCACCTTACAATAACAGAAACAATTTTACTTTGAACAACAGGGCAAAAATGGTGAAACTTACACTGATATTATTTTACTAAATATCTAGGAACTACATTATATCTCACATGTAGAAATTAGTTCCTAACATGATTTCACATTTATTACCTGATCCTCTGTGCCCGTAGTTTAAGGCACAGAAATGACAGTATTATTTAAATTTTAAGAATATAAAACCAAACACCAAGAGATTAAAAGTAAGTGAGAAGTGTAGCACCCACTTTTGGATCCCCAGTTTTATTTCATTGTTTCATGTAATCTTTATGACTTCATGTAATAATTCATGTAATAATTATAGATTATACCATTATACGTGGTTATAAATTACAGATATTACCATTACATTAAATTTTCCCCATCTAATGTATATAACCATCAATGCAAAATTTTAGTCATAATTTTAGTCATAATCATAGAAAAGTAAACCAAGCGCTAGGAGTATTTTCTTTTATATTATACATTTAGAGAAATGTACAAGTGAAGATATTTAATGCTGAATATAAAAGCTTTCAGGAAAATGTCAAGGTTTTCCTTTTACTTAATTTTACTTTATTTTATTCTGTGCTTTCATATTTTTAAGTCATAAATTTGAATTAGTCAAAACAAATGCAAACTTAAGATTTCTAATATAAAATAATTTCAAACCCAAATATATTGTGTGTTTTATGAGTTTTTAGAAAAAAAGCAAATTGCGAAGATTTTAAATTTTTTTTTTGAGTCTTAAAGATCACTTAACTACAGCTATTTTCTAAACTGTGGTTGTACCTGTGTACATGAATTGATCATGATTACTAAATAGATCATTATAAATATAACATATTGCATTGAGTTCCAGCTTTAATGAAGTGAAGACTGAAGACGTATAGCTTCATGTCTTACTAATAAAGATATATCAGGAAATATAAACTCAGGGAGCTGGTAATAACTCTAAATTAATTTATCTCATCAGATTTTCCTAACAAATGTAAGCTATGGCAAAAGAAAAGATCACACACACACACACACATGCACACACTTAACACTTTTAACCTAAGTCCTAGTAATTAAAGTTTGCAAAGAAATTAACTGTATTTCATATGTTCATATTTAGCTTTTTCCTTTTTCTTTATATAGTCTAAAAGGAAAGAGAGAGAGAGTGAGAGAGGTTTATACAACTTAATGTGCAAAGCATCTCAGTAATAATTATGGTCAAAGTTCGAATGACATATGAGTATGTTATATAAATAAATACTAGAGACTTTGGGATCACACAGCTCATATTTTGCTCATTCAATCCCAGTTGTACAAGTACATAATAATAAAAATGTTTAAAAACTAATACTGATAATATATTAATGAAATATTAATCACAGTACATAGAAAAAATCTTTAAAACTACTTATTTAATTGAGGTCATACAACCTCCATGGTTAAAATACAGCTGCTTTTTTTAGAAGCATTGTAAAAACACAAGCAGTTGATTATATTTTACCATACCTCAAGCTATTAAAACTAATTCCATTTTAATTGTTAATGAGAACAGTCAACTATTATCTTTGAGGCAATGCAGATATGAATGTTGTATTTATAGATATGAAAATAAATATTGGTAATGGGAAACAATTTGTTGAATCTTTTTCCATATTCCTACCTGTACAGGTTTAGACATTGTATTTCTACTACTCTATGAAAGTTGAATTTTTAGAATACACATCATTTTAACCTGATGAATTTTTCTATAGTGTCTGATTAGCACTTAGGATCATGGAATGATTGGTTTCATATTTCAGTTGCATATGAAAAATATTACTATCATATTTCTACATTGATGTGTGTTTGTTACGTATGGTCATGAAAATAAGGGCAATAAATACACTCTCATTGACTCATAACAGAATATATAATATTTTCACTTAACTGTTTTTAATGAGGCAGATACTATATTAAACAAACATTTTTAAGAGTCTCTGTAATTTCCCTTTAGTAACTTTCATGCAGAACAAGTTATTAAGGTTTGGGGTGTTAACTGGCTCAAACTCCCCCATATAGTATCTTTCCTAATTGTCAGCATTTTATTGTCCCTTTGTGATACAGTCTCCTTTTCATAAAATTGAATAATTATAATTTTTATAGGATAAAATAAGTCAACATATTCTCTTGGTCATTTTTCTTCATTGGCAAAAACAATACTTTTAACCAGGTGAGAAGAAAATTACTTATTAAGTACAGATAGAACATTTAGTCTGACTTTCCAGAAATGACACCCAAAATGAAAAGGTGGGAGGAGATTGCTAAAGGCAACGAATGCCCTGCACCTTAGCTGTTGCACTTGTTTATAAGTTTTAGAAAAAAAAGTGGTCTCGGTGTTACTGATTGAAGTTACACAAATCAGGTCTGTGATGTACTGGAACTGTGCTTTGTACATATTACCCCCACAATAAATGGCATCTAGTAATACTTTTATTATCAAATAATTACATCCTATGTGCTCCAGCTGTAAATTTTTGCAGCTAACATATTTCAAAACTGAACTCTTAAAATCTCTTTCTATCCACTTTCCTTTTATTCAACATGAGATGCTGAGTTCCGTGTTTTTCTGTTTTTTGATATATACCTAGACTGATTTTTTTTAACTTATTGATATAAAATTGAAGTAAAAATTAACTACAAATGTTTAAACTGTACAATCTGATCATATTTGACGTATCTGTATACCTCTAACGCTATTATCACAAACAAGATAAGGAACATTTCGATCATCCACAAAAGAGATCCCTCATGCTTCCTAGAAACCCTCCTTCCCCAACCCCCACCCCCATCCCCTTGCCTGGGCAACCATTGACTTGAATTCTATCATTGCGATTAAGTTTGCATGATCTCAGTTTGACTATAAAAGGAATCATACAGAATCTACTCTTTGGCCTGACTTATTTCACTGAGGATAATGATTTTGCAATTGATCCATGTTGTGCCTATCAATAGTTCATTTTTTTAATTGCTAAGAAGCATTCTATTTTATGAATACACCATAATTTTGCTTATCCATTTATCTGTTGATGGGCATTTGGGTTCTTTATAGTTTTTGGATATTACAGAAAATGCTGATATGAACATCCATGTACAATTCTTTTTGTGAATATATGTTTTAACTTCTTTTGGATAAATAACTAAGAGTGAACTGACTGGATTTTATGATATGTTTATCCTAAAAAGACTGCCAAACTGCTTCTGCAAACTGGTTGTGCCATTTTACATTCCCATCAGCAGTAAAGATGAATTCTAGGTTCTTCATATCCTTGCCAACACTGATATCATATCGTCAGACTTTTCCATTTTTGCAACTCTAATGAGTGTATAAAGGTTGCACCTAATGGTATTAATTTTTATTTCCGTTATGATTATTATAGGTTAGCAATTTTTCATGTATTTTCTATTTTGTGAAGTTCTTTCAAATTTTCTGCCCATATAGTATTTGTTTATTTGTCTTATTATTGAAATGTAAGAAGTTTTTATATATCTTGTACACAAGATATATAAATGTCTTCTCCCAGTTTATCATTTGCATTTTGGATTTCTTAACAATGTCTTTGAAACTGAAAACTGTCCAATTTTGATGAATTCTAACTTATCATTTTCTATGTTGCATACATTTGTGATTAAAAAAAAAAAAAAAAACACTTTTCCCCAGACGGTAAATATTTTCTCAATTATCTCATTGAGGTTTCTTTTGCTTTTCATTTTACACTTATATCCATCATCCATTTGGAGTTAATTTTGTATTTGATGTGAAGAAAAATTTTATGTTTTGTGTTTTGCATACATGGATATATTCAATCCAACCCAATCTCCTAAAAAAGATTTCAACACTGAATTTCCTTAGCACATTTGTTAAAAGTTAACTGGCCATATATTTGAGTATCTACCTTTGTAATCATTCCATTCCATTGATCTATATGTGAAGCTTTTTTTTTTGCAACCAAAAATATTATGCTTTTATTACTAATAAATGCTTTTATTAATAGTACTTCATAGTCTTAAAATGAGACAGGTGAAATCCATCAACTTTGTTTTAAAAAATTGGTTTCGACTATTCTAGATCTTTTGCTTTTCTATTTTTAGAAATAGTCACCAAATTTTAGAAGCAACTTGTCAATTAGCATAAAAATGCCTACTGGAATTTGGATTGAGATCATGATCACATTGAATATATAGATCAGTTTGGAAAGAAATGACATCTTGACATATTAAGTTCTACAATCTTTACATATAACACTTTTCTCTATTTAAGTGTTCTTTAAGATTTTCCAGTAATGTTTTATAATGTTCAAAATAGGGGTGTTAGCTTTCTTTAATTAAATTTATTCTCAGATATTTGGGAGGGTGACCTTATCATAAATTGAACTGATAATATCACTAACATATAGAAGCATCAGTTTTTTCCTCTTTGTCTGGAAGAATATAATTTAATTTTTACATTATTTTATTGTTACCTTGCTAAATTAATTATGATAGTTACTATGAAGATTCACGTTTTTATATAAATTATCATATCATCTGTAAAGACCCTATTCCCAAAGAAATTAACATTCTGAGGTACTGGAGGTGAATACTTCACCGTATGAATTTGGGGGGAACATAATTCAACCCATAACTTAAATTTAGTACTACTTGAAGTCTAGTTATTCTAAGAAATTAATATTAAATCTGTTACTGAATTAGGATCAATGCTTTTCCAGATGAAATTACATATTATATAATGTTCAATAAAACACACTTAACTCACCCAAAAGAACTGTAATACTTGCATATGTTCACTTCTTTCTGAGTTTTCTTAAGTTCTTTAGCTTCTGGAAACTTAATCAGGACCAGTGAAAACTGGAGAATGATATATTTTTAAACTTTAGTTTATATGGAATAATTTTATGCTTTGATAGGCCTAAGGCATTTGACGTTTTTTTTTTATTCAGAGACCCAATATTAACCAATCAAAAACCTTGAGTAATGAGATTATAAAGCATTTCTTCTCAGTTTCTGACATAAATTGTCTCTCTGAATTTGTGGATCTCTATTATCTGATAAAGCCCTCTAAGGGGAGAGAGCCTGAGGATAAAGCAAATAATAACACTTATTATTTTGGGCTGTATGTTATTTAGTATATCAAATTATTTCTCTAAGGGAATACAGTTGGCATTAATACACCATTAAGGTTTCAAATTTCATATCAGTAAATTTTGTGACTAGAATTCTCTTTCTTCTTGAACATATTCCTATCAGAGATCATGGTTTTCACATCTAACCTTCTAATTTAGTGAAGATGAGGTTTTACTGGAGTAGAGTGTGTCCTTAATCCATTTTGACTGGTGTCCTTATAACAACAGGAATTTGGAGACTCACCCATAGTGAGAATACTATCTGAAGATTAGAGAGAGATATGCAGCCACTAGTAAAAGAACTGGGAGAGAGGCTTGGAACACTCTTCCATAGTGACTTCAGAGGCAGTACATCCCTGTCTACACCTTGATTTAGGATTTGGGGTTCCTAGAACAGTGAGAGAATACAATTTTGTTGTTTAAGCCACTTGGTTTGAGGTATTTTGTTGCAGCAGCCCTAATAAAATAATAATACAATGCTCAAACATTAATTTTTAATTAAAATGTTGTGCAAGGAAGGAACATATCTCATTTGTTATCTAAAAATCTCCATATTTCCCTCACTTCATTGTTAAGTTGGATAAATATGAATTAAATGTTCAAATTCATTTGTTTGTCTCAGCCATCATCTCCCTTGAATGTAGTTCTGCAGATCAGAAGTATAAACCATTGTAAGCCCGTTCCTTTCTCATAGCCTATTTTCCTCCCTTTTCAACTCTTCATTTTTTTGTGATTGGCTCACGCCTTTGAAGCTCTAGACATTTTTTTCAGAACCTTGATTTAGTCTCTCGATGCTTTGATGATTCTTGTTTTGCAATCTTCTCTGTTGCTTTATTCTAGATTTTTTTTAATGTTTATTTATTATTTTAGAGAGATACACACACACACAGAGCGTGAGTGAGGGACGGGCAGATACAGCAGGAGTCCCAGAACCTGAGGCAGGCTCCAAGCCCCAAGCTGCCAGCACAGAGTCCTACGTGGGGCTCAAACCCACAAACCTTGAGATCATGACCTGAGCCGAAGTTGGATGCTTAACCGACTGAGCCACCCAGGTGGCCCTGCTTCATTCTAGAATTCTAATTTGATATATATCACCCTTGCTGGATTCGTTTTCTGAGTTTTCAATCTTCTCTCATGGTTTCCATGACCTTTCCTGTCTCTTCTATATTCCATGAAATTCGCACACTTTGACTCCTACAACATCAATTCAGCCTGCAGAGTCATCTCCATTTCTTCATTCATTGCTAATTGCTTCAACAAATACACACTTGAACATGTGCCTGTGCCTGTAAACACACACACATTCAAGGAATCCATCTTCTTAGTGGCACCTTTATAATACATACATATTTTTTTTCCAATATGCCTGAATATAACAATGAGGGTTTTCAATTCTAATATTTCTTTTTTGCCTATGATTATTTGTTTTCTCTAGGTAAAATAATCTATTTTTCATCTTGACCTTTTCCTTTTATGCAGTTTATGGTATTCAAGTGTTTTCTATTTATATATAAAAGAATAAATAGAATGGTTAACTCAAATAATTGAGGTGGCTGTTCCCTGTAGTTTTAAAATTCTTTAAACCCAAGAACCTATTCTGAATGTGGAGCCTTGTAGAATACCCTGGTTAAGTTGTCAGCTTATTTATACTGGCAGGATTTTTTGTTTTGTTTTGTTTTGATGGGTATAGGATAAGGCAGGCAGCTGGATTCCAACCAGATGTTGCTGTAAGTATTCATGTTGTGTGTGAAGCACTTGCTTTCTAGAGGTATTAATATTTGCCTTTTCTATTTTAGAATTATCAATCCAGGGTGGATGCTTAGAATCCTCTCCTTTGTCACTCTTGTCTATTGGGTTCCAACTGATCATAAAGTCCATTCTTCACCTATTGGCCAGTTTATAAAGATTAATAATTTTATTCTGATATAAATGTCACTATATGGAAAATGGTTTTAAACAAATCCAAGTCTAATTGATGGAGAGTGAAAGGTAAAGCATTCTGGGTAGGATATCTGTTGATATGAAGATCTCACTTTCTCTCTCTCTCTGTCCCCACCACTGACACGGTTGCTTGTTGGGGCAACAGTGCAGAAGACTCTGTGTATAAGGTGACTATACAGACACTTACAGCAGCAGCAGAAGATGCTTATCTATGTGTGACCTCTGCGTTTACCTTGGGCTTTCTACTGGACATACACCTGTGTGTATTATTCCACACAGCTGTGGTTCTGCCAGATTTGAGAGAAATCTGAATTCAGCGTTTTTCTGTTCATGAGGTTTCCATCGTTACTATGGGATAACTTATACTAATGATTTTTGTGTTTCTAAACAGGAATAACATTTTAAACCATGGGAATTACAGGTCCTTGAACTAAAGTCACTCTTGTAAAATCACATGCCAGCCATGATCCTCACCTTTAAATCACTTTTTGGAATGTTCTCTACCTTTCAGCACTCAGAAATCAGGTATTCTCTATACTGTCTCCCTGCCTACAGCTTCCCCAGGGGGTAATTAAATTTGTATATTAATATTGCTAAATAACATTTAAATGACTAAAATTCATGGTTATTTGGGAAAGAGAAACTTGAACCAATGGGAAAAAGCAAGATTTAGCACCAGTCTGCCACATAAACCAGGCTGCATGCATAAGATATCCGTGCAGCTAAGACATCATTTTTTAAAGTTTGTTTATTTATTTTGAGAGAGATAACTCACATGAATGGGGGAGGGGCAGAGAAAGAGGGAGAGAGAGAATCCCAAGCAGATTCTGTGCTGTCAGTGCAGAGGCTGCTTGATCTCATGAAATGTGAGATCATGACCTAAGCCAGACTCAAGAGTTGGACACTTAACTCACTGAACCACCCAGGCACCCCTAAGACACCATTTTTATTTGTGTTAATGCCATTTCATTTAGGTGTACAGAGCCACCCTAAACAGTTTGCTTCTATATTTACTTTTATAATTAAAAACAAATATTAAAGCAATTACATCTATGTTTTAAATGTTTACTTGAACATCTTGTCATGTTTTGCAATGCACATCCCAACATCTTAATTTACTTCTTCATTAAATTCATTTGTTCCCTCAATGAGTAGTTAATCTAAGCATAAAGATTTATGCAACTAACACGTACCAAGATCCTTTCAAAATGCTTACCTACAGATTTATCCCCAAGTGTCTATGTTTATTGCTAGTTTCTGAATTATATATCTTTATCTAAAAAGAATGCTCCCATTAGGGCACATCAAATTTCCAAGTGTATTAATAGAAAACAAAAGGCTATGATTTACCCACACCAAGTTTACTTCTCTTAATAACAAGTAGCTGTAACTTTTGAATAATCTTCAATTACTGGAGGTAATATTTGTTGACAAATAACTTCAAATATTTGAGAAAACAAAATAATTGAAATTCTCAGAGTTCATAATTTTCTTGATTAACATGGTTCTCATTTTCTGGGTACAATTAACTTTTCTACATGTAAGATACACATATTTCAATGCACAAAGAAAAAGCAGATAGCAAATTACTCAATAAAATTTGCCTTGTAGTTGAGCAATGAGGACACAATGTACCTCATGTTGATACAGTTAGTCATTTTGCTTTTCATGTGGCACCTGGATCTTCATCTGTTTTATTCCATTTTTATTTTCGGGAACAAACTATAACCGTGAGTACACTTTCAATACTAGCTGCCACAGAGTTGTAGAATTTTAAAGCTGGAAGAAACCTAAGAGATTAGCTCATGTAGCACATTAGGAATTTCTAGATGCGATTTTGGCAGGCCCAAAGTAAAGTAGCTCCACAAAGGAAAAATATGTAATATACAAAGATTTGTGGTTTTCCCGAAAATGTGTTAGCACAGAACTTACATCCTAAAATGTGTATTCCTAACAAGAACATTTATACGTCCTGAAGCTCCCCCCCCCACCCCGCCCCCTCCGTTTTGCTCCTGAGTTTCCAGCCACCTCTCCTAATAGATCCACGTCCGTTACCATCACTGCTGTTCTCGAGCCCTCTGACCACTCTTCTGAAAACAATCCTCTGGAACTTAATGCTGGGTCCCTTTGTGTGGGAGCATAAATATAGCACTAGTCCTGTGCTCGCACAGAGTTGCTCTCTTCAGTAGCAGGGGTAGCCCAGCCAGCCTTAAGCGGAAACTCGGAAAGTGTAGCGCAGATATTCCATTTGGGTGGATATTTCCAGAAACGGAATTTGGAATCATATATTTTTACATGCTTTCGTGCTCAGAAATGATATCAATCAAACCGTTGCTGCTGTGCAACCACGGTGCTAAGTAGACTTTAGGATTTAACAGTTAGTTCTAAGAAGAGTTAATGGATAGATCAGATAAGCGGTTTGTAAGGGGACTGAAAAGACCAGACTCATTTTCCTTGTCTCTTATCAAATTGTGCGCTAGGCAGCTCAGGGCCATTTCTTAGCATCAGACCAATTGAATTTTAAAGCTAAGCTTATGATATTCTCTAACTCAAAAATCGAACTGCAAATGACACTTTTTTGAATGCGTGGTCCCTTCCAGTGTATATTCCAGTGTATATGAATATATTTCCAAATAATTAAGGCTGTTAATGAAGGATTAAAATAAACAACTGGACTTTTGCACATTTGCACAGGGTCTGTTCACCTCATGACACGGAGTTATCTGAACTTTTAAAAACTCCTAGAAATTGCTGAGAACTGTGCCCAGGTTGCTACCCACATAAATGGTATCATGCCGTGATAATGACCGATCTTCAGGAAGAATTTTCAATCGCTTGTAACCAATGAAAGGGAAACTTCCAGAATTCCATTAATCAGAGGATATTTCTCCTTCTGCCTTACATTTTGCCCTTAGATTACAAATTCAGGGAGACATAATCATCTCATTCCGAAGTGGCATACTCTCTTGCCTGGAAAATTAAAATAATTCAGCCTTGAGATGGATTAATTGTGCAGTCTTTGTTTATTCTTTAATACATATCAATGGAATTTGTTTGTTGGCATAATTAAAATAAATTCGTAAATACCAGTCTGACTTTGTAAATTTTTTGCAACTTAAATAGGCAGATGATATCTATGCCCATGAAACTTAGGATAATTTCAAATCACAAGTGGGATAAAAAGGGACATACAGTAGATTGATTATTTAGTATCACATAATCTTACACAGACTCCAACTCTCACCTTACTCCGTCAATTCGTCAAGAAATAGCCCTGATATTTCAAAGTGTTTTTCTAGCTCAACATAATCACACACCTAAACCAAAAAATAATAATAAAATTACACATTTATTTTTGTTTAATTTTCATTTATTTGTTAATATTTGTTCTATGTTAGTTACTTCTTGGTGATGCTTTTGTTACTGTAATTCACAGAGTTTGGTGGCTTCTGATAGGGTTGTGATCTTTTGTGAATGAGTACATTTAAGATTCAAAGCAAATTTGAACTTTAGGAACAGTGATCATCTTCGGAAAACATCCCCATATACATTGATTATTGCCCTAAATATTTTTAAATTTTATTTATTTATTTTGAAAGAGAGAGGGGTGGGGGAGAGGCAGAGAGAGACAGAGAGAGAATTCCAAGTAGGCTCAACACTGTCAGCACAGAGCCCGTCGAGAGCTTGAACCAAGAGATCATGATCTGAGCTGAAATCAAGAGTCAGACACCTAACTGACTGAGCCACCCAGGTGCCCCTGCCCTAAATCTTAACTTTAGTCTAATGAATGCCATGAGGCAAGACTCTTGTTTTTATAATTTGTTTTTCCTCAAAAGTCAATCAGGTGTGACTATATAATTTATACTTAAATTATTTATACTAAATAAAATTTTAAATTCTGTTTCTTAGTGACACTAGCATTATTCCAAGTGCTCAATAGCTACATGTGTAGCTCTGTGGTTACCTACTTAGCACATAATATCTCCACACACTGCAGAAATTTCTATTGCTAGAACAGCTCTAATGGAGATTTTCTCCTATAGGCATTTTGATAATCAGTGATCAACAGTGGCATGATGCAACTTATTTTGTATATTATTATTAAAAATATAAACTGATTGAAATTTATTTTTCACTTTATGTGTATATATTTCGCTTTAGCTCCTGGTTACCATTGGTTATGTTTTACTCGTAATAACACCCTTCCTATGATTGCCTATGATGTTAACCTCTATATCAATGACAACATTCAGTGCAAGTCTTCCCTATTATTTCTTAGTCACTCAATTCTTACAGAGAAAATATAAAGCCTAGGGTACTACTGAGTTTGGCAGAATGAACTTTCTGTGAAGAAGATGAGATGATGATTCTTTTAACAAATTATATGATAAGAGCATTAACACGGGTTCTTAGTCTCTATTTTCAAGCAAAAGCAAATCAAAATGTCACTTAAGTTTGAATTGGGTATATTTTTGTTTCCTACTCTGATTTTCTCTATAAATCTTTTTTTATTCACTTGCATTTTTCATTTACTTAATTCAGAAATGACAGAGGTAAAGCATATGTTGCTAATTTTGGTTTTGCATTTCAAGATATCCGATTTTCACTAACATTTTAAGATATTTAGAGGTAGCAATAGTGGTTAATTTTATAAATAAATCCTTATTAAGTGGTACGAGCCAGCCACTCTTCTGAACAACAAAAACAACAAAACTGAAGGAGAAGGTGAAGCAACCATCTGAAGAAGGAATATTCTAAGCAGTGGAAAGTCTTAGTCTCAACACCTTGAGTAGGAACAAGCCTAGTGATCTGAAAGAACAATAAAGCCAGTGTAACCAGAGCAGTGACTAGGTAAACACAGAGCAGAAGATGAGTCTGAGATCATATTGGCCTAACTCATGTAGAAGACTGATGGGCTAAATGTTGCCACTGACATTTTCTAGCAGAGGATTTGTAAGAACTGGCTTATTTTATAAATGGGTTTTCCAATACTTTGTGGAGAAAAGACAGCTTGAAAAGGGATGGAGGCAGAGAAAAGAAGACCCATGTGTTTTTTCAGATAAGGTCTATTAGTAGCTTGACCTGAAAACTCATGATAAAGACATTGAGAAGGAGACAGATTCTGGACACACTTTGAAAATGGAATCATCAGAATTTTCTCATGAATACGAAGTTCAAAGTGAGAGAGGACAAAGGGAAAAAGTATTGCTCTAAGTATCGATTGGAACAACTATATTGATGGACCAAGCATTTAATAAAATGGGAAAGAGTAAGCAGAGTAGCGGTCTCCAACCCCTCCCCACCCCTTAACGAGAGACTGAATCAGAAGTAGATAGAGTGTCATCAATAGAAAAATGCATAAGAAACATGTGGGATGTGTGTGTGTATACTTGTACATATACACATGGCACACACAGTGGAACATTACTCAGTCATAAAAAGGATGATATTGTGCCACTTGCAACAACATGGACGGACCTAGATAGTATTATGCTAAATGAAATAAGTCAGACAAAGTCAAATACCACATGATTCCACTCATATATGGAATCTAAAAAACAAAATAAACAAACAAGCAATACAGAATCAGACCTATAAATATAGAGAAAAAACTCATGGTTGCCAGTGGGGTACGGATGGGCAAGGAGCCAAGTGAGTGAAGGGGTGTGGGAGATACAGACTTCCGGTTAAGGAATGAAAAATTCACAGGAATAAAAGGGACAACATAGAAATATGGGCCGTGATACTGTAATAGTGTTGTATGGTGACAGATAGTAGCTACACTTGTGGTGAGCATAGCATAATGTATAGAGAAGTTGAATCACTATGTTTTTCCCTTGAAATGAAGTCACATTGTGTCACCTGTACTCAAAAAAATTAAATAAAAATAAAAATAATATACTATTTTTCTAAAACAAAAAGCAAAAAAATAAATTAGAAGTAAGTTTGCCAATTTCATCAGCTAGAAGGCGTTTAATACTATGGGATTAGGTGGGATCACCAAAAGAGAAAATAGTCTTTTATTTATTTTTTTTTTAATGCTTATTTATTTTTGAGAGAGAGTAAGCAGAGGAGGAACAGAAAGAAAGGGAGACAAAGAATCCCAAGCAGGCTCAAGCAGGGTTTGAACTCATGAACCATGAAATAATGGCCTGAGTCAAAATCAAGAGTCAGAAGATTAATGGACTGAGTTGACCAGGTGACCCAAGAGAAAAAATAAAGAAAAATGTCTCCCAAATAGAATCTGAGACATTAGGTATGAGGAAGAACTAGTAAAGGAGGCTGAGAAGACATGAAGGAGGAGAGACAGTGGAAACCTGGAAACTGAAGAAAATATTTCAAGGAAGAGAGAATAATAAATTGAGCCAAAGAGTTGCTGAACTGTCCAGTAAGATGATATTGGATTTATCAGCTGGTATAGGAAGTGTTGATAAAAGGATGAGAACAAAAGGCTGCTCAAAGAACAAATGATGGAAGAGATAGATTGCTAGAAAGCAACTGAATTATTACTATTTTTTTAATGGGAGAAATAATATCATGTTAGTATGCTCTTAGGAATGAGAAGTGAGCCAGTAGAAAGAAACATTGATAATGCAGGAAAGAGAAGTGAGAGTGGAGAAGTTGATTAAAAAAAAAAAAGGGGGGGGGGGTGGATCTGGCTTCAGAGACAAAAAAGGAGAGTCAATCTACTATAACAGGAAGACAAAAATAACATGGTGCACATGTTGATAGATGGGCCCACGTGACAGGAATGCCTAGAACCTCTCTTCCAGATACTTCTCTCTTCTGAGACATATAGAAAACTAAACCTTTGGCTGAGACTCAACAGATCTTATTGTATGAGGACCAAGGAAAAACATAGGGATGTATTTTTCTAGAAAAGAAGGAAATGAAATTGCTAAGCAACAGTAGATGTCCATGTGAGAGTGAAGGTCATTATACTCATAATATGATTGAAAATTACTACTAAGAATATTTTTCCCTCCAACATTTCAGCTGTAGGAATTCAGGCTTTGATTAGCTAAATAATTGAATTTAAATATGTTTTGTTGTTGTTGTTTTTGTTTTCCTGTTTTAAAGTTTATTTCTTTTGAGAGAGAGAGAAACAGTGAGGGAGGGGAAGAGAGAGAAGGGGCACAGAGAATCTGAAGTGGTCTCTGTGCTGACAGCAGAGAGCAGAGATGTGGGGCTCCAAACTCAGGAGCCTTGAGATCATGACCTGTCACACGCTTAACCGACTGAGTCGCCTAGGCGTTCGGGTTCATGTTTTTGTTTGTTTGTTTGTTTGTTTTTATGTTAAAAGTGAGAGGGCAATGGAGTTAGAGTGTATCTGGAAAGTGGTTATCAAATTGAGGCCAAATAAGAAGGCGGGGTGGGGGTGGGGTGCCTGGGTTGTTCAATGGGTTAAGCTTCGATTTCAGCGCAGGTCATGATCTCTCAGTTCATGGGTTTGAGTCCCACCACAGGCTCTCTGCTGACAGCTCAGAGCCTGGAGCCTGCTTCAGATTCTATGTCACCCTTTCCCTTCCCCTCCCCTGCTTGTGTCCTCTCTCTTTCTCTCTTGAAAATAAATAAATTTTTAAAAATAAAATAAAATTTAAATAAGAAGGGAAGTGAGGACATGAAGTTTGTTGGACAGCAAAGGAGAAAATGGATTGCACATGCTGATGGTGTTTAATGATGGTAAAGACAGAGTAAGAGGGAGCAGATGAGAAAGACAGGGAGGGGATTGGCACTAGACTGAGATGCTTGAAGCACATTAGAAGGGGAACATCAGTTTGGGGGTTCAAGACTCTCTTGCAGGAATAAATGGTTGGGGCAGCCCAGAAAATGGCATTGGAGGATAAAAGCGTAAGGAATTGGTATCCAGGTGTGGGAAGATGGATATTGTGCATAATAATGTTAAAGAGCACTGTGAGAGGAGTAAGGCTGGAGCCAATGATAATGAACTGGGGTAAAATATCCAAGACCTGAGGAATCTGACCAACAGCCAGCCTATGTGTGCAACATGAAGGACTAGCCAGCACAGGCGGATGCCATGACATCCAGAAAGGGGGGCTTTTTAACTAGGAGGGGAACATGGCATTGAAGAAGAGACAGGCATCTATATTGTGAATGCAAATGTGTGATCATGGGTGTGAAAATGCACAAGAGGATATTTTAAAATCATAAAACAAGTGGTGTTTAGCAGAATGGAAGGATGTGTCTTTCCCCTTTCTTTCCTTTTCTAATCTTCTTGCCTTAACTGCTTCCATTTCTAAGAACTCATTCCACCTGCAGCGTGAAATTGTTTGGGACTAGTATATGCTCTCCCATTGCATACTTGATAGCTTGACCTTGGTCTCAGGCTACTTTCTGAACTGCCTGTGTTGTTTCTCTGTTAGCCTTTTACCCCCCAAGTAGAAGTTAAAGGCACACTTGATAGGTCTCAATATGTATGTCTTTTGTGCAGCTTCGTGGTGGGAAAGTCCATTGCTCTTAATAGTTTTACTTCCCAGGGTAGTTCTACTTTTTCTCCTTCAAATCCATTGACCCCTAATCTTTTGAGCATAAAGAGCAAAAGATAATATACTGGCTATAAATATATTCAGTTGTACCAGGCTGCTTATTTTCAGACTGAACATGCTGTTCTATTCCTACTACCTCCTATTAGGGAGGAAAAATGTGATGTAGGTCACTGTTCATTCACAACTAAATTTGAAGGATTATAAATCTTTCAAAGTAAACTTTAGGGGGTTGTTTTTAAAAATCCAAACTAAAAAATACCGTACTGAATTCGAGATTATTTAAATATTTGAGCTGGTTTATTAAAAATAAACCAAGTGATATAATTAATCTCAGCTTAGACCCACTGAGAAACATACTTAATTTGATTAAACATTACCTATTATGAGCAGTATGGTTTGGGTCACTAGAATGGAAGCAGAGACAACTGATTAAATTCCAGTGAGTATCCTCAACTATTTTACACAACTCACTGTTTCATGTTCAGGTAACTCTATGACTCTGTTGAACCATTTCAGACACTTTCAGCTTTACCTGTCCCAGGTTTAGAGCGACCAATTTTGTGTGTGCTTTTCCCAGACTCCTCCATAGTGACCAATTCTATACTAGCATGAACCAACTTCTTGTCTCAAGTTTGCAGTACACTAAGTAGTGTTGCCCTGTTGCTGCTAAGGCATGAGACACCGAGAAACACACAGGGCACCCACACATGCCCAACTCCAAGGTGTAGGGAGCTAAAACTCATGGAGACAATTATAGACAGGAAATGGTTATTTTCTTTCTTCTTTCTATTAGACATTCCTGTCCTGAGATATAATACTTTTTAAGGCTCTAGAAGACAGGCCAGGAAAATGTGCCCCTAAGGGTGCCCGGGCGGCTCAGTCGGTTAAGCATCCATTCTTGATTTGGGCTCAGTGCATGATCTTGCCATCATGATACTGAGACTCCTGTTGTGCTCTGTGCTGGGAATTGAGTCTGCTTAAGATTTTGTCTCTCCCTTTGCCCCTCCCCGGGTCGAACACACACACATCTGCTCTCTCAAAAAAACAAAAACAAAAACAAAAAACAATAAACAATAAACAAAACAAAAACAGAAAGAAAGAATGTGCCACTCCTTTCTTGTGCTGTAGGACGCATAATTGATGGATGGACCCAGCTACTATGTTCTGCCTCTACCATTCAGGCCACACCTTCCATAGGATGCTTTCAGCCAAAGGCAGAGAACAGCAGGGATACCAAGACCAGGCCCATTCCTGCAAGATGCAGGACTCCTCTGATAGATGACATTGAATCAAGGCCGAATCCTCCTGTGAAATGCATCACAATCTGAGACTCTGCCTGACCTCATTTCTTTCCTACACAGGACTGAGGCCTGCATCCTGGTCTGATGACCCTGCCACCTCTTCCAGCTCCCTCTCCTTTTTCAGTCTATAGTCTTCTTCCCCAGTAAGTTTCCTGTACCTCTATTTCCATCTTGGTGTCTGCCTGACAAAGGACCTGAACAAAGTGGTACTGAGAATAGCCCAAGAACACAGACAGTAAGAAGGATCTTGGACTGGCTCACTTCCCACTCATCAGGCCAAGACAGCACTAGCCTGAATGGTAGTTGGGGCACAGATAATCCCTAGCACAAGGTGGTGACTAAATAGGTAAAAGTTCACTATCCATGATTTAGTAAAACGCCTACATGGAGAAGAATATCTCAGGTGCAATGATCCAGGTATTTGAAATATATAGAAGGAATAATGCCTACAAAGACAGAGGAGTTAGCTGGTTTCTGAAAAGTGATTTTGACATCTTTCAGAGAGATAATGAGAAAATAAAAGTGATTAAGAAGCTGCTAATGGCCAAGTGTGACAGCTAGAGGGTCTCTACTAGCTTGAAAAGAAACACTCATCTCTTATAGTGGAAAAGTAGACACCACTAAAAAGAGACTGAGAATTGATACTTAGAGGTATAGAACTCCAGAGATGTCAGAACTCTCAGCCAAGGCAGATCAGCTACACCAGGGTCAGGGTTCTGGTTGGAAAAAACCCATACACTGAAACATAAAGAAGATAAGAGGGATCCTCTTGAGGATGATGATTCTTCATGTACCCATTAACTGTCAGAACCTGCAGAGCTGGTCCATCCTTTCCTGTTAAGAGATATTAGATGATCCACTGTGTTGAAAGATGCTGCAGAGGTCTTTCCCTCACAAGGCAAAAATAGATCCTCAGAAGCTGCTCTAAGCTCCTCACCTGTATGCCTGGCCAATCATCAGTGTTAGGTCACGGTATATGCCACCTGTTGACATCCTGGGCTGGATAAGTTTAGAAACAGGCCATGCGCTGAAGGAATTCCAATAATTAATTTGTAGGTATTGGTGAAAGCCAGAGGATTATCCCTGAAATTGAGTTCCAAGGATACCTGATGAAGCAGACTGCTGAATACAAGACAAAAAATGTAAGAATTTTCTTAAGACATGAGATTAAACACTCTGGACAGGATCCCAGGAGATGGACTAACAGACTTCTAGGTTGGCATATAGAAGCCTGGAAAAAATGATGGCCAATGTTCAGTGGAGTGGAAATACCTGAGTTTGCTCTGGAAGATGGTCAAGAAAGGGATAAAGTGGCTAGGGAAGTAGTCAGGATTAAAAGAATCTATTACGCAAGGCCAGAATACCCAGCAGAGGTTATTTCACAGAACAGCCTACAAGACATACCATTAGGAATGTACTGATGAGAGGGGCACCTGCTTCATGAAGTTCAGTGGTGGCTGTCCTCTGCTGGGCATGGCTGATGATAGGGGAGACAATTACAAAAGCACACATTGGGGCTCATTAATATCTTGGGACAGATAACCCCCAAAGAACTAAAGGCCAGATGGCAGTGCTTAACCAGAAGGAACTGGGAAGCTTCAATTAGCATAATGTCTAGCAAGACTGAAGGACAGCTGAGGAGCTTTGATCCACATGGAGTTGGGTGATGGTTAAAAGAGCGTGATGTTCCTAAGCATAAAGTAGGCAACCAACATGGCTGATGTTAGACATCTATGTAAACCAAAAAAGAAAAATTGGTGAGGAAGAGGCAGAAGAACATGGTTGTTTTGATACAAAGTTGTGTTCCTTTATTATTTTCCAGACATAAGCCAATTTATTAGTCCAAACACCTTTGCATAAAGAATTCTTTCTACAATAGATTCCTAAAAAGGACCCCACAACATGGTGGCAAATATGTAATATAATGATCATCTCAGTCTTCCCCAAAGAGATTATAAACCATTTATTCAGGTGACTTTTTCATTTTTTTTAAGTTTGTTTATTTTTATAGAGAAAGAGAGAGAGAGAGCATGGGAGAGGGAATTCCAAACAGGCTTTGTGCTGTCAGTGTGGAGCCCATTGCAGGGCTCAATCCCATGGTCGTCAATCAAGTGTTGGACACTTAACTGACAGAGCCATCCAGGCACCCCTACTCAGGTACTTTTATATAGGCTTCAAGTTGGTAGTAATATCTGGAGACTCAAACATCACATCACCCTGGCCCCCTTTTCAGAGAAGGAGTTCAGGTAATAAATAGAATCTTGGCTAAAGTACAGATCACAGTGGGCCCATTGAGTGAGGATTAAAATCCACAGGTCATTTCCCATGTCCCTGAATGTTTATTTGAATTTATATTCTCAGCAGTTGGGAACACACACACACACACACACACACACACACACACACACGTTGGGTCCTTGTCCTTTTGGTGCTATTATAATGAAGAAGGATAAATGCAAACCTCTGAAACTGCCCCCCATTGAAGCCAAAATAATAAATCCAAAACTAGAGATATGTATCCCAGAGAAATGGCAAAGATTAGTACCACCATTAAAGACACAGTAAACCCTGGTGGTCGTTCCTATCATATCTGCATTTAATTCACAAGATTAACCTACACGGAGACTGAATAAATTATGGAAAATGACTGTAGATTACGGCAGACTTAACCAGTAGTATTTCTGATCACATCTATTGTGCCTAGGGTGGTACCAGTGCTGAAGCATATTCATAAATTCTTGGGTATATAGCATGCAGCCATTCATGTAGTGAATGAATTATTTCCTATTCCCATCAGAAAAGTGGATCAGAAATGGATCACCTTTACATGGGATGACAAAAATACTCATTTATAGTTTTGTCGTAGGAGGGTATAATATCTCCTGTCATCTGCCATGACATAATTCAAAATTGTTTGGACTGTCTACATATCTCCTAGAACATCACACTGTTCCATTACATTGATGGCATCATGCATTGGATAGAATGAACTGAAAGTTGCAAGTGCATTGGAGGGTTTGTCAAGATAGCTGGGTTTCAGAGGGTACAAAATAAATGCTCTGAAAATTCAGAAGCTACATCTTCAGTGAAATTTTAAGAAAGCAGTGATGGAGTGCTTGCCAGAATATCTGTCGGATGACTTCTTTCCATGGATCTTCCATGTTTCAACAATGGTTTCAGCAGCAGGAAGGATATAGAGCCACGCTTCATTTCTATACACTGTGGCTTCTGGAAATTTTTCTCTGGAATGCAACTCTTAATTGTCTATTCTGATTAATTTGGCTGTTGGGTTAGGAACACAGGCATTCATGTTGTCTCATAATACATGTAATTAAGGCTGTATCAACTGGACTTCAAATAGAGAGATGATCTCATTGCAGTATTGACCTCCACCATGCTCTCTGGTTACTAAATCCAACCAGTGAAACTAACCCTATAAACCATTAGGGTCTGTTTTCAACTGCCCAGTGATGATCTACTCAATATCTATATTTACTTTTCCATTTGACTCAAGACATTAACCCAGGATATAGCAGGATATATAGTGATTTCACAGACTTCTCATTGAACTGCAAAAAGCAGGTGATGGGCAATTCCATTATTCATCACAAACCTGACCAGTGAGTTGAATCTGGACTGAAAGGCTTCCATAACTATGCTTATATCATTGATTAATTAAAATCAGGGACAGTATTCATGCCACTTTTTCTAATTGAATGACACCCTGAGTAGAGAAAACTTTCCATTAATAACAAGTTATTTATTCCTCTAGGAATTTTCACCTAGTTGCCAAGGACAGCCAAATTCTGGAAAGACCTCCACAATCCACTCCATAAATGTATAAGTTTCTTGTAAAAAGGGATTTCTCCATTGATGTATTCAAGCATCCAGAAATTATCTCATAAATATAAGTCTGTAATATATATTTGTTGAATGGATTAATTAATTGTAAAAAAGTATTTATGATAAGTATTAGAAGGATATTCTATTATTTGAGAATGATGAAAAAAAAAAAAAAACAGGCTGGCCCCAAATTTCACCCAGTTGTATAAAAAAAACTAGATCCACAGGCTTTACTTGAATGAACAGTAGAGAAAAAGAATAAAGTCCTTTGCTAATTATGCTCCATGAGTCAGGCTTTTTGCATGGACAGGTTATGATGGTCATCATAAACCTCAAACATTTACAATCTAGAACATTTAATCACTTGACTGATGACTGGAAAACAAATAAATTCCATAGCTGATAGTAACTGTAAAACTTCAATGAAGGAAAATAGCACTGAGGACTAGATTGAGGAAAATATCACTTAAAAAGAAGTATCATGATAGTTGAATGGAACATAATGGAGATAAAAAATATTTCACAAGAATTACAGTATGAGAAACTTTCATTTCAAGAATGACAATGTTAAGAAAATGATGTTCCCATGTTAAACTGAAAAATAAAAAAAATAAGATAAAATAAGATAAAATAAATAAAATAAAATAAAATAAAAATGACCTAATTCATATTTGAAAGGACTTAAGAAATGCAGTTTTTCCTGAACTGTTAGTTTACTACAGTCTCTAAACTTCACTGATCTGAGTCCATGTCAGGGGTCAGGAATAGCACATAATGTAGTGTTTCCCACTCTTCACAAATGGATAGTCCCATGGTAAATATTTCTTTAAGTATGATGGATGGTTTATTAGTTTGCTAGGGCTGCTATAACAAAGTACCACAACCTGGGTGACTAAAACAACTGAAACTTATTATCTCACACCTGGACTCTAGAAGTCTGAAATCAAGGAGTTGGCAGACAGAATTGCTTCCCTCTGAGGACTTATGACGGAAGAATCTACTGAAGGACTCTCCCCTCAGCTTGTCAATGACTGTCATCTTCCCATGTCTTTCCCATCCTTTCCTCTCTCTCTCTCTCTCTCTCTCTCTCTCTCTCTCCATATATATATATAGATAGATAGATAGATAGATAGATATAGATAGATATAGATATAGATATAGATATAGATATAGATAGATATATCTTTGTCCAAATTCCCCCTTTTTGTAACAATACCAGTCAAATTGAATTAGGGCCTACCCTAAAAATCTCATCTTACTGGCTGCATTTACAATAACTCTGTACCCAGATAAAGTCACATTCTGAGGCATTAGAGCTTCAACTTATGATATTTTTGAGGAACATAATTCAACCCATAACAGAGTGAATTCTGGAGTTCAAAATAAAATTCTAAATGGATATATTTGCAAGGTAGTATTTGGAAATAGAAATGTCCACTAACTTTGGAATTAATATAACCTGGTTTTGAACTAAACGTGTGAGGTTCTTTTTTTAATTGAAGTAGAATTGGCACACAATGTTACACTAGTTTCAGATGTATGACATAGAGATTGGACAAGTTTATATATTATGCTACGCTCACCACAAGTGTATTACCATCTGCCATCACACAACACTATTACAATAGCACTGATTATATTTCTTCATATTTCCAAACTGATACCACAATAATTAGTAGTTAAGAGTATGAATTTTCAGTCAAACAGACAAGATTTTAAATCCGTGTCCTGCTAATAAAATGCTATTTGACTTTAGATAATTAATTTTATTTTTGAAATATATTTTCCTTACCAATAAATACAGCAGTCATAACAAAGACTTTGCAAATAAAGTTACTGTAAAAATTAAGTGACTTGATATTTGTAAAGCTATTATTGCAATTATTATATTTGGTGCAGTGTTGAAGCTACTGCTAATTACTGCTCTGCTCCCCAAATCGAAAATGTGGGTCACAATTCGCTTTCCCAAGTACTCATAACATTTATAAACAATCTTGTACATAATCACTCGGATGATGACTTTCACATTTATATTTTGCATTTGTTGTTGCTGTTACAAAGTAGCCCAATATGGGTGGCTAAAACAAGATAAACATATTATTTCACAATTCTGGAAGCCAGAAGTCCAAAATCAATGTGCCAGCTTCCTCCAAAGCCTATAGAGGAGAATCCTTCCCTACTTCTTCCAGCCTCTGTTATCTTTTAGCATTCCATGGTTTCTGGCACAGTAGCTCTACCTCCGTCTTCACATACTACTCTCTCTGTGTGTCCTCATCTCTTCTTATAAAGATAAGAGTTTGGAATCAGGGCTCATCCTGACCCAATATTACCTCAACTTAACTAATTGCATCACCAAAAACTATTTCCAAATAAGGTTACATTCTGAGGTTCTAGATGGATGTGAAATTTGAGGGAACACCATATAATTCACTTCAGTCTGACATCTGGTCTCCCCAAATTCATGCAAAATACATTCACTCTATTCCCATATCCTCAAAGTCTTAGTCCATGCCAGCAGTAGCTCTGAATCCAAAACCTCTTCTACATATCATCAACTCAGAAAGTCCCTAATTTCATCATCTCAATCATGTATGGACAAGACTTTGGATATGATCTATCAAGAAGGAAATTCAACTCTGTCACCCATGAAACTAGAAAAAAAGTGGCCTGCCTCTCAAATACAATGGCAGAACAGGCATAAAATAGACATGTCTATTGCAAAAGGGGGAAAACTGAATGAATAAAAAGCTTATTGGTCCAAAGAAAATCCAAAACCCAGCAGGGCAAGTTCCATTAGGTTTCAAGGTTTGAAAATAATCCTTTGTGGCTTGATGTTCTGCTCTCTGGGCTGCTGGAGGCAGCCCCACCTTCTTGCCTGTGAATGCAGCAGACTCTGCTCTTCTGGCCCATGGTATCAATGGCAGCCCCTCCAGCTCCCTTCCCTGTCCTGTCTGAGCAGCCTTTGAAGTCACGCATCTTTCTTGAAGGATAACACATTTGCGGTTTACAGCTGAGTACTTCCTTCAGCATGTTTCCTGCCTGTAGACTTTTGGCAAAAATACTTTAAAATAGGTACTGTGTACTCCATTAGATACACAAACATCCAAGTGTCTTTCTTTGATTATTGCAGCTAGTGATGCTCATTATCTAAATTTATTAATTAATTAGTCATATCAAAATAGTGCTCTGATTTGTCATTCTTTATTGGCCAGGATATTTCCCATGGTAAACTATTTTTGTAGAGCTATCTGACCAATCTGGAAAACAGTATAGAGGTGCCTCAAAAAACTAAAAATAGAACTACCCTATGACCCAGCAATTGCACTACTAGGCATTTATCCATGGGATACAGGTGTGCTGTTTCAAAGGGACCCAGCAATTTCACTACTAGGCATTTATCCATGGGATACAGGTGTGCTGTTTCAAAGGGACACATGCACCCTCATGCTTATAGCAACACTATCAATAGCCAAAGTATGGAAAGAACCCAAATGTCCATCTGTGGATGAATGGGTAAAGAAGATGTGGTATATGTATGTATATACATACACATATATACACATATATGTACACAATATATGTACCCAAATGTCCATCTGTGGATGAATGGGTAAAGAAGATGTGGTATATGTATGTATATACATACACATATATACACAATGGAGTATTACTCAGCAATCAAAAAGAATGAAATCTTGCCATTTGCAACTATGTGGATGGAACTAGAGGGTATTATGCTAAGGGAAATTAGTCAGAGAAAGACAAATATCATATGACTTCACTCATATGAGGACTTTAAGATACAAAACAGATGAACATATGGGAAGGGAAACAAAAATAATGTAAAAACAGGGAGGAGGACAAAACATAAGAGACTCTTAAATATGGGAATAGAGGGTTACTGGAGGGGTTTTTGGAGCGGGATGGGCTAAATGGGTAAGGGACATTAAGGAATCTACTCCTGAAAGCATTATTTCACTATATAGTAATTTGGATGTAAATTTTAAAATCTTTTTAAAAATTTAAAAAATGAAATAACTAACTTCTGTGAGACTAGGTTTATACATTCCTGGCTCTGCTTACATATGAGTAGGTCTCGTTGTTGTTTTCAATTAGCTACCACACAATGTCAATTAATGCACTGTAACAGACTGTACCCATCTGTATAAATGTAAATGGACCTACCAAAATATCAGAAGCACAGCTCAGAAATATTAAACTTCAGATAACCAGTGAAATAAACTGGGAAAGAGGATTCCAAATAGATTACTTGGGTTATTAACTATTTACAGGACTCTTACCCCACTTTTTTTCCCTTAAATTAAAAACTCACCCTTTGGGCAATATTCTAAATATTCTTATTGTGAAATGCCTTCTCAATACTTAGTTTTTTTTAAATAATGTTCTACAAAATATATCATTTTAATTCATGATGAAATTACTGAAAAAAATGACATAAAATATATAAAATTAGGAAGGCAAGCCAACATCTTACAAATAATGGGAATGAATAAAACTAGTATAACACAAGGAAGTAGATTGCTCTCATTTTGATCCATACTGTTAACATAGTAAGGTATTGTTACTACTATTAAATAGAGTCAATAGGCTACATCTTGTACATAAGAGAAAAAAGTAATGTGTCATGAATGAAATAAATGCCATTTTTATTATGTGCATTTGGGGTGCTTATAAAATAAAAAGATTAGAGTATACTAGAATACATTCTCCTTTTTTATCTGAATCACCAGACTAAAGGGATAAATCTGAGAATACTTTGTGGTTGGTATTTACTTTAGATTACCTCCAAGGAGAGAAAAATAAAATATATTACTCTATGCCTTTCCAGCATTGAATATAAGACAGATACATAATCTTGTCCATGAGAAGAATCTGATGGTAAGAAAAACAGAGAAGATATGGCTGGGGTAGAAAGGAAGTGGTTCAACTGCATGGAGAAACAGAAATAAGAATGGGGAATATTCCAGTGTAAAGAAAAATAGAGCAATAAAGATTTTCAACAGGAACATGCTACTTTTAAAACAAATTGATAAACATTGTTTTAAATATGGCTTATGAGTAAATTCATAAACAGAGATGAAGATATAGAAAAAGACCTATAAAAAAGAAACTTCCTAGCTAACTGGCACACACAAAACCATATGAGTCACACAGAAAAAGAAAAATACAGATCAAAGCACAAAGAAAACAATCTTTAAGATATTCAGAGCTATTCTCCACAGTTCCTTAATGAGACTAAAAGGGAAAGTGCTGAAGTCCTCTGAACTAGTACCTGGGGTAATTTGTGCTTTATTTTTTTTACATAAGTAGATTTCATTATAAAAAGCTTCATTCCACCATATGAATTTGTGATGTCAAAAAGTTATTTTACTGGGTTCATAAGGAAATAAATTAAAGGGAGCTTCTGTGTACCTCATGTATTGTTTTAGACTGATTTTCTTGACTAAATGAATCCTAGCTAATGAAATGCATTCAAGATACTCATGATCAAGGGGGAATTAGGAAGATGGTGAATCAGCATGGAGACCCTGAGTGTCTAGATCAGCACCAACTAGATCAGCACCAAACCATTTTAAACACTTAGGAAATTGATTTTAGGATTAATACAACAATCTGCATAACTTGAGCCACATAACTCAGCAGGTACGTGGTACAGAGAGGTGAACTACGGGAGAGAAAAGCCATAGAGGATAGGGAAATGTTTTTGTGGAGAGAGGACAAAGAGATAGGGGGAGAGTGCAGCACGTCAGGATCAGTTGTGCAAAAATGTACTCCCCCAAGCGCAGCTGGAGAAACAGAGATAAAGAGTAAAAACACTCGCAGGAGACTGAACAAAAAATCTGTTCGCCAAAACCATTGACTGGAAGCAAAGAGATGGTTTCAATACCACCAATATTCTATAAAGAATGGAGTACAGAGTCTGAAGTTCCGGAGCTCAGTGCCTGGTGCTGCTCTGGTGAGGAAGTAGGGCGAATACCCAGGAGCAGGCAGCGGTGAGTGGGGTCTGAGGCGTCCAAGTGCCACACAGGGAGAAGTGGTTCCCCTGCTTGGAGTGCATTTGGTAGAGGTCATATGGACCCTGGAGGCAAAGGACCCAGCAGACCCTGGAGAGCAGCCACATTTGCTGGTATTGGAACAAAGATGCCAGAGTGTGGTGAAACCTGATGCTGGCTGCATGTTGTCATTTGCCACAATCTCTGAACCTCTGCCACTGCACTATCACGTGAACGTTTTCAGGGGCAAGCTGTCACCCAGTCATTCCTCAGCAAGAACCTCCCCCAGAGCGTTGGCACGGGTCTAAGCTGTGAGGGTCTCTGAAGTGTGGGGTTTTGAAACATGATGGCATCTGAGATAAACTTCTGGAGGTAGGTGCCACCTGGCAGACAGGCAGCTTGGATGCAGACAGGTTAGAGATGGGGAGTATATGGAGGCCTGAGACAAAGGAGGGGTGTTTGATCGGGTCAGTGAACTTCCTGTTCCAGAGACAAGGGAAATGAACGAATCCATTTCCACCTCTCTCATGCATGCTTATGTGTACCACACTGATCCACCCCAGTAAGTTAAGAAAACAGTAACCTAGTGGAAAACAGGAGCCATTACACCAAGCCCTGCCCAACTGTGCCTTGAAAGCACATCCCCTAGAAGATCAGCACGTGTCACTATACCTGCTTAGTACACAGAATATAGAGTGCTTCATAGTTTCAGTTCTAGCGGAAAGTGGATATAACTTCATTTGGGTTTCATTCTGTTTGCTGGTTCATTTATTTGTTCATTTTCTTCTGTTTTTGCTTTTTAAATTTTAAATTTTTTCTTATTTTTTTTTTCTTTTCTTTCCTTTTTTCCCTCTATTTTATCAAGCTTCTTTCAACAAGCAGACCAAAACACACCTAGGATCTAGCTTCCTTTACTTGATTTTTTGTTTTGTTTTCAGTTTTTAATTTTTAATTTTACTATTTTTTCTTCCTTCAAAATGATAAAATGAAGGAATTCACCACAAAAGAAAGAACAGGAAGAAATGACAGCAAGGGGGTTAATCAACACAGATATAAGTGAGATGTCTGAACTAGAATTTAAAACCACTATAATAAGAACACTGGCTGAGGTTGAAAAAAGCATAGAATCCCTTTCTATGGAGATATAACAAGTAAAATCTAGCCAGGATGAAATTAAAAATACTATAGCTGAGATGCAATCTTGAATGGATGCCACGATGGCAAAGTTGGATGAAGCATAGCAGCAAATCAGTGATACAGAAGACAAAATTATGGAGAATAATGAAGCAGAAATAAAAGAGGGAAACATAGGCAAAAAAGGACTATACAAGACTTAGAGAACTCAGTGACTTATTAAAAAGGAATAACATCTGAATCATAGGAATGTGAAGACAGAGAAAAAGGAACAGAAGGTTTATGTGAGCAAATTATAGCAGAAAACTTTCCTAATCTGAGGAAGGGCAAAGACAACCAAGAAGCAGAGATCTCCCATTAGATTCAACAAAAATTGACCATCACCAAAGCATACCATAGTCAAATTCACAGAATACACAGACAAAAAAAAAAAAAAAAAAAAAAGAATTATGAAAGAAGCCCATGAGAAAAAGTCCTTAACCTATAAGGGAAGACAGATCAAGTTCACAGCAGACCTATACATAGAAACTTGGCAGGCCAGAAAGGAGTAGCAGGATATATTCAATGTTCTGAATTATAAAAAAAATGAAGCCAAAAATTCTTTATCCAGCAAGGCTGTCATTCAGAATAGAAGGATAGTAAAAGAGTTTCCCAGACAAACAAAATCTAAAGGAGTTTATTCTATTTTAGTATTTAATTTTTTTTTTAAATTTTTAAATTTTTTCTTACCATTTTTTTTCTTTTCTTTCCCTTTTTTCTCTATTTCATCAACTTTCTTTCAACAAGCAGGCCAAAACACACATAGGACCTAGCTTCCTTTATTTGATTTTTTGTTTAATTTTTAATTTTATTAATTTTTTTCTAAACCAGCTTTAACCCAGCCCTGTAAGAACTTTTAAAGGGGACTATTTGTGTGGAGAAAAGATGAAGCAAAACAAAAAAGACCAAAGCAACAACAAATGGAAAGGACCAGAGAATATCACCAGAAACACCAACTCCACAGGCAAAACAATGGCACTAAATTTATATCTTTTAGTACTCACTCTAAATGTCAATGGACTAAATGCTCCAATCAAAAATACATAGAGTATTAGAATGGATAAGAAAAAAAGACCCATCTATATGCTGTTTACAAGAGACCCATTTTAGACCTAAAGACACCTTCAGATTGAAAGAAAGAGGATAGCGAACCCTTTGTCATGCTAATGGTTGTCAAAAGAAAGTCAGAGTAGCCATACTTACATCAGACAATCTAGATTTTAAAATAAAGACTACAGGGGCACCTGGGTGGCTTGGTTGGTTAAGCGTCCGACTTCGGCTCAGGTCATGATCTCACGGTCCGTGAGTTCGAGCCCCGCATCGGGCTCTGTGCTGACAGCTCAGAGCCTGGAGCCTGTTTCAGATTCTGTGTCTCCCTCTCTCTCTGCCCCTCCCCTGTTCATGCTCTGTCTCTCTCTGTCTCAAAAATAAATAAATGTTAAAAAAAAATTTTAAATAAAGACTATAACAAGAGGTGAAGAAGGGCATTATATCATAATTAAGGGGTCTATCCACCAAGAAGATCTAACAGTTGAAAACATTTATGCTCCCAACGTGGCACATTAATCCTAGAGGAGAAAATAGGCAACAGCCTCTCTGACCTCAGTCACAGCAACTTCTTACTTGATGTGTCTCCGGAGGCAAGAGAAACAAAAGCAAAAATGAACTATTGGGACCTCATCAAGACTAAAAGCTTCTGCTCAGAGAAGGAAGCAATCAGCAAAACTAAAAGGCAACCAGTGGAATAGGAGAAGATATTTGCAAATAGCATATAAGATAAAGTGTTAGTATCCAAAATCTATAAAGAACTTATCAAACTCAACACCCAAAAAACAAATAATCCAGTGAAGAAATGGGCAAAGAAAAGAATAGACACTTCTCCAAAGAAGATATCCAGATGGCCACAGACACATGAAAATATTCTCAATATCATTCATCGTCAGGGAAATACATCAAAATTACAATGAAATACCACCTCACACCTGTCAGAATGGCTAAAATTTACAACTCAGGCAAAACAGATGTTGGCCAGGATATGGAGAAAGAGGAATTCTTTTGCATTGTTGGTGGGAATGCAAACTAGTGCAGCCACTCTGAAAAATAGTATGGAGGTTCCTCAAAAAATTAAAAACAGAACTACTATACAACCCAGCAATCACACTTCTAGGTATTTATCAAAAGGATACAGGGGTACTGTTTTGAAGGGGCACATGCACCCCAATATTTATAGCAGCGCTATCAACAATAGCCAAAGTAGGGAAAGAGCTCAAATGTCCATCAGCTGATGAATGGAGAAAGAAGATGTGATATGTATATATATATATATATATATATATATATATATATATATAGAATACTACCTGGCATCAAAAAGGATGAAATCTTGCAATTTGCACAACATGGATGAAACTAGGGTGTATTATGCTGAGTGAAATAAGTCAGTCATAGAAAGACACATATCACATGATTTCACTCACATGTGGAATTTAAGATATAAAACAAGTGAACATAAGGGAAGGGAAGCAAAAATAATATAAAAACTGAGAGGGAGACAAACCATAAGAGACTCCTAAATACATAGAATAAAGTCAGGGTTGCTGGTGGAGTTTCAGGTGGAGGGATGGGCTAAATGGGTGAGGGTCATTAAGGAGGACACTTAATGGGTGTTGGGATGAGCACTGGGTGTTATATGTAAGTGATGAATCACTAAATTCTATTTCTGAAATCATTATTATACAATATGTTAACTGCCTTGGTTTTAAATTAAAAAAAAAAGATACAATCAGAGTTGGTAAAACTGGGGAACCTGTACGTTTTAGAGAATATTGCCTCAACCATGCTGATTTCAGCGGTGGAGAGAGGGGGTACTGCATTTCTAATAGTATAAACCAGATACTTAAATCACGTTCACAAATGCTGTGTTAAACCTGCAACATCTGTAATGGAAAAAAAGAACAATAGTTTGTTTTTTAAATGCCATTTCATGCATTTTATTTTATCATACCTGTAATCATCAAGATATCCTTATGTAATAAATGTTTTAATAACCCATTTTAATGATGAGGAAACTGACACAGACAGTTTAAGGAACTTGGCCAATATTGTAAATGTAAGAAGTGGAAGAGTTGGGTCTCAACTTTAGTTTATCTGCCTCTAGTGCCTCTAGTCTCTATCTTGCGTTATAAGAGCATCAACGATATAATAGTTACCAATGGTAGAACATTTTTGAAAAAGCAAAACATAATTTCTACCCCTCCTTTGAAAATAAATAAATAAGAATTTTGAATGGAACATATTCTATATATATATAGAATGGGCCCATCCTTGGAAAGGAACACTATTTTTTTAAGATTTTGTTTTATTTTTGAGAGAGCAGGGGAGGGGCAGAGGGAGAGAGAGAGAGAGAGAGAATCCCAAGCAGGCTCTGTTCCTAGTGTGGAGACAAACACAGGGCTCGATCTCACAACTGTGAGATCCTGACCTAAGCTGAAATCAAGAGTCAGATGCTCAACCTATGAGCCACTCAGGTGACCCGAGAAAGAAATGTTTTTAAAAATTAAGTCCTGGGGCGCCTGGGTGGCTCAGTCGTTGAGCGTCCAACTTCAGCTCAGGTCATGATCTCACGTCCGTGAGTTCGAGCCCCGCATCAGGCTCTGGGCTGACAGCTCAGAGCCTGGAGCCTGTTTCAGATTCTGTGTCTCCCTCTCTCTCTGACCCTCCCCCATTCATGCTCTGTCTCTCTCTGTCTCAAAAATAAATAAAAACATTTAAAAAAAATTTTATAAAAAAAAAAAAATTAAGTCCAAATCTAATGAGATACAATCAGTACACTTAATAAGAAAATGTCTTTCTCTTTTTCTGCTTGTGTTATGGTAAGAGACTTACATATATTACATATATTTAGAACACTTGCATATAATTGTAAAGACAAATACCTGGAGTTTTTAGGTGGTAGTATCATATCAAAATTATAAGATAGCATTCATTCATTCATTCATTCCTTGTTAAACACCACCCCCCCACACACACCTTTTTTTAGGAGAGAAAAATCTTTGTTAAATGTTAGGAATTCATAAAGGAAAAAGGAGAATTCCTTGTCCTAATGAAAGGCAAGGGAAGTCTGCAGTTGGTCCTAACAAGTGCCCTGTGTGAGGGGGCTCAACATAAACCAGCGCTCAAAGGAACAACTGACTCTGGGTGCACCATAGGAATATGATAAGGATTTTGCATTTTTAGAAAGAGTTTATTGTGAAATTCACATAACATAAAATTCACCATTTTAAGGTAAATAATTCAGTGGCATTTAGTACACCCTATAATGTGCAACCAACACCTCTACCTATTTTCAAAGAATTTCTGTCACTACAAAAGTAAAATTCCTTGCCCATTAAGCAATTTCTGTCCTTTCACTCCTCCCTACAATATCTGGAAACCAGCATTCTGTCTTCTTCGTAATGATTTTGTGTTTTGACTGCAGATGTGTCATGATATTTAAGTATTTCCTGAGAGGATTTTATCAGAACAGGCAAAATATTTTAGCACATCTGTTAGAATGTCAGAACTGCCTACTTTGTAGACCAATAAATAGATGCTTAAGTTAGAGTATACTAGTGATTTTTTGAAACATTAGGCTATCAATTGGATATTTAATAAATTTGGGGGTTGACTAATTGTTTTCGTTGCATTTGCTTTTTTATGAAATATTTTTCCAATAACTGAGTTATCATCTGCAATTTTAAATTAAATCTGAAGGTTTTTTAGATACTAGTAAGTTGCTAACACTATCTTTATGTACTTAGGAAAAAAAATAGCTAAAGTATCACTACTACTTCCTACTCTCGGTGCTGAAAATCTCTAGCATAAATTCTAAGTCCCTTCTGGTATATAACGAATATCTGGCAATTTCCATCAATATCCTTCATCAAAAGATCCTAGCCTAAACTGATGAACCCAAATACTAAAATCAGAATAGCTTCTTTTCTTCTGATAATCATCAAACAGCCATGTCTCATAATTATGGTTGTAAAGTAGTGTCTTTACTAGGTATATGAGTGTCCTTAAACCTACTGGAAATAAAATAAGTTTAGCTGTACTAGGCATATACTATTTCTTTTCTTTCTTTTCCTGTTTGTGTGTGAGTATGTGTGTGCAAGAATGATTAGTTTTCTCTCAAAATAATTTATAAAATTCCCTCTGTGTGTGAGTTGAGCATATCATCCTTCAAATTTTATTTATAGGTTTGTTTTTCCTTGATATTTTAGTCCTTACAATCATTTTTTATAAAAGCATTTTGCATGTCACTTGTCAAAATAACTCAGCAGTTAATCACAAATATTGCACTGTCCAATATATTTGATAAATAATGTAACACATAAATGAAGTCACATAAAGAGGAAAGATAGGCTGACCAGAAACCTAATCTCTTCATAAGAGAATTTTATAATAATAAAATTAGCAGACACAATGGACAAAACATAGTTTAATTCCCATAAAATAATTTTTCCTAGGATATATCTGTGTAATTCATGCATATTGAACGGGTAGTTGGAATGTATATGGTACTGATCAAAGCTTTACATTTTTGTTGTATAAAATTTTGGGATTGATAGCCTAACACGGAATTGAAGATCAACTTCATTTAATTCTTTGTTTTACTTGATAAAAGCTCTCACTACAAACTATTTTTATTCTCTACATACAAACTTAATTACAGAAAACATTACAATAAGAGACATTTAATTAACTAACCAACATGAAAAATATTGTAAACTATTGAATGAAAGAGGATGAATGCTTAGCATTTATATATCAGAAATGTGCCTCCCAGACCTTGACAAGTGATTTTAGGCACATATGATTGTTCTGGGTCAATTCCTGCTAGAAAACATCGATGAATCCTTGAGTTTATTGGGTAGATTTTTAGGCTTATTGGAGAAGATTAATTTGTAATCCATTTTAATGTGGGCACTTTATTTAGCAGACAGAAAATCTCAGCATTGAAAGAAAGTTAGACACAGCAAGAAGGGTGTCATTGGAAAGGTGTAACTCAAGGAGGCAAGGGTTAGTAAAGGGTCATACTTTGAGGATAACAGGAATCTACATACGTTAGATTAGCTGTCCAGTAGAAACCTCTCAAGAAGTAAGACTCTTAAATGTGAGTTGGAATCAAGTTACTGATAAGATCAAGGTCTTCTTTCTTCAGAAAGCTTCCAAGCTACAAAATTAAATAAGCTTTAAACTTGATAATTGTACCATGATATGAATGTGATGAAATGAGGAAGTATGATAATTAAACATCAAGGACAAATGGAAGGTGACAGTCATTTCGGAAACTAGAAAAGAGAGCTAAGAGTGATATTATGCATCTGTGCCTCCAGCAGACCTGTTAAAGGAAATAAGACGTTTTATCTGGGTAGATAGGAGCATTCTAGTTGCTGGAGAGAATGGCTAATCTATATTGAAGAAAGGAGTTCATTAGACAGAATTATGGAATATTATTTAGCCTTGTCAAATATATTTCTCTTTTTTCTATTTACTACATTTCCCTATAACCTCAGTGACATAGAAAAAAAATGGGAAAATATTCTCAATTTATTGTACCACTCAAGTGTGTACCTACAAAAATTATTAGGGGCCCTAGGTGGCTCAATCGGTTAAATCTCCAGCTTCAGCTCAGGTCATGATTTCATAGTTCGTGAGTTCGAGCCCCATGTCAGGCTTTGTGCTGACAGCTCGGAGCCTGGAGCCTGCTTCAGATTCTGTGTCTCCCTCTCTTTCTGCTCCCCAACCCTCTCTCTTTCTCTCTCTCTCTTTCTCTCTATCTCTCAAAAATAAATAAAAAACATTAAAATTTTTTTTAATTATTAAAAAGTTTATCTCTGGCTAGAAATGCTCTAAAATGCTATATTATGCATGAAAATTATAAGAAGGAATGTCATTTACCAAAATACGAGCATTGCATATAACATTAGACAAATATAACATGCAATAATAATTTATACATATATGCATTATTTTATGAAAGTTGCTTGAAATGATAAAAGGGGTATTAGCAATAAAGGTTAAGCAAAAACTGAATACTGAAACATGCCTAAGAGTAAAATGTATCTGGAACATAAAATCTCTTCTAAACACAGGGGACCCAGACTAGAGAAAGATGAGAGAGGAGGCATCTAAACTGATAGGGGGAAATCTTACATGGAGGTAAAATCTGGTATCTGCTATGGGTGAATTTTTTGTGACACCTAAGTTTTTGTAGCCTTCTTTAAGAAAAATGTTACCAAATTAAAAATATAAAATTCATATACAGAAGTAGACTGAGAAAAAGAAATCATAATAAATTATGAATTTTAAAAGTTAGCTAATACCAAAATTATCACAAAATATAAAATAATGGTATGATGTTTTTATTATGCAAGGATTTGACATATCTCCTATAATTTCTCTATATTTTTGGCTGCATGATTCTAATTTCTTCAAGTGAAAATATTTTGCAATATGGTGTAAAATATAAAGAAAATAAAGATACTTCATTTTTTTGTTTTAGTATTATTAATTATTTGATTACCTAGAAATTTATTGTGGCTTGCTAACTAGTTATGAATAATGTTGTGCTAAAATATACTTAATACCTTGACATGCTTAAAAATTTCCACTCATATAGATATGCCTCCTGCTTGCTACAATTTGTGCCATACAAACACAGGAATTCTGCTCAATCTACTTTTTTTAATGTTTATTTATTTTTGACAGAGAGAGATGGGGGGAGGGGACAGAGCATGAGCCGGGGAGGGGCAGAGAGAGTGGGAGACACAGAATCCGAAGCAGGCTCCAGGCTCTGGGATGTCTGCACAGAGCCCCAAGCGGGGCTCGAACTCACAGGGGGACAAGATCATGACCTGAGCCGAAGTCCGACGCTCAACGGACTGAGCCACCCAGGCGCCCCTGCTCAATCTATTTTTGATGGCTGTCTCAACTAAAAAGAGAGAGAGAGAGACAGAGAGAAATTAACAGGAAAGACCTTTTTTAGTGGTACTCATGAGAATACCATTGTAGGCTTACAATTCTATATAACTAGTGATTAGAAGACTTTTCCTCAGGGACACCTGGGTGGCTCAGTTGTTTAAGCATCCAACTTCAGCTCAGGTCATGATCTTACAGTTTGTGGGTTCAAAACCTGTCTCAGTCTCTGTACTGACAGCTCGGAGCCTGGAGCCTGCTTCGGATTCTGTGTCTCCCTCTCTCTGCCCCTCCCCTACTCACACTTTCCCTCTCTCTCTCTCTCTCTCACTCAAAAATAAACATTAAAAAAAATTTTAAGAAGAATTTTTCACAGACATAGTTACTGATCTAGTACATTTAAAAATATATTTCTTCTCTACTACCCAGCTGCTTTCAATGTGTTTACATTACAACTAATTATTTTAGTTTGGTATCACAATATGAAGTCAGGTGAGTTGGTAATGTGGAGTCAGAAATATTCCTAGGATGGAATGGATAACAGTAATTTAAATACACATGCCAATGATTGTGAGATACATAATTATATCCAACAAAACCCAAACTAAATTAAAAATAGTCTCCTAAATGCAACTTTCTCTTAATGAAATCCCCAAAAGAGGCTTGGCTACCCTGACATCAACCAAACTGAGGGCATATACAGTAGAAGAGAAGCCATGTGGAAAGATACGTTGGTATAAAGCTTTTTGTAGATGCAATGTGTTACATTTACAGATTTTATGTTTTTAAGAAATTATGACACTATGAGTACATAACAAGGCCCATCCCAAGGTGCTGGGATCACAGTGAACAACTACATGGGACACATCCACGTAGCTCCATGAGAAATTCCACTCTCCACTTAGCTCAGGCTTGTCATAATATCTATGGACATCACAGCAATTAGAAGTACATTCCTTCCTTTCCCCATAATCTCATCTCTCCCTCTCTCTCCCACCCTCTCTCTCCTCTCTTTCTCCAAAATGGAAATAGAAATGGGAAGATGGACAAAAACATTTTTAATGAAGAATAAACTCTATATTTTCATCGTATTTCCTAATCTACACCAATTTATTACATGAGAAATGAGAATGGTTCATATGTGATTGAATTACCCAATCAAAGGGATCATGTATAGTACCTACAAATTCTTCCATTTCTTAAATAAAGTGAAGCTCCTGGATATGGATAGTGTGAATAAATTTTCAAAAATCAGATAATAATGGTTGAGCGATGCTGAGTAATACATGTGGCAAAGTTCATACTTATGTCATTATAGTATCAGATTTTGGAAATGATCCCAGGGTCAAATTTAAAAAAAAAAACAAAAAACTCTTACCCAACACTGATATAAGAACAACTCTGAGTGGAGGTATTTCTACAAATAAATATAACTATGATAAAATTACTGCTTAAGATCTATGAACTATTGTTCAAAAAAATAAACTTGGGTGACTCATTTCTTATTCATTTCTTATTATCTTGAGAACCAAAGAGAATGAAAATGCATCTCTGTCTCTAAAATTTTCACAAGGTTGAAAAAAAATGAAATCTGTACTTTTAAAAGAACCAAACTGCTAAGGCCATTGATTGGTAGGATGATAGATATACCTTCTATCCTACAAAATAATAAAATAAGGAATACTCTCTGACTATTGCAGTGATTCAATTCCAACCTCTTTTGTTTTAGGTGCACTGAGTAGACAACAGTTCTACTTAAAACTTTAGGTATATGTGTAACCATTGATACCCATACTATTTGTCATACCTGTTGTATATGCGTATGCTTATACATATAAGCATGTATACAGATGTATACATCTGTATTAATTCAAAGGGCTTTATACAGAAATAGTGTCATGAATTCATTTCTGAGTCAAAGATTCAACACAAACACACAAAAAATGTCTTTTTTCAATTGAAAAGTATGTCTGATGCAAATGTAAACCATTGTAATAGTCACTGCAGTTTGATTTTATCCCTTTATTGGGTGGAAGTCTGATTACATAGACAAATTTTCCAAGGCCACATGTCAAGGAAACAGCAGAGCTGAGGTCCAAAATCAGACTTAAATTGCTTAACTTATATTTCACTGCATAATTGCCCACTTTCAGATATGTTTTTTTTCCTGGAATCGGTATACTCCATGAACCATCTATGGGCCTATGCTTTTACATGAGTCCTGATATACCCTTCTCTTTGGAAGAGTCAACATCCCAGAAACATTGGCACAAGGCTTACACTATGATTTGTTTTGGTCAATTAAATGTAGGGAAAGTAACATATACCAATTCCCAGCAGAAGTTTTAAGCTTCAGTTTTAGATTCTCTGGGTATCTCCTCTCTCTCTGCCTGAAGACTGAATATATTCCAGATAGGATTCTTCCACCTGAATTCGAGAGTAATGCCACATGGAGGAGAGCCACAGCGGACCTACCATGAACAGGTAATTAATAGAGAAATGAACCTCGATTATTTTAAGCCATTTTTTGGCATTGTCTCTTACTGTACCATAACTTGGCATGAATTTATGATATGGAATTGTAAAATGTTACAATAGATTATTATATTTTGGGGAATACTTTAAGTAGAAAAGAAGAATGACTGAAGTTGATAAGGCATTTCTTTAATATCACAGACTTTTAAACTCAAACTTCTCTTTGATTTAACTGAGCTACTATCTTATAAATTGTCTACAAATGTGTGCATTTTCACCGTAATAAATCCTGCATGCTTTTCAAAGAATGAAACTCAAATAATCACCATTTCATCGCCTAAGATGCCCTTGCCATATGGTAAGTGCAAATGTTTCCAGAGCAGCAAATGTTCTGTCAGGGAGTCTCACTGATGTTTTGATTGGATTGCTCTATTATCTGAACACGTCTGCCAAAAGAAAACACCTGCACAGTAAAGAGTATACAGAGGCTGCCAGGCAGCAACAGTGAAAGGAAAGTCAAGTGTATGCTGATAAGTTACCTGTCATCCTCAGATCTACCGAGTAGGTTATGATGGATGCCTTTGCGTGAACAATGTCATACAATAACTTCTATACACGAATAAGAGCCTTATGACCTTGGAAATCCAATAGAAAATTGGACTCCAGATAAAGAACAATGAACATCCAGGGCTTTTGCTACAAAGTCTCTTCTTAGAAGATATTGAAACATAACTGGCAAAAAAAGAGCAATGAATGTTCTTTCTTTCACAGTTTCTCTTTCGCCTTCCAAGATTCTTCAAACAGATTATAGGATTTTAACGTAATTTATTCAAAAAATATCATTTTCGGGTTTTCTAAATGCAATAGAAGTAGGAATTAAAATTTGGAGAAAAGCATTTTGCAAGATATGCTTGGTCACTATTACTTGGCTTTCTCGAATTATAAAGGTTTTTTGAACAAAACTATAGAAAAAAGTATATTAAGGCAAATCATGAGTAAAATGATTATCAGTATGGTATCACCTTATTTGTATTATTATTCCAGATTTTTCCTATCAAGAATTACAGTAAAAGTAGACACCCCAGGGATTTTAAGCACCTCCCCCAACATACATACACATAGCTAATTTTATTACTACAAGTAGTTAACTTTTAACTTAAATTTCTGTTCCCTGTCTTTACAGAGCAGAAGCTGGAAAATAAAGATTTACTTTTACTTGCTCATGAAAAATTCAAGCTGCTTTACTATTTAATATAAAAATACAATAAGAAATTCAAATTCTACCATAACATCAACTAAGATCTTTCTCAATGCCAGAAACCTGGTTGACTCAAAAACAGCAAAGTAACAGCTGTATACACTGTCTTCACATCTTCTCCGAATTAAACTTTTAAAAAACCACTTTTTAAATTATATGCCTGATGTTAAGTATTTGCAGAGCCTACATACTATGAAAATAATTCCACAAATATTCTGATACTTTTTCCATGGTAAGCATAAAATAACAAGAGAAAGATATTCGCTCTGATTTTCTAATTCAATTATATCATAAAAACTCATTGTGTACTTCAAAAATAAATTAACTCAAGATGTTACTCAACACTCCATCTGCTATATTGCCTTAAATGCATTCCATGGAACCTGGATAAGTTTAAGTGATTTTCCATCAAAAGCCAAGGGCTGTTTTTTAATGTTCGACTTTGTTTCAGAAACGACCTCATAAACTCTTTGATGTTTTTTTTTTCTTTCCTTCTTTCTTTCTCTTCCTGTATGAAGGAAAAATATACTGCAAAATGTTCTTACCTGCTGTCTTTTATGTAAATTACTTCTGATTGTAGTTTGGAACTTTTAAAGAAAATGAAGCTCACACCACATTCTCACAATGCAAGAAGATACTTTTAGAAGGAATAGTAGAAATGTCCAAAATTGATTTCCTCTATTATTTTCTTGTACTTTCTATTATTCATAGGCATGAACTACTGTATATAAAAGACATATTGTTCAAAAAACAGTTTTAAATATGTTGTTCAATGTGTTTTCTTCTAAATAAAGATCATGACCTTATTCAAAAGATTATGTGGGGTGGGGATGCCTGAGTGGCTCAGTTGTTAAGCCTCCACTCTTGATTTCCACTCAGGTCATGATGTTATGGTTCTTGAGATCAAGGCCCATATTGGGCTCTGAGCTGACAGCATGGAGCCTGCTTGGGATTTTCACTCTCCCTCTCTCTGCCCACTTGCACCTTCTTTCTGCCTCTCTCTCAAGATAAACGAACATAGAAAAAGAAAAGATTATGGGAACTCTCTTCCCTAAGATTATTTTATCTGAAGTCAGTCTTATGCCTAATAGAATCTAGAATCTCTATTATTGTGTCTAAAATAGTACGAATCTATCCCTCCAGAACTCAGATTAAGTCATTACTTGAATGTCCTTTTCACTGCTAACATAGAATGCATCTTTCTTGCTCTACCAGAGGCACAAGCATGGCGTATAGTGCAGGTACATTCTAGATTAGCAAGGAAAAGGTGGAAGGAGGGAATGAAGGAAGGAAGGAAGGAAGGAAGGAAGGAAGGAAGGAAGGCAGGAAGGTCGCAAGATGAAAAGTAAATGTAGTAGGGGTGCCTGGGTGGCTCTGTCTTGAGATTTCTCTCTCTCTCTCTCAAAAATAAACATCTTTTAAACATAAATTAAAGGGGTGCCTGGTGGCTTAGTAGGTTGAGTGTCCATCTTCGACTCAGGGTCATCTTAATCTCATCTTAATCTCATGGTTCATGAGTTCAACTCCCAGGTCTGGCCTACTGTGGTCAGAGCAAAGCCTGCTCTGGATCCTCTGTCCCCTCTCCTTCTGCCCATCCCCCACTCACGCTGTTTAAAAAAACAAATTAGAATAAACATTTTTAAAAAATCAATTAAATATACATTATCAACAATTGGAAAATATATTTCAAAAATTCAACTTACAAAAATACTGAAACATAAAATACTTAAAAATAAATGTGACAAGAGAATGCAAGATCTCAGTTAAAACTGCATGACACTTATGAACAAAATTATAGGATAAACCTAAATAAATTGGGAGATATAGTATCATGTTCTTGAAATGGAATATTCAATTTTGTTAATATACCCATCTTTTTTTTTTTTTAAATTGTTTATTTTTGAGAAGGACATAGAGCATGTGTGTGCAAACAGGGAAGGGGCAGAGAGAGAGGGAGACAGAGGATCCAAAGCTGGCTCTGCACTCACAGCAGAGAACCCCACCCAGGGCTTGAACTCATGAAACCTGAAATCATGACCTAAGCCAAAGTCAGATGTTTAAAGACTAAGCCACCTAGGCACCCTCTGCCCCCATTAAGATACCAATTCTTAATAAATTGTTTACACATTAAATAAACTCTCAATCACATTCCTGGGGTCATCATCTCCTCCTCCTCCTCCTCCTCCTCCTCCTCCTCCTTCTTCTTCTTCCTGAAATTGAATAAATGGCTGAAATACATTTAAAAACTGAGAATAAATTTTGAGGATGTACAGTAATTGATTTCAATACTAATTATGAAGCTGTAGAAATCAAGCAGTGTCATTGCTGACATTCTGATCCATGGAAGAAAACATAGTTCAGAAACAGATCGCCAGCTATATGGTTCATTGATTTTTGGCAAAGGGACAAAAACAGTATAATGATGAAAGAAAAGGCATTTCAGCACAAAGTGTTGGAAAACTTCACACACTTATAGAAGAAAAACAACAGGGGCGCCTGGGTGGTTCAGTCGGTTAAGCGTCCGACTTCGGCTCAGGTCACGATCTCACAGTCTGTGAGTTCGAGCCCCGCGTCAGGCTCTGGGCTGATGGCTCAGAGACTGGAGCCTGCTTCTGATTCTGTGTCTCCCTCTCTCTCTTCCCCTCCCCCATTCATGCTCTGTCTCTCTCTGTCTCAAAAATAAATAAAAACGTTAAAAAAAAATTAAAAAAAAAAAAAGAAGAAAAACAACAAACTTAAAAATAAGCTTGGAGATGTTAGTGATCATATGCTAAGATCCCTACCTCACACCATACCTGAGAGTTAACTCAAACTGGACTATGGAATTAAATTTAAATCTTAAATATATAAAACTAATAGAAGAGGAAGAAATAGGAGAAAATCTTAGCCAACTTAGTATGGAAGATGTCTGTGTTGTAGGTCCACATCAGGCTGTGGTTATCTCAGCCAGAAATAAACTGTGTTCTTAAGTCCTTTGAAGGTGAGCCAGATATTCAGAGCTCTTCGTGTAATCTACAGTCCTACGGCCCTACAGTCTCTTTACACAGCTACTAAAAAGATATCACTTTTAAATCTACCAAAACTATTTGTATAGTTCACATAGAAAAAGAAAATTTTAAATGCAAAGGCATATAAAGCTTATCATCATTGGCCATTTACTGTTTATTTTCATCTTTGATAATCCCTCCTTTCCTCCCAATAAAACCTTTCAAGAAGGAAATGTCAGGAGTTCCTGAACACTTTCTCTCCTAACCAAGTCTCTCTGTGATCTCCTCCTCCATTTCATCCCCACTTATGCTGATTCCTTCCTGAAAGTAGCTCAATTGTCATAATCTGAAATGTCTTCCCTTATGCTCTTTCATATATGTGTGCTCTTTCCCATAGGCTCAGATTTTCTTATATAAATGTGTGTCATTTAGTGATTGCCACAATTTATTTTGTTTTCTGTCTCTTTTTAGGTTTACCACAAAGCTCCACATTCTTTGATGGTAGAAACTAAAATTTCTCACCCGTGAATACCATCGCATATCATATTGAATTAGGAAGTACATGTAAAAAAAAGGACTTAGCAGTGTATTATATTGATTACATCAGCCATTTCATAAACATTGTGTATATTTTAAAAATTTAAATGAAAAATTCAGGAGATGAAGAGAATATTTCAAAATTTGAACCACTAGTAACTGTAACTCATACAATAGATAATATAAAGTGCTGAATATCATTCTCTTGATCTCTTCAACAGCTGCAAAAAACAGTCCTTAGTACTCTTTTAAAGTGAAAAAGAAAAAAGGTGAAAAAATATACTAGTTCCTATTCGATTTATAGCAATTAGAAAATTCTGGAAATGAACGATTTGTTTCCAGGAAAGAATATACTCCTTGGAGCACTGAGAAGAAAGATTCCACTTCCTTAAAAAAATTAATACTAATGGAATTTCTTTGGAGCAATCAATACTCCATACCAATGGACTAACAGGAAAAACCTGGAAAAAATAAGAGCAATGAAAAAGAGTACACAGAGAGGGCAAACCATAGTAGAGGAAATGTAGGTAGAAAAAGAGAAAAGCAGAACATAAAAAGCAACAGACGGGGCGCCTGGATGGCGCAGTCGGTTAAGCGTCCGACTTCAGCCAGGTCACGATCTCGCGGTCTGTGAGTTCGAGCCCCGCGTCAGGCTCTGGGCTGATGGCTCGGAGCCTGGAGCCTGTTTCCGATTCTGTGTCTCCCTCTCTCTCTGCCCCTCCCCCGTTCATGCTCTGTCTCTCTCTGTCCCAAAAATAAATAAAAAACGTTGAAAAAAAAAATTAAAAAAAAAAAAAAAAGCAACAGACAGGTATACAGATCAACACCTAAGCAGTCACTTTAGACTCCTGAACCTGAATCATTAGAGTGTGACAGTGGGTACAGTTTGGCACCTGCAATGTATCAGATGTTCATTGTCTCTTGCTCTGTAATAATCTCCAGGATAACCACTCACCTCTACAACTATGACACCATCTTGGTCAGTGTCTCCTGTTCAACTCTTCCCTACTGTAATGTAGTCTCCATACAACAGTCAGAGCAATACTTTAATATTTGTTAGAATTTTTTATTAAGATATAAATGTAACATAACATTGTGTAAGTTTAAAATGTTTTTTTGCTATATTTATATATTGCCAGGATGACTACCACAGTAGCATTAGCAAATGTCACATACTTCTTTTTCATGGAAAGAACATTTAAGACCTAGTCTCTTGGCAACTTTGAAGCTAATAATACCATATTGTTGACTTTGATCACTATGCTGTAGATTAGATCTCCAGGATTTATTTATCTATCAGTTGCAAGTTTGTACCCTTAAGTGACATCTCCCCAATTAGCCCAACACTAAAACCTGGTAATCACTATTCTACTCCCTGTTGCTACGAGTTCAGCTTTTTAAGATTCCACGAGTGATATTATACTGTTTTTGTCTTTGTCTATCTGACTTCTTGATCCAAAGACTTCCAGTGGCTTCTTTCCATATTTATTTAAAAAAGTAAATGCCCTGAAAGTCTCAAATGATGTGGTTTCTTGCCACCTGTCAAGAACTATCAACTTCCTCTCCTCTCCTTTTTCTGCTCCAGGCATAAAGCCTTCTGTGCCAGGCACGGTGTTGCCTCAGGACCTTGGTTTTTGGGGTTCCCTCTGCTTAAAGTGCTTTTTCACATAAAGGTTCATAGAGTTCTCTTCCTTAAGTCCCTGACTTTCACAGGTTAAAAAATCCTCCCAGATTGATATTTCATATCTTTTACTCTGCTTCTTTCTATTTTATATCTTTAATATTATCTGAAATTGCAATAAATTTTACTATTATTATTACTGTTATTATTAATTATCTATCTATCCCTCATGCTATGAGCTTCATGAAGTCAGGAACTTTATATGCTTCATTAATTTCTATGTTTCCAATGTCAAAAAAGTACTGGACATAGGAGGGAGCCAAAAATATTTGAAGAATAAATAGATAAAAGAATCTTATGAAGTAGATATTATAATTATAATTGTAGAGTTGAATGGAGTAAAATTCACAAAGTTAGCAATTTTTCCAAGATTCTATAATCAGCACTCAATCTCAGATATGTATAATCTCCAAAATGAAGTATGGTCTTAATCACTACAATACTTTGCCCTATCTTTGAACAGTCTAAGGGGAGAAATTGCAGTGCTTTAAGACTGACAAACAGCTTAGCAGAAATTCTAAGTGGGAACATCATGTGTGGGACAAAATAAAGAGAGACTTGCTGTAGAAACACGTTGGGTTTGTGGTCAGACAAGATCTGCACGCTTTCCTTCTTTCCATCTGTGCGACCCGCGACAAGTAATGTTTTGAGTTTGATTTCCAAAACAATAAAATTCAAACCTACTTCTACATGTGCTTGAACAGACTCAAAGTTAACGTTTGCAAAATGTACGTTTCCTAGTACACGTTAGGTGATTAAAATGTGAACTCGTTTTGATTAAATACAGAATGAAATTCAATACAAATCAGTGTTATCGTTTGTTCTTATATTTAAAAATAAATTATAGTATGTTTGAGGTGTAGCATCTGAGTATTGGCACCACATGTTTTCCATTTTTGTCCCTCGACATCTAGCACAGTGTGTGGTACACCTAGTAAGTGTTTAGTGAATAAATACATGACTCGATTTTTCAACGTTTTTTATTTATTTTTGGGACAGAGAGAGACAGAGCATGAACGGGGGAGGGACAGAGAGAGAGGGAGACACAGAATCGGAAACAGGCTCCAGGCTCCGAGCCATCAGCCCAGAGCCTGACGCGGGGCTCGAACTCACGGACCGCGAGATCGTGACCTGGCTGAAGTCGGACGCTTAACCGACTGTGCCACCCAGGCGCCCCATGACTCGATTTTTCTTGTCAAGCCCAGTGATGAGAAATGATAGATCTAGGAACAAACGTTTTGTGATGAGAGGTATAGCCTTCCATTTCGTACTCCAAATGTTTTATACTCACAAGATCATAAAAATGAAGCTCCAGTTAGGTGTTGGGAAAAAGAAAGAGTAAATTAAGTGGACAAGCTTTCATGATTTCTTAGCTCCAAGGACGATACGCTAGTTTATCCCAGGTTCCCCCCAGAAAATGGACCCTGAGATTAAGAATCAGCTGTAACACTGAATAAATGAAGAATAATCTTGGTGCATTAGAAAGAAGGGGAAAGGACATCGGACAGGCTGGACTGGGAAGAGAATAAATATAAGGAGATGTGCTATGGCACTAGATGCCTTTTTGTATTTGAGGCTTAAAGAAACAGAGACAATTTCTTGCCACCTTCGTCTGGTGACGAATGAGCCATGAGAATATCATAAGACAGGCTGTTTGGAGAAACCAGGCCTTGAAATGGTCTCACATAGATAAGGGAGAAAGGAAGGCGTTGTTCATTTTCTTGTACCACGCTGCCCCCAACAGGGTTCTCCACGTCAGGTTATTCAAAATGTGTCTTGAGGGAATTAGCATGCTACTTTTCTGGGATTGCATCAGCTGGCCCATTTGGCAGTAGCCTGGAAACCAAAACTCATGTTGTACTGTAGGAGACCTTTCAACTGAGTCTGGAAGCAGAATAGGGACTTAGGCTCCTCATGAGGGCGCCACAGCAGCTGAAATGGAGAAAGGAGCTGAGAGAGTTATGACAATAGGCAAAACTAAAGGAATCTGAGGAGCTCTGTGAAAGGTGTCCAATAGATTTTCCCAGCAAAGATTCTAGCAGAGAAATAACAATTTCACATTCCAACATTTCAAAGCCAATTTGCCTGAAATATATAATTTAATGGAAAAATTGTTTTCCTAGAACTAGAGAATGAGCAATAATTTCCATTCTGCTAGTCAGCATATTTCTTCATTTCTCAACCTTCAACCTTCAAAAGAAAAAAAAAAAAAGAAAAAAAAAACGACAACATGTATTCGAATGAATGAGTCCCTAGCATATAATTTTGTCTTCTGATATGTAAATTCTCGCGGTACAGCTATAGCACACTGAAAGCATTGAGTGTTTCGGGTTTATTTATATTTTACCTGTCTCAATGCGTTATTTCTTCTAAGTTCTTCTGTGTTTGTAAGTACTAGAAGCAATTTACAAATGTTTTGTTTTTATCTTTCAATATAGCATAATAATGTAGGTTTATGCTTCCAATATTGCTTAGCAGGAATTTAATTAGTTTATAATTTATTAATTTAAGGAATTTACTTTAAAAAATATGAAGTTATTGAAATTCTTTGTTAAAGAAATAAATATAGGGCATTGGGGGGGGCACTTGTGGGATGAGCACTGGGTGTTGTATGGAAGCGATGAATCACGGGAATCTAACCCCAAAACCAAGAGCACACTGTATACACCGTATGTTAGCCAACTTGACAATAAATTATATTTTAAAAAAAGAAAGATATATAAGTGTAAGTTCAATATCAAAAAGAAAGATTGAAACGTTTTACATGGAGTTTAGTTTTAGTCATAGACATATTAGGGTTCTCAGAGGAACAGAACTGATATGGAGAACAAAGGCAAAAGGAATATAGAAAAAAAAAAGTAAACTTTCTTACAACTTGAAGTCCATTGACAGATACTTGGGACAGGCAATGTGACCTTCCTCCAGGAGATCTACTGCCTCAACATTAATACGTTGCTAGAGGCAAAAGGCAACCTTCACTTGACATTAACTGGACCTCCAGGATCCTGTAAAAATCCTTTTGGAAATGTCCTTTATCTCTACCTCTCCCCACCCCAAGATACATGTTAGCAATCATCCCCCAAACATATGGCCAATTTATATACATCTGAAAGGTCTCATGACCAATGTTTTACTAGACAGTAGAAAATGACCCAGCCCTTCAAGGTCCTGGAACCTTGCTTCCAAATTCTTTAGAGACTTACACTATCCCTAACTCCCTCCCAACTTGAAAGTATATAATCAGTCACTCCTCACAACCCCAGTGAAGTTCTTTCTGCCCACGGGTCCTGTCTCCATGCATCAATAAAACCACTCTTTTTGCACCAAGGACATCTCAAGAATTCTTTCATGACCATTCGCTCCCATACCCCAACATTTCACATCAGAAACAGTAGGACATACATGTATATGTATATGTATATGTATATGTATATGTATATGTATATGTATATGTATATTTATTATGTGACTATGGAGGCTGAGAAATTCTATGTTTCTGTCTGAAAGCTGGAGACCCAGAAAGGCCTTTGATGTAAGGCAGTTCAAGTTTGAAGGCCTAAGAAGTAGGAGAACTGATGGTGTAAATCTTAAGGGCAGGAGAAGGTGAAAGGAGAAGTCCCAGCACACACAGTGAGGTATGAAAACAGAGGTGAATTCCACCTTCATCTGCCTTTTATTCTATTCAGGTTCTTGATGGACTGGATGTTGCCCACCCATATCCTCACAGCAGGAAAGGCAATCTGCTTTACTGAGTACACCAATTCAAATGCTAATTTCATCCAAAAACACCATCACAGATACCTCCAGAATTAATGCTTAATCTAGGCAAATTGATACATAAAGTTAACCGCCAGCCACACAGATTAAAGGAATTTAGCATATGAAAGTCAGTTTCACATTTTATCACAACACACTCACAATGCCATTAATTCACACTATTTTCAGGTATGCAAACTATTTTGACAATAATTTATTATAAAATATTGGCATTACTTGGATTTTAATTGTGAATGAACCAAATGCTTTATCTTTAAGGAAATAACTTAAGATTTCTTCTTGGGAGAAGGTAAAATGGCTAGAAATGTAATACCTTTTTTTCTTTTCCTGGTGGAAGAGAGTTAGATGTCTTTGCATATCAAGTGAACTACAGGAAATAATTTAACATTGTATAGCTTAGTTGCCCAACTGATAAAAAGAATATATTACTCGCTACCAAATGGCATTACATATATAATCTGAAGGTCTGTGCATAAAATAAATCCAGGCTAAACTGCATTTTGAATAATGCCTCTGAAATTTCCGTGGGTCCTGATTCTTTGAATTTGAATCATAGATAAACACATAGATGATTCTGATTTTCTTTAACTGCAATTAATGAGTCATAATTTTCATTTTTCATCTAGTGAGTTGAAGGATAGTTTGGTTTTCCGGTTTCTTTAGTTTTAAGTGATTACATTGAAATGCAGGTTGTCATCTTACAAACAAGCACAGATCAAGGCAATACCAAATGTAAAATTGATTATTATCTTTCTAAGACAAAATAAATCAGAGCCCTATGATGTTGGGTTTTGTTTTTTCAGGATGTGTTTTCTAAGATCTCTGATTAAATGGGGAATTAGGGACTCTTCTGGTCATGCAACAGTGAATGAGCATGCGATAAGAGTGAAAACAAAAGAATTTATATTTCATTTCTAGTTTTTCTTAGGTTATTGAATTAGAACATTCTTCAGCGCACACATTACTATTTTATTAATAAACCTATTTCAGCTTATGATTTTTTTTAAGTATGTCACAATCAAGTGTAATTATATGCTAAAAAATGTTCAGGAATACAGTATACTTTATGTAAAGGTGCCATTAGAGACATGTGATTCAAAGTAATTTGTCAAATGTAGAAAATTTAAACTTATACTTCTGGGTAATGTTGGTCACTGCAAATGAATAGAATTGTTCCTAGAGGCATTTGCAATGTCTTATCTCTACTCTCTCCATATGGACTAAATGCCTTGGTCTAAATTAATTTTATTGAATGCAATTTGAACATGTGTCTAACTCAGCAATGTTCAATCTTCCTTCCCTATATTTTTCATTAAGTTTCAGACATTAGTAGTTTGTAGCAATGCTATGCATGTATTAACATTGAGTCCTTTACTTCACAGTTTTGGGCCTTTTTCTACGATTCATAAATTTGATGCTATTGAAATGTAGTTTACTTCCTTAGTAATCAACTTTATGTATTTTTCTTTTAGTGTTTCCATCTGAGATATGGAAATATATGTCTTGGTGAAGTGACCCTAAGGTAAAATATCAAAGATAAAAAAGTAAAATGACTTTAATATAGTTATAAAAATGAACACCTGTCAAAGGTTTTATTCAACTCATTTATTAATGAAAGAACATGATGTTAATAAATATAAAGGGCCTCTGAAAAAGTCTTTCTTCCCATTAAGGAAGGCATTTTGTGTGAAAAGATAGACAGTATTTATCATCTTTCTGACTAAATGGCCAAAGCACAGTTTTGAAAATAATCTGTACAAATTCATATGTTAAGTATTAGATATGTGGAATGATTTTTCAAATCATTTTTTGTTTATATATGTCTTACTTATTTTTTTACATCTTCTTCTCCTGACATATGTAATGACTCTGAGGGGAGAGAGTAATCTAATTCAAAAATACTATTACACAATCTAATAAGTGATTATTGTCTATGCTATGTCAGTCACTTTACCGTGTAATCGAGAAGGAACAACACTCAAGACTGGACAGTGTCTGCTTTTAAAGAACTTAAGCTTACCTTCACATTTAAATATCAAAACAAATAGCATGTCATTTAATTGAAAAACCCTTTTATATCTAGTTAGCTAGCTAGCTAGCTAGCTAGCTATAAAATGCAGACAAATGAGGTTAGATCCCAAACACTAAGTAAAATTTTAAAATTAAGTTATTGTCTTTCTAACCAAACAAACCGGATCAAAATATCTCAATCACAGAAATCTATTTTCCTGGTGATAACTTTTAAGGTGTCTTTGGGCATTCAGAGATCTTAACAAAAATGTGTATTTGAAAATAGTGAAAAAATATTTTGCTATGTGGGATGGGTTATATCAGGAAACTGAGATTGAAATCAATATGGTAACTGGCATATTGCAAAGATTTAAAAGATAACTCTTAATATTTCCTTTCTTAATTCAATGAAAAAAGTTTGCTTGTTTTTCATAATTTAGGAAGTTTATTTACCTTTTTAATCAGGACATTTTTTTCTTCCAGAAACACATACAAATATTAATATTTCAAAATCCCAAAGTGTAAGATTCTGTGCAATCTGTCTGATACACACACAAAAGAGAAGTCAAATTTTAAGATCAAACAAAACTAGTGTGGATATACTAATTTGAAAGGCTTTCCTCTTGTGGCAGAATCCATACAATCTCTCTTTATCAAAATGCATAAACAGGCATTGAATTTACAGTCCATTTTCTGACATTCACACACAAAAAATTAACTAATGCATCATATCTTTTGACTGACTTCCAACTTACTCATTTAATCTAACCTAGAGGACGTGGATAAATTGGTGTTCGTGACATCAGGATTTGATCTGGAATTTTGAATGCCTGGTGAAATATATAGGACCAGGCCCTTGGCTTAAAAAAAGTTATTAAATGCCCTTGAGCAGCAGAACCATGAGTAATATTGTTTTTATTGTAGCGTTTTTATTGTAGCCTAGCTATCAACAGATATTTAAACTAATTAACACATATTTTTGGAGCTTATCGGTGACAGTCACTCACTTCTGGTGGGTCAAACAGTTGCAGTAGACTGTGGTAATAAAATGATGTAAAAGAAAACTACAGACAATTCTGTTTTGAACACTCTAAACAAAAATCATATCTTTTCAGAAAATTAATTATGTGCTTTCAAGCTTATCTAGCTCTTTTCTACCAAGATTTTATATAATTATAGATAATGCATCTATAAAAGTCTTAAATTTTGTTTCACATAATCACTTTTTATTTGTATTCTGATTATATTGACATTTTTGTAGACTCATGAATATGAAAAATGAATATAAAAGTTCCCTAGAGTTTCACTCTGTGTTTCAAACTCTGAAAATTAAAATAATAAAAATATAAGTATAACATGCAAAATGTTATCTTTCTGAGAAAGTAACTTGAACATTTGTTACAGTTTGAAATACTAGGTCCTTTTCTCAAGGGGTTCCTATTTATAACTTTTCAACCAAAGAAAATACATTCCTTATTTAAAATTTACCAGTTATATTTGCAAAGAGAAAAGAAAAAAGTGCCTGGAAGCCAGATTTAACAACTGAAAATTGTATTATATGAAAAATATTCATATTTATTTTAATTAATACACATTTTCTTCTTTTTTAAATTTGCTAGACATGTTCATAAGGGTATTGTAAGGTGGTTTGGCAATTTTAAGGAATTCCTAAAAAAGGTGAGTATATTATTTTATCATGGCACTTTTCAAACTAGATAGCACAGCTGTAAAAGTGAAATTACTAGAACTACCTAAAAAATGATATATAAAGTACAAAAATAGCCTCTAACTCTCAATAGATTTTATGCTCAATTAATTCCTGAAGTTTACCAATAAAAATTGCTCTTTGTAAAATTGCTACAAATATGGGAAAATAAATTAGACTGTGTTTACTAGACCAGTAAGACTTGAGGAAATAATAGTTGTGATCCTAAAATTAAGATATATGTTGTAGGTGAACTATTAATTACAAATTTGCTAAAGGAGAAAAACCACATTTCATCATGGAAGCACATATCTTCAGGCAGGACAGAGGTTCTAATTTTTTTCTCTAAATGTGTTGTATAAAAAGTGATATGAAAAATTGAATGGGTATGAATTATCACCATTTGTTTGCATCTTGGCTGAATAACAACTTTAAACGCTTGATCATTTTGAGGAACTGTGTGAGCTCTCTGTCTATTCATAAAAGAGAGCCAGCTCCCTTGGAAATCCCCCAACCCTATTAATTATCTGGCCCAATTTATAAAAATAGCATGCTGTGATAGTATCAAAGACATTGAAGACATTCAACTTTAGAAAGAATCTTGAGGGAATCAGATATATTAATAAGAAGGATGTAATTTGTTAAATATGAATATATAGAAATGTATGTTTGTGACTTTATTAAATATACATAAATAGAAAAATATGTTTTGTGAAAAGTAAATATATATATATGATATATGCTTTCAAAATTCTCTAGGAAAATAAAAGTATTGTCATTTCCTCAATTTCAACTCTATGAATTTTTTTTTGTAAAAAAATGATCTGAATATTGATAAGAGAAGTTATCTTAAATCTCCAGCCAACATCCATTCTTTTCATCTTCCTTATATTTATTTATTTGTTTGTTTTTGTTTGTTTTAGAGAGAGAGAGAAAGCATGAGAAAGGGAGCAGGGTACAGAGAGAGGAAGAGAAAGAATCTTAAGCAGGCTTTACATTCAGTTTGGAGCCCAACACAGGGCTCGATTTCACGACCTTGGGATCATGACCTCAGCTGAAATCAAGTGTTAGATGCTCAGCCAACTGAGCTATCCAGGCAAACTTCTTCATCTTCCTTATAAAGAGAAGTCTGATTTATTTGTGTTGGTTCTAGGCATATTCATTAGTAATCACATCTTCAAATTCTCTTACAGTAGAGGAGATAAGAAAATGAGATTCAATTATTCTAAATAGGTTGAAAGTGCAAGTCTATGACACCTGCCTACATCCACATTCTGTCTGAATTGCTGACACAATACACAGAAGTGGGGCTGTTATGAGCTCAAAAGGACAAAAGTCCAAACCAAGGTTGTTAGAACAGGAAGCTACAGAAAAAGAGTATGTGACTCTAATGAGTACAGTAAAATCTTGGATTGAGAGTAACTTGTTCTGCGAGTGTTCCACAAGACAAGCAAACATTTCTAATAAATTGTAACTTGATAAACAAGTGATGTCTTGCAGTACGAGTAGTATGTAACACTAAACATCACATGATCACAACTGAGCCAGTGGTTCTTCTCTCTCTCTCTCTCTCTCCCCACCCCTCTCGCACACACGTGTGTGTGCACGTATTGTGGGATTGTGGTTGATCATTAATGCAATGTCACATTTCCGTGAAATCCTCAAAAGAAGGCAAAAGCAAATGCCATTGGATAGCTTCCTTGTTAAAGTTGCACAAAAAGAAAAAGATTCCATTGAACCAATAGATAGCAGTGATTCGCTTAGTGATAGTGAAAGTCGTCCTACACAATAACCCTCCCCTCTCCTGTCTCCCTCACACCAGCCACGAAGGTTTTCAAAGGTAGGTGCAGGTTAATCTGTTTATTTTTCTTTATATTTTGTATTATTATTTGGTATTATGTTGCAGTATTGTAATCATTTTTATACGAATATTTTGGGGTTGTGGAATGAATTATCTAATTTTCCATTATTTCTAATGGGGAAATTCGCTTTGATATATATTGACATTGGATCACAGTCTTATTTCCAGAATGAATTATGCTCTCAAACTAAGGTTTTACTGTATTATTCAGCATCTGCAGTGCCATGCATAAATAAATTCAATATAATTCCACCCAGGTTCACCCCACCTCCAATAACTTAGGACCTTCTTCCCCAGCTGCTGGAAGTGATAGCACTGACAGCCCTCATCTGAGTCCTGTTTGTAGATTTTCCCTCAACCAACGTGAGCTATACTGCCCAAGGCAGTCCCCCAAGAACAGCTGGAATCCAATAACCAGCTGATGTGGAGATGTGATGTGAAGCCCTATGCCCCTATCCCAGGTTGAAAGAAAGTTTAAGTGCTGTCCTAGCTCTATTGCTCCTGTAGAAAAGACCGAAATCCTGGATGCAACGGCATCATAGTAAAGTTTTTCTCCTTCTGCCCAATCCTGCATCCTTCTGCCATCTCCAGTGTTGATCATGAAAACATTCTGAAATAATGCTGCCTACATGCAAACCTACAAGTCTCAAAGTCTGAAACTACTTAGGGTTTACGATATGATTGCAATAGTGGAAGGAAAGCATGCATGTAATAAGCATCTGCTATGCTTTTACCTTTTCAGTGAAACAACATACTCATAATGCAGTTTTTCTAAGTTACTACTATGCATACATGTTTTGATTATTTTAACATTCTTAACTGGATTATATTTAGTGATAATCATTTAAAGACTATAACATAAGATGTAATGCATGTTTTGAAAATGAATTAATATAATGTAAGGAATAATAAATGCAAAATCATTTTGAAACATTTGTCTGAAATATTAAAAATAAATGTTAGAGTGATATTAATATTGCTACTGTTTTATGTCAGAAATATTTTAGTGTGATAAAATAAGTCTTGCTTAAGCTCTTATTTATTGTATAAAAATGCTCACAAATTCTGCCAATCCCTGAAATGCATGTTTAGAGTATTCTGGGTTTTATTTTAAATATAAAAAATTAAAGCAATCTGTAATATATATATTTTTTAAATTTTACAAAGCAAGCTACATATAAATAATTAATGACCTGTGCCAGAGGTGGGGGGTGGGAGGGTAAGTGAAAACAGAAAAGAAAGCCTACCTGAGCTTTGACATAAAATGTGTATGAATTTAGCCAAAATTAAAGAGGGCTATGAAGTAAATTAGAAGCATGCACAGTGCTTCTAACCCTTCTTTCAAAGCAAGCAAATCTCCTTTTAATATAAAGTTATCCTATATTTTATTGACAAACATCTATACTGGATATTGTTCCAACGACCCCCCTGGTAAATTACCTCTGTTAACTTTATATGATTATGGAATTTAAATAGATTCTCTGCTTTTTTGTTTGTTTGTTTGTTTTGACATAGAAAAAAAACTAATCCTCAATAATATGTTTTTCCATTAACGCTATCAGTATGAATTCATCACTTGATATGTATTTCTAAAAAAAAACACAAAAAAACCACAAAAAACCCACTTTGACAAATAGATCCTCCTGCCTCCCACACAAGTGCTAATAAAAGCATTAAAGTTTTCTGCAAATGATAACATGGCTTCCAGTTTTAATGCAATAAAAATCTAAATTGAAATAAAAAGTTAGGAAGAACTATTATTTCTTTTATCATATATCCAGAAAAAAATGATTAGCATTAGTGGTCTCTTGTTTTCCTACACACCTCAAAAACATAACTGAGCATTTATTGGCTGTGAAAATAAATGGATGGTAAAGCAGAGAATCACAGAGCTTCTAAGAGGCTGATGAATAGAAAAAGCACATTGTTAAAAGAAGGAAAAATAAACTCTCTTTTCTTACCAAAAGATTGTAAAGAATGGCATGGAGGCAAATGCAATCCTTATTGCGATAATCAAGTAAAGCAATAATGGCCAGGTAAATATTTGTATTGTAATTTATTGAACCAATGGCTATTTATTAAATTACACCAAGGGACAATTTATCTCACAGTCAATTTTAATTAAAACATCTGTTCACACTCCAAGGTAGGCTATGAATTATTATTTGCTTGCTTGGCTCTTGTTTCTGTGTATTTTTATTTCGAATAAAATCAAAGATATTCATTAGGTATGATGGAATATTAATTTGTTAGAATTAATTGATCTGCACTATCAAATAATCAGATGAAGGGCTAAATATGAACCATAACACATAAAGAACAAATCACTGTAGAACCCAGGAAGACCTCCTTAGGGATAATCCGGACAGTCTGCTCATCACATCAGCATCTTCCATTGCAGGACAAAAGCCCTATCTCTCCTTGTTTATTTCTCATGAGGGAACATGGTGGTTTTATTCTGGCCAGAAATAAGTCAACACAAATAAAATTAAAATACCCTGACAGGTAGTTTGGGAGACATAAATACATGGCTAAGTGCATGTACAAGGGTATTTTCATTTTAAGTACCTTAATTATTTCAATATTTTATATAGATTAGAATGTTCTTGCAACTGGGTCATGTTAGCCTGAAGATTCTTAACCAATTCTGAAAATAATGTATTATGAGTTGTATTGACAGGTAATAATAACAACAATAATAATAATAAATACATACATACTTCATCTTAGGAAATAACCTGAAAATAAGGAATTTATTGATTTATGATTTAAATACATTTATACAGGTCATATTTCATATACTTTCTAATGTATCAATTGCGAGAAATAAGCCCACTGAGACAATCAAAGTGGGGGGGCACGGCATCTCGGAGCATAGTGAAACGAGGCTTTAATGAACGTTCTTGCAAGAGCAGGTATCTGATGGACAGGCACACTCAGGGGGTGGTTACAGCAGGAAATTATCTCCTCGCACGCAAGTCCCTCCTCTGATTCCTCATTGGCTGAGTACTACAGAGGTTACAGTGGTACCCAGAAGTCATCTATGCCCGTGTAAGGCCAAAACGTAGTCTGATTGGAACAAATGTACATTCCTTGAGTAGACAGAGACTTTGGCTCCTTGGCGCCTGCTCATTGCAAAGCCCGGTAAAAATAAGCCCTCCAAATGAAGAGGGGAAGAATAACCAGGAAGTGAAGTGTCTAAGGATTTGCGACTCTACTGTGCAGGTGGGGGTGAGGGGTTGTACATATTTCCAATAGGTTCTAAACCTATTTACAATAGGCTGTTAACTAGACAGCACAGATTTTATTTGGTATTTCTGAAAATGAATCATCTCACTTCTCACATCAATTAAATCAGGCTTGTTGAAATAAATACATATTTTGGATTAAACTTAAATAATAAAATAATGTTTATTCTACAAACTAAAATTTGTTAATAAAATTATACAGAAAATGAGCAACAATAAGATAAAGTTTCTTTTTTTAATTTTTTTTAATGTTTTTACTTATTTTTGAAGGAGAAAGACAGCACATAAGCAGGGGAGAAGCAGAGAGAGAGGGAGACACAGAATTCGAAGCAGGCTCCAGGCTCTGAGCAGTCAGCACAGAGCCCGATGTGGGGCTCAAACCCACAAACTGTGAGATCATGACCTGAGCTGAAGCCGAGTGCTCAACTGACTGAGCCACGCAGGTGGCCCTTTTTTTAATTTTTTTTTTAATGTTTATTCATTTTTGAAAGCCAGAGGGAGACAGAGCACAAGTAGTGAGGGGCAGAGAGAGAGAGAGAGAGAGAGAGAGAGAGAGAGACACAGAATCTAAAGCAGACTCCAAGCTCTGAGCTGTCAATACAGAGCTTGATGTAGGACTCGAACTCACAAACCGTGAGATCATGACCTGAGCTGAAGTCAGACTCCTAACCAACTGAGCCACCCAGGCGCCCCAAGACAAAGTTTCTTTTAACAAACAAAGGCCTACATGTAATGTACATATTAATACATATTAATGTAATTAAATTATTTATTATATGTGCTAATATTGGTTCAATTTGCACAGCTATAATTTTAGCAATAACGTATAATTATTTTCATTTTTATTCATGTTTTTTCTTTATTTTGAGAGAGGGAGAGAGAGGGAGAGAGAGAGAGAACATACCCTCATGTGTGCAAGCCAGGAAGAGGCAGAAAGAGGGAAAGAGAGAGAATCCCAAGCAGGATCCACACTGTCAATGCAGAGCCAAACACAGGGCTTGATCTCACAAATTGTGAAATCATGACTTGAGCTGAAATCAAGAGTCAGACATTCAGCAGACTGAGCCACCAGGCACCCCATGACACATAATAATTTTAACATGTTTTGATTTAGTGGCTTTTCCCCCACAATTGGTAAATGTTTGTGGTTTAACTTTTTCACCCTACACACTTTCCCTGTTATCATTTGTAATTAGAGTTGTCAGCAGCAACCTGAAAAAAAAAAATGCAGTGATCTTTAATAAGGGCCCAGCTGAATTTGTGAACTTGACTATGCAAAGCTGACTTAACCTAATGCCTCCAAAATTAGAATAAGTGCATTACCTATTTTAAAATCTGAATGAGTTTTAATGTAAACACAAAAATTGGCACGTATATTTCTCATTTTCTATTTACACTTTTCAAGCGGAGACCAGCTAATAAGATCTTGCCGCTCTATATAGTAACAGGAGAATCTATCATCAGTTTATCATCTAATTAGCCCATTTATATATTTATTACATGGTAACAGTTTTCCTGACAGTACAGAAGTCACAAGGTAAAAACAGTTGGCAAAGTAACTGTCATTTCCTGTCCTTTCTCTGTTCCAGGCAATGCAAAGCTGGGTAGTAAGGAGAAAAGCACAAACGGACCCCTCAAGAGAAAGAAAATTATCTTAGACATCCGGTGAAATCCACAGTGTTGATCTGTATTGAATTACTTTCATTTTATTCAGTACTGGTTCAACAGAACCTTACTTTATTTTTCTTTATTCTCTATGTTTCTGAATGGATTTACTACTCTGATATTATTTAAATTACCAGATGATATCCCAAACTTAAAGTCCTAATGGATGTAATACCTTTTACAAAAATAAGGAGATTTCAAATGGGAAAATACAACATATAGTTAAAATATTAATCTTTGACAATGATAAACGGGCCATCACCAGGTTGAGCGAGACCTATCTAAGGAAGATTTAAGAACATGTTAATGAGTTGGATTATCATTGGTAAACTCAAGCAACTTTTACAGCCTGGAACAGATGGAAATGTTATTTAAGTAAATGGCTGAAGCCCAGATATAAAATTAATCCTAGGACTCAGCTCTGTTTTTATTGAGTGGTTTTTAAGTTATACGAGCACAAAGGGTTTCTACTGAAGCTTTAATTTATTATATGAAGTATTCCACTACATTGCTTTGGTGTTTTTTTGTTTTGTTTTGTTTTTTCACAAAATGAGATGTTTCAATTCAATTAAATGAATGTTAAAACTCTTAACACAAGTATAAAGAACTCTAAGTTGCATGGCTAGGTATAATACGATATAAAAGGATGTACAATTGTTTCGTTATACTGTTTTTTTTTTCTTTTGATACTTCATAGCTATACATTTGGATGGTTACATCCAGTGATGGAGGTGTCTTGTTTCTCCAAATACTCATACTTATGTAATCTAATGAATCCTCTTCTGTAAACTCAGCCATGACTATTACAAATTTCATTTTTCAAATAGGCACTTAAATTTGCTTTGAAGAGTTGAATGGTAACTACCTGGGTCTTACGATCCATATACTAGCCCCCTATTTAAAAAAAAAAAAAAAATCTTGGGCGCCTGGGTGGCGCAGTCGGTTAAGCGTCCGACTTCAGCCAGGTCACGATCTCGCGGTCCGTGAGTTCGAGTCCCCCGTCAGGCTCTGGGCTGATGGCTCGGAGCCTGGAGCCTGTTTCCGATTCTGTGTCTCCCTCTCTCTCTGCCCCTCCCCCGTTCATGCTCTGTCTCTCTCTGTCCCAAAAATAAATAAAAAACGTTGAAAAAAAAAATTAAAAAAATAAATAAATAAATAAATAAATAAATAAATAAAAAAAATCTTGAACCTTGAAGAAAATACGAAGTCTATGATTATCTATGGTTGCTGGCTGGACTTAACCAAAAACCAAAATTAAGTCTTTTTTTTTTTTTTTAACTTTTTTCACCTAGGAAAAAGAATTTAAGGGCATTTAATGTTATATTTCAACATTGGAAATTGTTGAGACATTTAATTTTTCCTGCTTATATTTCAGAAGCAAAATTAACATATCAGGTATTCCTTCTTGCATCATGTATTGTGCAGTTATGTTTGGAGTATTTAACAAATGCCTCTCAGTACTACTTATATAAAACACAAGCCCTGATAAAGTTTCCAGCTCTATTGATATTTTCATTAATATAGATAACCTTTTATATTCTGAGAATATAATCTATACGGTTTTCAGTCATATAACAAAACAATGTTGAAATATGGGGATGTTCTTATTATAGCTACTCCTGCCAAAATTGATGGCAGTTTTCAGTGGTGAAGAATGAATATAATTCCAATTCTAGACATGCTATCATGCATACATGCATAGGTGTTTTTTCTATTGATCGTGTTTCTGTGCAGATTTCCAGTAGCTAGATTTATACACAGTACAGCATAGAGAGGAAATTAAGGAAAAACTGCAGAGGGGCGACTGGGTGGATCAGTCAGTTAAGCGCCCGACTCTGGGTTTAGGCCTCGGTCATGATCTCACAGTTTCATGGGTTCGGAGCCCCAAGTCAGGTGCCGTACTGACAGTGTGGAACCTGATTGGGTGTCTCACTCTCCCTCTCTCTCTGCCCGTCCCCTGCTCATGCTGTCTCTGTCTCTCTCAAAATAAATAAATAAATAAAAAAGTAAAAAAAAAAAAAGTAAAAACTGCAGAACTTTTACAAGTCCAATGCATGTTGAAAGCAGGTTTAGAGCAAAACCTAGCATTATGTTCTATGGTGCCCATGAAGATATTTTAACACAGAAACTGCTTCAATCCGTGCCTTTGGATAATGAGTAATGGCTGTGTTCTGGAGCACTTAGACCTTAATACATCACATATTTTGAAGAAAATGCTATTTTTCTTTTTTCAGAAGTTGTCTCCCACACTTCAAAGAGATAACCTCAAGTTTTGGCTCAATACATGAGCCTAACATAAAGATTTTCTGCAAGTGAGTTTGTTCATCTCAGCAAAATTCATATCGGGCAATAATGAACATCTGAAAAAGTGCAGCACATCATATAACACAATTCAACGTTTCAGCCTAGCTTGAAATGGAAGATAAAAAATCTTTTATTTTTACAGTAGTATCCCAGTTAATGTTTAATGTCAATAAAATACAGACACAACACCATGATTTATATATCCTTCCTGTTAAATTTTTATTTAAAATATTTCAAACAAAAACATTTTTAAAAATAAAATAACCATCCAAATGTATGCTACTACATAGATATGACTTTAGCTTGAGTGGAGACTGTTTGAAATAATGGATATCAGAGTTTTAGATATTCACTTAAAATATGATAGTTCAGGAGTAGGTAAGTCAGTAGTGTTGGAATCTGAACCAAATCTGCTTCTCATCTTAAGTTTTTAATGTGTACATGAAAGAGGAATCTTATATACTCTTCCCCACTTATGTTTCCTGAAAATCATCTTAGAGATTCTGTTCATAATATGTAGTCTGGGATTACAAAAAATTGAGGGCACAGCTGCAGATCCAGAGAGAAAAACCACACATTATTGTCAGCGTCTGAAGTCAGATGGCAGTTTTACAATTTTATTGTAATTTCTTCTGTTTGACCCCAACTTTATGACCTTGCCTTCATGAGAAATTAAACTTCTTTAATGTATTTAAGTTTAATTGTGTGCTTTAATTTTCTAAGAGCGGAAAACCATATCAATTTTATCTTAAAACTTATCTTAAAAGTCAAAACTAACTGATATTGATCGAATAAACTTTTTCATATATTATGAATATTAGGTTTAATGACATTAAGATTAATGGCATAATCAAATGCCATCTACAAATTTAGTAACAACTTCTATAAATTAAAACCACAAGTCCAAATCCTTTAACTTGGAAATATAAGACTAATCTATTAGATTTTTACTTGATTTGTCAAGTTGTCCTAAACATTGCAAGTATTAAATATGTAAATTTGCCTTGACTTAATACAAAAATAATAACAATGTTTATTTAATGAACCTCATCATGTTTCTATATAGTAACATTGTAGGTGTTGATGCATTTAACAAATTAAAAAAAAACTGTTCTAAGCAATTCAGAGTTATCTTTGCAAGATAGTTAAGTTTGGTTTTATTAAGGAATTTGAGATAACCTTCTCAGGTGTCTAATAATTTTGACTGAAATGAAAACAGACCTGCAGATATTCTAGAATGATTTTTCTCTCTGTGTGAAGCACCAAGCCAATCCACTTCTATAAGTTTGTGCCAGTATTGACTCAAGACATCTGATTCTGACAGCAAGGTAATGCACATGCCCTAGAAAACTTTCTTTTTTGGAAATGTGTAAAAATGCTTATGAAAAAGTATAAAACACATTTAAAGCCACTGTTGAGCAAAGGAAATAAACGAGGAAATCATTCTCAGAGGACCAAAAGAAACATATCTCTGGAGATATAGACTACTATCTCAGCCAGAGACTGCCCTGAGGAATATAAAGATTTCTGTTAATTTAGAAAATTCTTGGAATAGTTTTGTGGGGATAACAGGCAGAGTTTGGTACCTGCACAAGAGAAGAAGTTGACTAGAAGCCTTGTACTAGTCCATATCATTATAAGACTATAAAATTGTGAACCTGAAAGAGGTGCAAATAATCCTCATAAAACAGAAAAACTTATCTCAACCCCACTCAGGATGGAAGGGGAAATGGCCCTTAAATACTCTACAGCAAGTCTGGGTGCTGTGTAGATTTAAGGGCTGAATTTATATCTGTAGTACTTTTAAGAGAGACAGAGACATACAGAGAGTGAAAAGGAGAGAGGGAGAGAGACAGGGAGAGAACAGGAAGAGTAACTACAAACAAAACTAATTACTTCAAGTGATTGACAGTTGTAATATTCCCTAGATCCTGACAAAAGCAACATGCATAAATTTGTTGTAGAACAAAATATGCACCCAAGGATTTTAGAGGTTTTGACAAATGGAATTTATACAACTATAATCTTGAAGTTTTTTCAATGTTTGATTTATGTATTTTACATTAATAATATCTGGTGAATATAGCTTTTGGGTTGTATGTGTTTTGCATGTTGTTAAAGGATTTGTTTTGGCATTAATGTTTCTGAAAAAGCCATAATGTACCATATCCTTTCTCCCTAGAAGAACTTACAAGACAAAATGTAGATTTTGTTAAAAATATAAAGGTCTGCGTCACACAGCACAGAAACATTAAAAGAAGTGTTCATCTTAAAAGTGCTATAAAAAAAAGAGTGATTAATTTTAAGCTAAGATTGTAGAAAATAGACTGACCCTCTCTGAAAATATCAGGAGTACAGGAAAAGAAATGACAAAACAAAGATGAAGCAGATGGGAATATTACTCAAACCTAGTGCTTTCATAACTAGTGTAAAGATAAGGTTTGTAGAAAAAACCAAGAGCAGAATTACAGATGGTCAACAGGGTCTCAGCATTTAAGCTGCACCACGTCCAAAACATCATCGAATCATGAAATGTTCTGCCTTCCCTGAAGTCTCACGTCATTGAACACTATTTAGTCACACACTTGATTCATTTTCTATATCGCAAGCTTCCTAGGTCACATCCCAAGTGTTCACATTTTAAGGGGGCCATGTGACAGTTTACTCTTCTTCACCCAACTTTGAAATAAGTAAGATTTAGACGCAGTTTAAATAATCAAGACCAAATTATCAGTTTTTATTGTGATTAAAATTAACTGATGAAGTTACTTTATATATGGAGGATTTAATCATTCTTCACCATTAACTTAACCAGATTCTTCACTCAGTCACAGGCATAGCTGGAAAACCATAGGCCTTGCCTGCAAAAGCAGGTTGATTTTATTACTTTCTAGAAAGCATGCCCAGACACCTGCTTTATGTAGGAAGGCCTATTCTACAAGGAGAAAGAGAACTAAAAGGACTAAGTTCAGCATGGCTGGTTTATTCTTTAAAATGCTACAGATAATTTATTCCTTCTTCCATGAAAAGAATTGATCTGGGATATTACATAAGTAAACTACATTGTACCTCTCTCTCAACTAAACCACTCAAGGAAAAATTCCTCTATGTGAGTCACTAGTACCAGTCTAGAAAATACACCAAAAACAAGCAAAGAAACAAAACCAGAACTTCCTGGTGAACATTAATTTCACAAAGTAGAAGCATCTGTTTGAAAATCACTGATCTGCTAATAACTGAACCAGTCACAGAACAGAGAAAATAGAGGATAATGCCACATCACTACCAAGGAAGTAGATTACCAGAAATTAGCCACAATGGAGTTGGGGTAATGTACATCAGAAAAACAAGATCAGAGACACATATATAGGACTTGAGCAATCAATGCTCAACTCTCATTTTTAGTCAAAATTATTTAGGGAATTGGAATACTGAAGACAAGATGAGTAGCTAACATTATGGCTGATCATGAATAAGGCAGCAATTTTGGAGATATGAGATCAGTTGTTGCAGAACAGAATTTTTTTTTCCCTAGAAATTAAGGCAAATAGGAGTTGAGTGAAGTCATTGAGAGGTTTTGAGTGTCTGATGACCTGTGAGCTGGGCCACAGCAAACAGAGGCTCCTTACCCCTTGACCTGTCCTTGGAATGTGGGTTCTACTTGCCTTCCTAGTCCCAGAAGCTGCCTCAAGGACATAGCATTGAAATAGTGATGTGGTATTGAGACATCTGGACAGTGTACATGACTGACACCAATTAAGGCTTCTATATAAACCTTTAAGATTTGGTGAGTGGATGCAGAGATCGACTTATTTTTGCAGCCATCAGTGACAAGCCTCATATGTAAGTTATCTTGCTTATAAACCTGCTGCTTACCAACCTGGAGTGGCCAACCTTTTTCTTCAATCTCTCCTTGCCCTTTGTATCCAGGAGCTAGTTTCAGATTACACCCAAGAAGCTCCAAAGGAGCTTGTGAAACAGCAGTCGGACTTCTGTTTTGCATAATTGGCAGCTATATAATTTAGAACAAACCTCCCACTGAGGTTACAGTGATAACTTTGGGTATTTTTTACCCCATTTGAAGTTATGCTGGCAAAGCAGCAAAGAACTATGGAGCTCAAAGAAAGAAGACACAGACTGAGTAAGAAAAATCTTTCATTTGGCCTTCTTTTTCTATAATTGATTCTGCCTGATGGGGATAAAGATGGAAATTTGAAGTCCAAGGCCATCAACAAGGGGCCTGGCAAATACCCTTTGCTTGGAAAGAAAGAAAGAAAGAAAGAAAGAAAGAAAGAAAGAAAGAAAGAAAGAAAGAAAGAAAGAAAGAAAGAAAAGGGATTGGGGGAACAAGAGGGGTTAGAGAGAGACAGAGAGAGAGAGAGAGAGAGAGAGAGAATCAATATTATTAAAACCCAAAAGAAACAACATGTAATTAAATGCAGTTATCAGACAGGGCACCTGGTTGGCTCAGTTGATTAAGCATCTGACTTCGGCTCAGGTCATGATATTACGGTTTGTGGGTTCCAGCCCCACATCAGACTCTGTGCTGACAGCTCAGAGGCTGGAGCCTGCTTCAGATTCTGTGTCTGTCTCTCTCTCTGCCCCTCCCCTGCTCATGGTCTATCTCTCTCTGTCTCAAAAATAAATAAGCATTAAAAAAAAATTTTAATAAAAATTTTAAAAAATCAGTTATCAGAAACAGATTTTAAATGACCTATTCTTAATGTATGAAAAGAAATAAAAGATTGAAAATTCCAGCAGAGAATTAGAGACTACTTTAAAAAACAATAGAAATTGTAATTATAGAGGACAATCTTCCAGTTTTTAACCATTGAGTATGATGTTAGCTATGGGCTTTTCATATAGAACCTTTATTATGTTGATATACTTTTCTTTTATTCCTAGTTTTTTGAGAACTTTTATCATAAATCCCACTCTTTCACTGTTATTCAACATAATACTGGAAGATCCAGCCATAGCATTTAGACAAGAAAAATAAATAAAAGCTATCAAAATTAGAAAGGAAGAAGTAAAATTGTATGCAGACAACATAACATATATATAAAATCCTAAAGATTCCATTAAAAAAGCTGTTTGAAGTAAACAAATTCAGTAAAGTTACTCTTACAATAGGAACATACAAAAATCAGATATGTTTCTTTTTTTTTAATTGTATTTTTTTTTATGTATTTAAATTCAAGTTAGTTAACATACAGAGTAGTATTGTTTTCAGGAGTAGAACCCAATGATTCATCTCTTACATATGACACCCAGTACTCATCCCAGAAAGTGCCCTCCTTAACGTGCATCACCCATTTACCCACTCACCTCCTCTCCAGCAACCCTCAGTTTGTTCTCTGTATTTAAAAGTTCTTATGGTTTGCCTCCCTCTCTTTTTATTTTATTTTCCTTCCCTTCCCCTATGTTCATCTGTTATGTTTCTTAAATTCCACATATGAGTGAAATCATATGATATGTGTCTTTCCCTGACTGACTTATTTTGCTTAGCAGAATACACCCTAGTTTTATCCATGTTGTTGCAAATGGCAATATTTCATTCTTTTTTTGCTGAGTAATATCCCATTATATATTTCACGTCATCTTTATCCATTCATCAGTCAATGGACAGTTGGTCTCTTTCCATAATTTGGCTGCTGTTGATAACACTGCTATAAACATTGGAGTGCATATGTCCCTTTGAATCAACATTTTTAAATTCTTTGGATAAATACCTAGTAGTGCAATTGCTGGGTCATAGGGTAGTTCTGTTTTTAATTTTTTGTGGAACCTCTATATTGTTTTCTAGAGTGGCTTCACCAGTTTGCATTCCCATCAACAGTGCAAAAGTGTTTCCATTTCTCTGTATCCTCACCAACATCTGATGTTTTCTGAGTTGCTCATTTTAGCCATTCTAGCAGGTGTGAGTTTGTATCTCATTGTGCTTTTGATTTGTACTTGATTTGTATGGGCAGAAGACATGAAGAGACATTTTTCCAAAGAAGACAATCAGATTACTAACAGACATAAGTATATTTCTATACACTAACAACAAAGTCTCTGAAAGATTAATTATAAAAAAAAAATCCATTAAAAGCTGTGCCCAAAGAGTAAAATATTTAGGAATAAAATTATCTAAGGAGGTTAAAGAATAATACACTGAAAACATGCAAAACAACAATGAGAGAAATTAAAGACACAAACAAATGGAAAGGTATTTTATATTTATGGATTAGAAGACTTATGGATTGTTAAATATGTCCATACAACCCAAAGCAATGTATAGATTCATGCAACCTCTTTCAAAATCCCAATGCCTTTTTATAGGAATTTTTTTTTTAATTCTAAAATTTATATGGAATCACAAATGACTACAAATAGCCAAATCAATCTTGAGAAAGAACAAAGTTGGAGACATTATATTTTCTGATTTCAAATATATTACCAAATTGCAGTAATAAAATTAGTATGATAATGGCATAAAGATAGGTATATCGACCAGAAGAATGCAATAGAGAAACCCAAAATAAATGCAAGCATGCAATCAACTGATCTTTAACAAGAGAACCAAGGATGAAGAATGGGGTAAGGATAGTCTCTTCAACAAATGGTGGTGGAATAATTGGATATCCACAGGCAAAGAATAAAATTGGACTCTTATCTTAGGCCTTACACTAAAATCAACTAAAAAAAAAATGAAGACATAAACATAAGGCCTGTAACTGTAAGACTTCTAGAAAAATACATAGAAGAAAAGCTTCATGACATTGATTTTTGACAATGATTTCTTGGATATGACACCGAAAACACAGGCAAAAAAAAAAAAAAAAAAAAAATTAGAAATGGGCAAGTGAGACTATATCAAACTAAAAAACAAAAAAACAAAAATACACAATGAAGGAAACAACTAACAAGTGAAAGACACACCTACAGAATGGGAGAAAATATTTGCAAACCATATATATGAAAATGGACTAATCTCAAAAGAGGAATTCCTACAGCTCAATATCAAAAATAATAATACTAATAATAGCTTGATTATAAAATGACCAAAGACTTGAACAGACATTTCTCCAAAGAACACATGCAAATGGCCAACAGGTATGTGAAAAGATGTTCAGTGTCACTACTCATTAGAGAAATGCAAATTAAAAATACAATGACCTGTCATCTCACACCTGTTAGAATGTCTATTATCAAAAAGACGAGACATAACAAATGGAAATGGTGCAGCAGCTATGTAAAACAGTGTGGAGATTCCACACACACAAAATTAAAAACATACCTCTCATATGGTCTAGCAATCTTACTTCTGGGTATGTTTCCAAAAGAATTAAAATCAGGATCTCAAAGAGATAATAGCACATGCTTGTTCATTGCAGCATTATTCACAATAGCCAAGATGTGGAAACAACCTAAATGTGCATCAATTGATGAGTATATAAACAAAATGTGGTATATATTTGTAATGAACTATTATTCAGCCTTTAAGAAGGGGGCAATTCTGTAATATGCAATAGTATGGAGGGACCTTGAGGACATTATTCTAAATGAATTAAGCCTCTCTCAGACAGAAAAATACTACATGATTCCACTTACATAAGGTATCTAAAATAGTCAAATTCGTAGAAGCAAGAGTAGAATATTGATTGTTTGGCGCTTGGGGATAGGGAAATGGGAGTTACTAATCAATAGGCATAAAGTTTAAGTAATACAAGATGAGTAGGTTCTAGAGATCTACTGCATGACATCACACCTGTGACTTCAGTACTGCATTCTGCACTTACAAATCTGTTAAAAGGATTGATCTCATGTTGTATTCTTACCATAAAATTTTAAAAATTAAAACTTAAAAAAATAGAATGAAAGCATGTATAAATGCAGCATTCAAAGTTTAATATGTATCCACTGAGATTTAAAAGGCTAAAACGCAAAGTAGTGGACGATAGCTTAGACAAAGACTTATAGTTGTATGGAGAGTTGTATTGTATATGTCAGTGGTCTTAAAACTTGGGATGAAAACATTCTCACATAAGTGTAGACACACATACTTTTAAAGGAACTGATATTTAGACCTTTTCATCCACATGTACTTTTATAATATTGATTTGTATGTGAAATCATGACTCCCAGAAGAAAATAACCAGTGCTTTACCAGAGTGCAAATAACTGATGTCAGTAAGACTTATTTTAATAGAAGTACAAAGTCCCCACATCCATTATACTAAAAATTACAGTAATATAGTTACAAATTTACTAATTATTTGCCAATATTTATAATGTTAAATTTTTTAAAATTTATTTATTTTGAAAGAGAGAGAGGAGGGGCAAAGAAAGAGGGAGAGAGAGAATCCCAAGTGGCTCTGCGCTGCCGTGCAAAGCCCAACACAGGGCTCAAACTCATAAACTGTGAGACCAGACCTGAGCAGAAAACAAGAGTATAGACACTTAACCGACTGAGCCACCCAGACGTCCCTATAATGTTAAACATTTTTTTTAATTAATTATGTACTATTCATAACAGTAATGAAAATTTAATGAATAAACATTTTAAATGCTTAAATATTTCTAGAAATAAAAATACGAAACTCGAAACTAAGATCTCAGTGGAATAAATAGAGATAAGAGAGGATTAGTGAACTGGAAAGAAATGAGAAGGAAATAATGGACAGGAACTATATAAGAGAGGACAAAAACCATAGGGGATATAATGAAAAATTTAAGATTTCTAATGAAAACTGAAGGATGAAAGATAATGAGGGAGAATCAATGTTTAAGAATTTTCTAAAATTGATGAAAGATATCATAATACAGATACAAGACCTATCATGAACCCCAGACAGGGTTAAATGAAAGAAACCACAACAGTTCAAAACCAGAATCGCGGTTTGTGAGTTCAAGCCCTGCGTCAGGCTCTGTCCTGACAGCTCAGAGCCTGGAGCCTGCTTCAGATTCTGTGTCCCCCTCTCTCTCCACCCCACCCCTGCTTGTGCTCTGTGTCTCTCTCTGTCTTTCAAAAATGAATAAACATTAAAAAAAATTTTTAAATATTTCTTGAAAAGAGTTTCAATTATTGATTTTGAGGTAAAATTAGAATGTTTAAATTTATTTTTTAACACTGCAGCTATAATAGTCTCAATCCTCTTCAATGTAGTAGAAGTCTGATTGAAAAGAGGAAAAGTTCTGTGAAAGTGGGAAGAAAAATATTAATATAGTACCAAATACATCTTATTATAGTGTATTCCAAATTCAATGGTATGAAATTTCATTTCATTTTGTATACAGTTTCTTTGACTTCCAATGTCTAATTTTTATCTACATAGAAGCAATCTGTTTTATATGCACAGCCACAACACCACTCATTTTCTGAAGAAATATGGCAATTCACCATTTTAAATTTCTATCTTTCTACCTATTTTTCTCCTTGGTGATCTATATCTTTCTTTTTATATTACTAATGATAGGTTTAGTGACAATAGAAGTCACACACATATCTAAGATCCCTATCCCCTACTATAAGAAAAATAACTAGGAGGAGCCCAGGTTCCTATATGGTTTTCAGCTGGTACCAAAAACTGAAGAAGTCAATTAGAAGTGAACTTCTACAGGGACACCGGGGTGACTCAGTTGGTTAAGTGTCAGACTCTTGATCTTGGCTCAGGTCATGGTGTCATGGATGTGAGATGGAGCCCCGTATCTGGCTCTGCACTGGCAGAGTCTGCTTGGGATTCTCTCTCCTTCTCTCTCTGTCCCTTCTCCCCCTCCCCCTTTCTCTCTCAAAATAAATAAGTTGTATATATACATACATATATATATATATATATATATATATATATATATATATATATATAACATCTACAGTTATGTGTATATATATTATATGACTACCATGTAAGTGTTATTGATGTGTATATATATTATATGACTACCATGTAAGTGTTATACTTTATTTATATGTTACATATTATGAATATCAAGAAGTGAAGCACATTTATAACCTGGTATTATAATACCTAGGGTGGAGTGAATATTAATGCCATCACATATAAAATTGACAGCAATCTCCTTGGCACTCTATAAGTCTTCAAGATGTCAGCTACAATTCCATGTTTGTGTCAATTTAATGAAACTGACAGGGCTTTGGAGTGGTGGAAGTATGGAGCTGATGACCTAGAAAGAATTCTTGAGACATCTTTGGTGCAAAAAGGTGATTTTATTAAAGCAGGGAGACAGGACCTGTGGGCAGAAAGAGCTGTACTGGGATTGTGAAGAGTGACTGGTTATATACTATGGAGTTGGGGGAGTTAAGGGAAAAGGGAAGCCTCCAGAAGGACTTTCATATGCTAAAGAGGACTCAAAAGATATAGGAGTCCTTGCTATTGTTAAGCTAAGGTTGGTTTCCCTCTAGTAAGGCACTACAATTAAGACAGTAGGGAGTTCTTGAGGAATGTTATACTCTGCCTATCGCAAGTATTTGTCAATGGGCTACAGGTTATAAGGAAATTTAATTTTACCTACCATTTCCTTCTTGCCTTTGTTCCCCATATCACTATGGAGGGAGGGGTGATGTTGGGGCTCCAGGGAATTCAGTCTATAGGTTTTTGGAGTTTAGTCTATTGATAAGATTGCTTTTTTCTTATAGTTTACTGAGACATTTGTGAACTCACAGGGACTCATGTCCTGAGGGACTGTGATCTTATCAGTTAACCAGGTGTTTTATCCTTCTCTTGTCTTTAGGGCAGGCAAGAGTGCCTGAGGAATGTCACACATACCCCACCTGGGCAGGGGAGGTGTCTGCTAACTTGTGCTTTGCCTTCATTGTGCCTTAGGCTCCCTCATTAGAAGTATAATGGAGAAGATACTCTTACTGTTTCTGAACATTTTATTCTTTCAGAGGGACAACAGGTAAATTTCAGTCATACTTATTCAGAAAAATGGAATTTATAAATATAATAAGATGTTGATCATCAGCTGACACCAAAACAATGTCACATTGTTTTAATATAGAGACTGTCTGTTGGAGTAGTGAATAACTCAAAGACCATTCATCCTAGGGGAGAAAATAATTGCAAGGTAAGAAAGGATAGAATTTGTCTGGAATCCTATGGACCAATAACCAGGGTTGAGTTTTGTGGCTGTTTGTAGCCCAATCTGTCTGTCCATAGTGTCTAGATTCAAATATCATCTGTTATGAACTCAATTGTGTCCCTCCATACATTCACATATTAAAACCCTATCTCCCAATCTGACTGACTATATTTGGAGATAGGGCTTTTAAGGAGGTAATTAAGGTTAAGTGAGGAAATAAGGGTAGGGGCCTAATCCCATAATATTGAGTCCTTATTGGAAGAACAGAAAGCATCTCTTAGACATTCACAAAGAAAAGGTCAGGTGAGAACACAGAGAGAAAGCAGCTCTATTTCTGAGGAGGGGTCTCCCTGGACATCAACCCCAACTACACCTTGATCTTGGATTTCTACCTTCCAAAACTATAAGAAAATAAAATTTTATTGCTTAAACCATCCAAGCTGTGATATTTTGTTACAGTTTGATATAATAAATACATATTCAAATATATGTTAATACATATCAATATATATGTCTTTAACCCCAGGTCCTGGCACAGAACTCCTGCATCCATTGTGATAAGGGTGGTAGGAGCATCTTATATTATTATATTTAAATTTTTATCATTTTGTGACAAAGGATTTCTAAAACCTTGGAATTTCCCAGGTGATAGAGGTGATGGGAGTGTTTTATTATTCATAATGTGCCTTTTTTGATCCCACCTAAATGTATGGTAATGAGGCAACTTGAGGGTAAGGACCCTAAATAGCCTCAGATATATTTAAGCTTTTAAAACTATTGTCATTTGAAATATTTATGCCTTTCTTGGATGCATGTTGTATACTCTCTTGCATAGTGCATATGACACTTGACAAAATTAAAATTTGTGTATGAAGCACACTGATTTAACTTTTGAGAAATGGTTTCATATTTACTGCCTCATTTTTCTTACCAGCTTTCCTTTGTAAGAAACCACCACCCCAAATTTCTTAGGCCATTGAAATTGTAGTCCCAGAGTAACACACATCAGAATTCCCACGGGTATATCTTAAAACAAATCCAATTTCTGGCTTGTTATCCTCCTCAGATATATTGAATCAATTTTTTGGAAGGATGGTATAATTTATCACATTTTAAATAAGCATGGCCCTAAAACAATAATCAATCAATCAAATCAATCAATCAGCATTGCCTGTGATACTTTTGCTCAATGAAATTTGAGAACCACTTATATGGACGTCTCCCTGGAGCACGAGGAACAATTTGCTTAATAGCTCAAAAGTGTCTTACTCCATTCAGGCTCCTGTGACAACAGACATGCATTCCTCAGTTCTGACAGCTGTAAGTACAAGATCCACGTACCAACATGGTTGCATCTGCCAAGGGCCCTCTTCCTGGTTCATAGCTGGCACTTTCCTCACATGGTGAAAGGGGCAACGGATCTCTCTGGAGCTTCTTCATGAGGGCATTTATGACCTAAAAGGTCATAATCACCTTTATCACCTCCCAAAAGGCCCCACCTCCTAAAACCATCAACTCTGGAGGTTAGGATTTCAACATATGCATTTTGGGAGGACAGAAACATTCAGACTATATAGCAAAATTAAACCTTTTCAACATAGTATTGAACTCATAATTTTTGTCCTACTTACTGCTTTTCCAGAACATTTAAAAACTGTATAATCACTGGCATTAAGGTTGCAATTAATGACACATTTTTAGATTTTTTTTAATATGGGAGATTTCAAATACAGTGAGTTGAATAAACAAAAATATTAAATTGAAAATAAACTTAGTAGCATTTTTAGATAATATTCACATACTGAGCTTATTCACATTTTCTCTAGAGTTCACCTGGCATCAAGCGTCCCAGCACTTTTAATCAGGGTTCGATTGTGCTTGGGAAAGGTATGTGGCTGAGATACTTCTGCCTTTACCAAAGAAGGCTTAATATTTTAAACAAAAGAGTATCATGAGAGTTAGGGTCAAGAGCAGGAAGCACAGAAGCCAAGCAGAAAGCAGAAACGTAAGCAGTATTTTTCACAGCTCTTGTGTTTGTGTTGCTGGGAAAGCAAACATGTGGTCCAATTCTATAAAATAGAAGTGGTCCTGGTAGATAAACTAAATAGACTTTGAAAGAAATGATTCAAGTTTGATTATATATCCTAATGGGAGAACAAATAAATAATTAATAACTAAATATTGATCTCTCCTTAAAGCCAAAAAAAAAAAAAGGCAGATTTTAGACCTAAGTGCAAGAGCTAAACCCATAAAGCTTCTATCATATAACATAGACTATTTTTATAAAGTTGGAGCAGAATAGACAAAGACTTATTATAAAATGGCACATAATATGCATAGAGGATAAAAGAATAGATTAATAAATTAGACTTATTATATACAGAATGTACATAGATCTCCCTCAAACATAGAAGAAAAAGATAGATGATGCCATTGGGAATAAGCCAAAGAATTGAACATACCTTTCACCAAATAAGAGACCCAAATATCCAGGGCGTTTCAGTGGCTCAGTTGATTGAGCATCTGACTCTTGACTTTGCCTCAGGTCATGATCCCAGGGTCATGGGATTGAGCCCTGAGTTGGGCTCTGTGCCTCTGAGCATGGAGCCTGCTTAAGATTCTCTCTCTTTCTCTCTCCCTCTATACCTCTTCCCCACTCGCACATGCTCTCTCTCCAAAATAAAAATAAATAAATAATATTTTTTTTAAAAAAAGGTCCAGGGGTGCCTGGGTGGCTCAGTCGGTTAAGCAACCGACTTCCACTCAGGTCATGATCTCACAGTCTGTGAGTTCGAGCCCTGCGTTGGGCTCTGTGCTGACAGCTCAGAGCCTGGAGACTGCTTCAGATTCTGTGTCTCCCTCTCTCTCTGACCCTCCCTCGTTCATGCTCTGTCTCTCTCTGTCTCAAAAATAAATAAACATTTAAAAAAAAAAAATTAAAAATAAATAAATAAATAAATATAAATAAAAAGAAAGGTCCAAATAGCCAATGTGAATTGCTCAAAAGCATTAAACATCAGGGAAATGCAAATTCAGACTCAAACAAAATATGACTGCACAACCACTAGAATGATAAAAATTGAAAAAAATAGCAAGTGAGGAGAAATCTGAACTCTCATAGATTGCTGGTGGAAGTAAATATTGTTACAATTTTGTAAAATATGTTGGCAGTATTTTGTGCACTTCTTGGTATCCATTTCATGTTTTGATGATAAACAAATACTTTGAGAAAAAGGAATAAGTAATATTTCCTAACTTTTAAAGCAATCTTGTCTCAACTAACCACTTCTTAAACCACTGAGGAATTTCATTTTCCTCCTAATGATACTTGTTCCCAGATTTTTCAGGTTGAAATTATGTGATATCACTTCCCCAGTTCTGCTGACTTTTCTAAGATCTTTTTATTTCTAACTCTCATCACAGATATCTAGTAAGTGTGCTCCTCTAACTGGATAAAATTAGACTCTGAACATTCTTGATCTTTGAATTACATCTTATTACTTTACCTCATGTATCGAGTGTACTATGATCTAGACTTTTCCACACTGTCTACATTCAAACCTCAAAACCAGTCAAGAACAGTCTTCTCTCTTTGTCATGGTGAAGGGACTCTGAGTTTTTCCATTTAAACTTCCCCCCAAATGATAACATGGTATATTAGATGGAATATCAACAGACCAGCATATAGTAATATGAAATTCCTCTGATACAAATAATAGAATATAATCCTAAAGTCAAGTGTAACCAGTCTAATGAAAAGGGCCAGGCAAAAATATTTCATGTCTGTGAACAAATTATAAAGTGTGTCGATCCAAAGATCTCTTGGATATGAGCAGGTATGTCAACATTTAAAGCTTCAAGACAACCAACTAGCTTAATCTCTTCTTCATTCAAATGGAAAGATAACTTGCTCTTTCTGCCTTGAGTATGTTTATGGAGGGTAAATTCTTTTTCAATTACATTATTATCAAGAAAGTTTTTCTATTGGAGAAAGAGGGGTGGGAAGAGAGTATCACTGTGTCATTGTAGAAACCGAGAAAGTGAAGGGCCTTTATCAAAAAAGGTGGGAAATTGGGTGTATCTCGCATCCATGAAATAGAGCCAGACCAAGACTAAACGGTCCTACACACCTAGAAAACTGATTGGAAGATTAACATAACAATCTGCACAACCTGAACCACAGAATTCAGCAGGTACACGACACAAAGAGCTGAACTTGGGGAGCAAGAAGCCACGAAAGATAGGGAACGCATTTTGCGGGTGGAGAGAGGACGGAGACTGGAGGTGGGGGGGGAGCATACGGGAAAAGCACCCCTCCCCAAAAGCAGCTGGAGAGTAAGTGGAAAATTGGAAATAGCCGCAGGGACTAAACTAAACAGGGAGAAAGGAGAAAGGAGAAAGGAGAAAGGAGAGGGTTTAAATTCCATGAAGACTGTAAACAAGGGGAGTGCAAAGGCTGCAACTCCGCAGCTCCATACCTGGCGGTGCTCTGGTGGGAAAGGTGAATCCCCAGGAACAGAATGGGGTCCGGGAGGTTCTCGGGCCACACAGGGAAAAGCGGTTCCACTGCTGGAAGGACATGTGGTAGAGACTGTTGAAGCCACCTGGTCCCAGCAGACCCCAGAAAACGGCCACTGGAGCTGGAACAAGGTCCTTAAGGTTGAAGGCTGGTGCCAGATGTGTGTTGTGATTTTCCATACCCACTGAAAAGCTGCTTCTACGAACTGCTGCTATCTCGCGAGCTTTTTCTGGGGCACGCTGGCACCTGGCAGCAGTCTTGGGGCACCGGCAACAGCAGGGTCCAGCTGCTGTTGGGGGGCATTCCTGGGTGCAGCTGACATTCGGCCACTGCTCATTCGGCCTTTGCTCAGTGAGACCCTCCCGCAGAGGGGTGGAACGGGTCAAAGCTGCAGTCCTTCGGAAGTAAGGGGCCGGGGAAAACAGCCGCATCTAAGACAAAACTCAGGAGAGAGGTACCGCCTGGGGCCTGGTCTCGGAGAGAGGAAAAGCGGGGAGTGGGTGAGAGCTGAAGACAGAGGACCAGTGCAGGATTGCCGATCCAGGAAAACAGATTGGGTGGCTGGATGGCGCCATTTTTCACTGCTCCTGCGCATGCGCACCTGAGCACCACAACAATCCACCTCAGTAGGCTAGCAGCGCCATCTAGTGGACTGCGGAGCTGTGACACCAAGGCCTGCCCAACTGGGCCAACTTTCCTCTTCAAGAACACAAACCTCACTGCCGGCTTAATTTATGGACTATAAAGAGCTACATGGACTGACCTCTAGGGGAAAACGAAGCAATTTCAGTCCTACTTCAATCTGTTAGCAGGTTCATCTATTCAATTTTTTTTCCTCTCTCTTTTTTCTTTTTCCCTTTTACAATTCTTTTCTTTTTCTTGAATACAGAAAGAGAAAAAACTCATTTTTATTTTCAATTTCTATTAAAAAATATCTGTCTTTAATTTTTATTACTATATTTTTTACTTTTGTGTAGTTTTTTTCAAATTCTACTTTACTTCCATCATTTTATTTTAGTCTGCTTCAGTGTACTCACCTTGTCAAATTTGCAAACAATTATCTTTTTTTTCTTTCTTTTTCTTTTTTTCTCTTTTTCATTTCTTTTCTTTTTCTTGAATTCAGAAAGAGAAAAACTTCATTTTTACTTTCAATTTCTTTAAAAAATATTTTTATTTAATTTTTATTACTATATTTTTTGCTTTTATGTAATTTTTTTATAAATTCTATCTTTCTCCCATCATTTTATTTCAGTCTACTACAGTGTATTCACTTTTTCAAATTTTCAAATGATTTCTTTTTTTGTCTTTCTTTTCTTTTTTCTTTTTTAATCTTTTTTCTCTTTTTCATTTTTTTTCTTAAATACAGAAAATGAAAATCCATATTTCTTTTTAATTTTTATTAAAAATATTTTTCTATAACTTTTTCTACTATATTCTCTAATTTTGTGTATTTTAGTCTACTTTAGTGTATTCATTTTTTCAAATTCTAAAAATGATTTGCTTTTTTTTCTCTCCCCCCTCTTTTTTGTTTTTTTTTGGGGGGGGGGGCTTTTTTGTTTGTTTGTTTCCCTAATCTGTCAAACCACTTTCTACACCCAGACCAAAACACACCTAGGATCTAGCATCATCTATTTGATTTGTGTGTGTGTGTGTGTGTGTGTGTTTTTAATTTTTAATATTTTTTTAATTTTAATGTTTTTAATTTCAATTTTTCTACCTCATTAATTCCTTTTCTCCCTTCAAAATGACAAAACAAAGGAATTCACCCCAAAACAAAGAGCACAACGAAACAACAGCCAGCGATTTAACCAACCCAGACACAAGCAAGATGTCTGAACCAGAATGTAAAATCACGATAATAAGAGTAGTAGCTGGAGTTGAAAATAGATTAGAATTCCTTTCTGCAGAGATAAAAGTGTCAAAAAATAGTCAAAATGAAGTTAAAAATGCTATAACTGAGCTGCAATCACGGATGGATGCAGCGGTGGCAAGGATGGATGAGGCAGAACAGAGAATCCATGATATAGAAGACAAACTTAGAATAAGGAACCAGAAAAAAGAGGGAGATTAAGGCAAAAGAGCACGATCTAAGAATTAGAGAAATCAGTGACTCATTAAAAAGGAACAACATCAGAATCATAGGGGTCCCAGAGAAGAAAGAGAGAGAAATAAGGGTAGAAGGGTTATGTGAGCAAATCATAGCAGAAAACTTTCCTAACCTGGGGAAAGACACAGACATCAAAATCCAGGAAGCACAGAGGACCCCCCCACCAGATTCAACAAAAACCGACCATCAACAAGGCATATCCTAGTCAAATTCACAAAATACTCAGGCAAGGAGGGAGTCATGAAAGCAGCAAGGGAAAAAACGTCCCTAACCTACAAGGGAAGACAGATCAGGTTTGCAGCAGACCTATCCACAGAAACTTGGCAGGCCGAATGGAGCGGCGAAGTATATTCAGTGTGCTGAATCAGAAAAATATACAGCCAAGAATTCTTTAACCAGCAAGGCTGTCATTCAAAATAGTGATGTACTTCCATACATCACTCTCTGTAGCTTCTAAGATTCCCTAAAATCACCTTTTAATTCTTGAATTATCTTTGCATGATGCACATGAACTCTTACAAATTATTAAAATGTATTCACATGAACTCATAAATTATTGAAATGATTTTCTAACAATTTTCTTTAATTCCACTTCCATCCCTATAGTTTATTATTCATAAAGCAACTAAAGTGAACTTTGAAAAAATATAGCATAGATGATGATGCTTTCTAGTCTAAGTCCTGCAATGACCTCCATTATACATCAAATAAAGTGCGAGTCCTTGGTCTTGGCCTACAAATCCCTTCTTTTTTTTTTTTTTTTTTTTTTTTTTCAAAGGGTTACATGTACCCTTGTGTTTCTAGCAGCATTATTTACAATAGTCAAGATATGGAAGCAGCCCAAGTGTCCATCAACAGATGAATGGATAAAGGAGATGTGTTATATATACATATATATGTATATATAAATAATGGAATATTACTCAACCGTAAAAAGAATGAAATCTTGCCATTTGTAATGACATGGATGTAACTAGAGAGTATAATCCTAAGTGAAATAGGTCAGCCAGAAACAGACAAACACCATATGATTTCACTCATATGTAGAATTTAAGAAACAAAACAAACAAGCAAAGAGGAAAAAATAGCGAGGAGAGAGAGAGAGAGAGGGAGAGAGGGAAGTCAAGAAACAGACTCTAAGCTATAGAGAACAAACTGATGGTTACCAGAGGGGAGGTGTGTGAAGGGGGATGGGTGAAACAGGTGATGGGATTAAGGAGGGCACTTGTGATGAACACAGAGTGATGTATGGAAGTGTTGTTGTATATATCTGAAACTAATATAACACTATATGTTACTAAGTGGAATTCAAATTCAAACTTAAAAAAAAGAAATCCCTTCTTGATGTTACCCGTGGCCACAGCACAACATCATCAGCACTACACTCAGTCCCTATTTCAAAACCTGTGGTTCCATCCCTCCTCCTCCAAAAGCTAAGCTCTCGCTCAGTCTCCCCCTGAGTTTTTACAGCTGAGTGTTTACAGCTTCTCCATGTGGAATACTCTTCCTCTGGCATCTTCTTCATCTATCTCACTTCATTCAAACTTTCCTTCAAATATGCCCTCATCATAGAGGGTTTTAATCATGACTCTACGTAAGATGTTTGCCCTCACATTTTGTCCACACCATTCCATGCTTTATTTTGCTTCATCAAAACTAATATTATTGTTACAAATTGTGTTTCCCCCAAATTTGTATGTTGAAGCCCTAATGTAACTATATTGGGTAATAGGGTCTTTAAGAGGTACTAAAGGTTAAATGAGGTTGTAAGGCTGGGACTCCAATCCAAGAGGACCGCTGGTCTCACAAGAAGAAAAGTAGACACTAGGGTTGTGCACGCAGAGGCAGGCCATGAGAGGACTCAATGAGAAGGCAGCCATCTGCAAGCCAAGAAAAAGGCACTGGAAAACAACTGTGCCAGCAACTTGATCTTCATATTCTAGCCTTCGGAACTCTGAGATCATAAATTTCTGTTGTTTAAGCTCCACTGTATTCTGTTATGGCAGCCTTAGCAGATTAATATAATTATACTTTTGTTTACAGAATTTTCCTCTTCATATAATCATTAATATGCAGTTACTTTCCCCTTTTATTCACTACTTTATAGCCAATGTATGCTATAACGATGGAGGAACAAATTAATAAATAAGTGAATGAAATAAAAAAAAGCTTAGGATACTTTTATAATTTGGAAATTTGCCAAGCTTTCTCAAGAGGCAGTATTTTGTCTCCCTTTCTATATCATTTTCTGATATCTCCTGCTAGGAAGTAGGTGAGCGCTTACAATTTCCGGTCATGTGTCTCACCTCTGGGAAATGTGCTTTTATCATTTTGTTGATAAGTTTCTCCTTTCCATTTCCTCCATTGTCCTTTTCAGCAATTCCTTTTAGATGAATGCTAAGCCTTTTAAATTAATGATTCATGTCTCTCAATGTTCCCTTCATATTGCTTATCTCTGTTTCTTTTTTTGCTCTACATCTGGGAGTTTTCCCCAATTTTTTTCTTCTAGCCTTTCTATTAAATATTTTATTTAAGCAATCATATTTTTAATATCTAAGAACTCACTCACCAGCTGTCATTTCTCCTTTTTATAAGCCTATTCCAATTTTATGTATCCAATATCTTCCTGAGCCTCTCTGAAGCCACTAATTAGAATTCCTTTAAATTATTTTCTATTTCCTAATTTTGTTCTGCATCATGGAAGTTATTTTGTATGTTTCATTGGAGTTATTTTGTTCCTGAATTTGTGCTTTTATTATCCTGAAATGTCTTATAATTATTGCTTGCCCATCTGTATTTATAATTAAGATTTAAAGCGTTTAACATCAAGTGGAACTTGGGTGGCTTAGTTGGCTGGGCTGAGCTTCTGACTCTAGATTTCAGCTCAGGTCATGGTCTCAGGGTCGTGGGATCAAGCCCTGTGTCGGGCTCTGTGCTGAGCATAGAGCCTGCTTAAGATTCTCTCTCTCTTTCTCTCTCTCTGTCTCTCACTCTCTCTCTCCCCAATGCCTCTCTCCCTCGCTTGTGCCCTCTCTCTCTAAAATAAATAAATAAATAGATAAATAAATAAATAAATAAATAAATAAATAAATAATAAAGTGCTTAACATCAGGCACCATGTGGATTTCTTCACCAGTTGTGCTAATATATTTAGCAGAAGGTCTCTGCCCAGTGGGGAGGTTTTTTTGTTTTCTTTAATGTTTTTATTTAGTTTTGTGAGAGAGAGAGAGAGGCAGAAAGAGAGACAGAGAGTGAGAGAGAGAATATGGGCGGGGGAGGGGCAAAGAGAGATGAGACACAGAATCTAAAGCAGGCTGTCAGCACAGAACCTGATGCAGGGCTGGAACACAAAAACCATGAGATCGTGACCTGAGCCAAAGTTGGATGCTTAACTGACTGAACAACCCAGGGTCCCTAGTCGGGGAATTTGACAAAGGTTTATGTGTTTGCAAGCAAGGTGTGGAGATTGGCAGGGTTTATGTATGGCATAGGGACAAAGCAAAAAGTCTGGGCACCTCAGTTCAAGTTTTTTCTTTCCCTGTTCCTGTATGTTTTACAAACATCTCCTATGAATGTTCTGGGCTGAAGCATCTTTGCCTCTGCTTTGAGTGCCAGTTACTTCATCTCCTCAAATTCCTAAAACATATCAAAATATCTGGTCTGGTAATGTTCCTCCTGTTTTTGATATTTAACTTATCTTCAGGAAAGATTGAAGCTTATTTTGATTGCAATGTGACCAAATGTGTTCCTCTTGGAAAAAAAAAAAAAGGTGCTAATTTCTGAGGTGAAATTCATGTACAAACCTACCTTCAAGAAAATGATGCATGATGACTTTCTCTCTGGCTTCACCTCTCCTAACTAAGCAACTTCACTGAAATCAGAAACATGGATGCTCTTTACATTCGGGAACCCAAACACCTTTCTCTATTCCTTTGAGAAATAAAAGAGCATCAGTAAAGGGGCAGAAATTAGGGAAGGCAGAAGAATGAACATCATTTGTGCTATGTGATTCATTGTTTATCCTTTTCTTTCTCTAGCCTACGTACTATTTGAGAGCAGTGCCTGAACAGTGTGAAATTCACCAACAACACAGTCTTGGGTAAAAGCAAACCCAGTGTGTCCTTTTCTTGCTCTGTCATTTATGGGTGAATCAACTTGGGTGAATGTTACATGTCTCTTGTAGAAAAAATAAATAATATCAACTCCAAAAGTGGGATATGATGATTAAATAGTTATGAGTAAATTGCTTTACTTAGTGCCATCTACAAATAAGTGGTAAATAAATACTAATATTGCAAGTCATCAGATACAGTGCTGTGCTATAAGCAGACCAGTTACTTCATAAATGTCTACTGAATGGGGAAAGAAACCACACTCTACATTCTACATAACTAATTGGGAAGTGGCTCAAAATCCCTGATGAGTGAGCAAAAAAATATAATGCCATGTTAAATTGATGACAATGCCAATATGGCAGTTGTACTAAACAATTAAATCCTTAAGCTGTAACAGGTTCTGTAATACATTGAAAATTAAGAGATTGCATTGACTTCCATTTCTATGCAGCAAACATCCATGATGCTTTTATTTTTGTCTTCCTTCTAAGAACTTATTTAAATGAAAAAAGTAACTAACTGGATTAATATCACAGAAATAAAAGAAAACGAGAGCAGGCAAAAGATAACATCGAACTTATGGAAGATATCCTGAGAATGGAGGGTGATAACCACTGAGTCAGAGGGAATGAATTCAGGGTCTAAAGTAAATGAAGCCAAGAGAAGAAAATTCATTGGCCATATAGAATGCCAGGGAAACTTTGAACACAATGTAAGTAGTAAGGGCAGGAAGAAAAAAGAAGAGTAGAAATAGTGGGTTTGCTAAATGCTGGTTATGCAAAAATTGGGCCAACTCTACCCCTAAACATGTATTTACAGCTTGAGCATTTTTCATGGATCATAGTAGCCCCAGGTAAACCCCATCCATAAGTTTCTCTCTCCCTTTTACCAACCCTGTAGTACAAAATACTAACTGGCATTACCAATATACAATAAAGAGTTTTCAATCATTTTATTTTCCTACTTGAGGGTAACAGTTAGTGGGTAATAATATATATAAAGAATATATAAAGAAAATATAATAGCAAATATATAACAAAGAAAATCCAATCATCTATTCAGGAAAAATTAAGCAAGTCATTTTAAAGATACATGGACAATCAAAATCACAATACTCTGGGGAAAGAAAACAAAAACTTAGTATAAAATACCAAGAAATATTTAACAAAATATTTAATGGGATAAGTCAGAGAGCAAAACATAATAATTTCCTTAAAACGCATTACAGCATCCTCAAATTCAATAATACTTTATCTACAAAGCAAGATCCTAGGGAAAAATGAACATTTAGAAAAATTGAACAATAGAAAAAGCTCATAAAAAATTAGGAAAAATATGGTAATACAGCAGCTCTTGGAAAAATATCAAGACTATTGCTCTGGGCGTCAGATAAAAAGCCAAGTAAATAAAAATATTGAGGAACAAATGAATATATAGAACAAAATTGAAGAGGTAAACATTAGATGAAGGGGAGAATTATAGCATAATACAATTGTTTCTGAAAAGAAAAATATAAATATCAATGTAAGTGTTAAAACAAATGAACAAACAGATTTTTAAAAAGACAAGATAAGAAGAAGAGAACTTGCACTTAATGCATCTTGGTAATATTTGAAAACTACAAGTTTCTGAAAATGGCCTAAGGACTTCAAGAGAATCAATCAGTTCATCTATACAAGGAAAAGAATAATAACATTAGACTTTTCATCAGAAACTTGGAAGTTGAAAGATCTTTCATCTTTGAAAGATCACTTTGAATTCAAAGGAAAAAAAATGTACAAAGCGATATCATATATGAATCCAAATTATCACATAAGAATGAAAACAATATAAAAATGCATTTATATTTTTAAGGACTACCCTGAGTTTATCTAAAAAATGATGGTACAGGGGCGCCTGGGTGGCTCAGTCAGTTGAGCATCTGACTTCGGCTCAGGTCATGATCTCAGGGTCTGTGAGTTCGAGCCCCGCGTCGGGCTCTGTGCTGATGGCTCGGAGCCTGGAGCCTGCTTCAGATTCTATGTCTCCTTCTCTCTCTCTGCCCCTCCCCCGCTCATGCTCTGTCTCTCTCTGTCTCTCAAAAATGAATAAATGTTAAAACCCTTCTTTAAAAAAAATTAAACTAAATTTAAAAAATTAAAAAACGACGGTGCAAAACAAGAGAAATGGACATGGAGGATACAAGATAGTGTGAAACTGGTCCATGAGTTCTTTCATGACAGCACACCTAGAAAATAATAAGTCCAAATAACATGAAATATCAGCAGACTCTAAAGTGAGTGCTATCAAGAAGAATAGAGTGGATTAGGTGATAGATTGCAATCATGACATCATTTCCTTACCCTTTCCTGGATTCATTGTCTTTACAATACAACATTGCTGTGCCCTTCCTCCCTGGGAAGGCTATCCTGCCCAGCATTAGACTCTGGGCTCAGCCGTGAACACCGTTTTGACAAACGGGATGTAAGTAAATGTGACACAAGCAGAGACTTGAAAAACAACTTCGCATAGAGACTTGATCTCTCCAAGAATTATGGGTCAATTTCAAAACCCTTTACATCAGCGTAATTGGTGTTCCAGAAGGGGAAGAGACAACAGAGGAAGAAATTGGAAGTAATATTTGAAGTATAATGGCCAAAAATGTCTCAAAATTAATGATATTACTCATCAGCAACCCACACAAATAAGAGAGTGGAATGGAATATTTGAAGTTCTGGGGGGGGGGGGGAAGCTTAGCATTCCACATCCAGAAAAAAAATAGCCTTCAAAAAAGGAGAACTGATAAGTTTCTAGAGAAACAGAAACAGAGAAAATGATTGCTTATGGATCACACCTGCCCCACAAGAAATATTAAAAAAACAAAACAAAACAAAACAAAACACCATTTCTTTAGGAGAAGGAAAATGATATAGATGAGAAATTCACATCCGTATAAAGAAAGGTAGAGCATTAGAGAAGGAATAAATGAAGGTAAAATAAAATCTTCTATTTTTCTTATTTTTAAATGAGTAAAGGATAACTTTTGCTTAAAATAACAGCAACAATATGTTGGATGATTATATCATACGGAGTAATGGAAAGAATGACAACAATGTCGTAAAGGGTAGGAAGGAAGAATTAAGACTACTCTGGTGTCAGTTACCTGCACTACACATGAAGCACATAGTATTATTTGGAAAGGCTTAGATTAGTTAAGAATATGTATTAGGAGGGTGCCTGGGTGGCTCAGTCAGTTAAGTGTCCGACTCTTGATTTCAGCCCTGGTCATGATCTGTTGGTTGTGAGATCGAGCCCCACATTAGGCTCTGCTCTGGGTGTGGAGTCAGCTTGGGAGTCTCTCTCTCTCTCCCTCTGCCTCTTTCTGTCTCTAAAAAAAAAAAACCCCAAAACAAAAAAACAAAACAAAAACAAAAAAAAAACATAAAACAAAAAAACAAAACAAAACAAAAATGCATTGAGAACTGAATGGCAACCACTAAAAGCAATTTAAAAGAGGTATTACTGACATGCTAAGAGAGAGGATAAAATGGAATCAAATCACTGCATGAAAAAGTGAAAGCAACATTTCTTTGTCTTGAACATTGCTGTTACCCTACAATCTGTTTAAATCCTATCTTATAGAATAGAGTAATATATATATGCATGTAGTGAATAAGTCTGTGAGTAACAGACAAGGGTTATATAAAATTTTGTCAGCTTGAACTTACGAATACAGTTGTCAGATTTATAGAAAGTTTAAAATGACTAAAAATTATTTAAAAGAAATATTAGTTATGGGTGTTTCAGAAGAAGAAACTTATTTTTTTTAATAAAGAAATTACCCCAATGCCCTGTACACACGCACACACACATACACTAGCCAAAGTGATTTGCTTAAAGCAAGAAACACAAGAATTTTTTTCAGCTATTTTTTTCTCATTTTAAGAGGTCAATATTTGTAGAGAAAACAACTGTCTCTGTTTCATAAATATTCATCAAATTAAATTTCTTAAAATAACATTGTAGTTTTAATCATAAAACTGCAGTCAGGACCCCTGGGTGGCTTAGTTGGTTGAGCGACTGACTTTGGCTCAGGTCATGATCACACGGCTTGTGAGTTCTAGCCCCATGTCTGGCTCTGTGCTGACAGCTCAGAGCCTGAAGCGTGCTTCTGATTCTGTGTCTCCCTCTCTCTCTGCCCCTCCCCCACTCACATTCTGTCTCCCTCTGTCTCACAAATAAACATTAAACAAAAAACTTTTTTAAATAATAAAACTACAGTCATATTCCACACTTCATGTATCTTGAATTTTATCAAAACACTTAACAGCAGGAAACTGTTTTCCTTTGACAGCAGCATTTAAATCTTCTCATTTACATGTCTACTATTGTTATTCTTAAATGATGAAATTAGTTTTCAAAGCTGGAATGAGATAATTATATTGTTTGTGCTGGACTCCTTTTGTAAAATGTAAATCTCTAAAATTATCCTAATAATAATTTGAAAATAATAGGAGATTAGTTCATTACAAATATTTTCTATGACATGCTAAATAGTTTCACTTTGATTTAATTTTAGTAAAATATGTATCCCTCTTTAAAACAATATAGTTATGGTTCTATATACAAAGTAAATTGTTAAAGAGTTTCTTTTGTCTTCTGATCCTAATCCTAATTTTTTTTTCTGTACCCCATTGTCTATCAAAAGCACTTACATGTCCAATTTTTCCAAGACAGAAACAAGGCTTATTTCCTTTCCTTAAACTCTATCCACTTTGCCTCAGTGGGCAAAATCCATAACAAGTTCCACCGTTCCACCATCGAGTTCCATAAGACCCAGCTTCCTCAGCACATAGAGACTCCTGTAATTTGACGTCTGCTTTCTCTCTAGACTTATCTTGTGCATTGTATCAACTCATGCCCTGCTTTCCAAACATATATTGTATTTGTCCTCTACTGTTTGGTCTGTCCTGCCATCATTTGAAATAGCAACTTTTTGTTCTGAAAGTTCTTTCTTCCCACTCCAAGTGTTTGGTTGTAATACAGCAGCAAAACTCTTTGTCCTGCCTGGTAACTTTTGGGGTAAGCCAGATTCAAACTAGGCTGATTAAATTTCTTCCCTTGGGGGAACATATAGATATTTAAATATTTAAAAACTGATTATACAAGCATGTATAAACACATTTTATATACAATTATACACACACACACACATACACACACCAACATAGAATAGAGAGAAAAAAGGAAATTCCTCTTTAGTAGAGAGAAATGCATATGAGTATCAGAAGTTTAAAACTTATTTGATATGGGGGGCTCGATTTAAGAAAATCACACAATTTTAACAACAAGATCCTATAAGGGTCCAATGTCCATGTGGATTACTGAAGACTCAGCTTTTTAGCTGGACTTCAGAGATTCTAAGTTAAGTCATTCCTATTTTAAAATTCTAAAAGTCCACGATGTTATATCTGAAATGGATATGTAATGAAAGAATTGGCCTCAATTTACAAAATTAATACCAAATTGTAAAGATCTTTCCATCATAGGGGCGCCTGGGTGGCGCAGTCGGTTAAGCGTCCGACTTCAGCCAGGTCACGATCTCGCGGTCCGTGAGTTCGAGCCCCGCGTCAGGCTCTGGGCTGATGGCTCGGAGCCTGGAGCCTGTTTCCGATTCTGTGTCTCCCTCTCTCTCTGCCCCTCCTCCGTTCATGCTCTGTCTCTCTCTGTCCCAAAAATAAATAAAAAACGTTGAAAAAAAAAATTTAAAAAAAAGATCTTTCCATCATATACATAAAAAGTTAAATATATACGTACAGGTTAAATTTAATCAGTTGACAATAAGTTATGTTCATGACTAAACAGTTTCAAATACATCTGATAGTATTTGGTTACAAGTTCTAACTTATTTTATAGAAGTATTTTGTGAATTAATGTACAAATGATTAGAAGACATCCTTTACAATTAATAGCATTTAATATTAAATTTAAATATATAATATTTATTAATAGTGCACAGCTTAAGAACCAACTTAGTTATCATCATATTTAAATTTTTAATATTAACCCATTTAATATTTGATTTATTCCAGGTCAAATCACTAATAATTTGGTAAGAATGTGCAGAAGAAATGGTTTCTGATTCTTTGCCTAGTATTATTCTTTTACTGTACTTCACAGAGAATCTTAAATGTATTTGTCAGCACTGCAATGCAATTGTTTTTTAACACCTTTCTTAAAAGATCTAAACTTATTAATATTTTAAAAACATATAACATTATAAGCAAGATATGCATTGGTAAAGATCAATTTCAGAATGACGTGATTGCCATTAACACATGTTTATTACTGGTGGCTGTCTAAATTCTAAATATCATCATATTTATTGATTAAGAAGTTAAAACTCTCCAAAAAACAACCAAGTTTTAATAATATGTTAATAAAAGATATTTCCATATTTGAACCATTTCACTCGATTGGGTTGATAGGCTTTTCTCAAGAGTCTTCCATTTTTTCAATATGCATCAAGCTTCCCAATTTCAAAATTTAGGAGGGCTTTTTTTTTCATTGTTGTTGTCGTTGTTTAATTTTTTAATGTTTATTTATTTTGAGAGAGAGACAAAGCCTGAGCAGAGAAGGGGCAGAGAAAGAGGGAGACACAAAATCTGAAGTGGGCCGCAGGCTCTGAGCTGTAAGCATAGAGCCTAATGCGGGGCTCAAACCTGCAAACTGTGACATCATGACCTGAGCCAAAGTCGGATGCTCAACTGGGTGTTATTACACCCTGGGTGTTATTAAATCAGAAAATTTTGACAGTGGAAAAGTGATAAATTAATACTTCCATAAATACATTCAAGAACTGGATGTTTCAAAAGTTACTTGACTTATACCATGAAAAAATGCAAATATCAAGCCTTTTATTATATAATAATTTTGGTAATAAAGTCATATTTCTTCATGGTACTCTTAGTCCCATGATACTGCTAAAAATTAACTCATATCTTATCATTTTGCAAAATACATTGAAATGTTCAGAGCTTTGTTCTGTATAAGGGAAAAAAGTAGATAGATGAGCTACTAAGAAAACAATATGTACTTTAACCACATTTTTTTTAAATTTTATTTTTTATTTATTAAAAGTTGCATTCCCTCTCTCTCTCTGCCCCTCCCTCGCTCATGCTCTGTCTCTCTCTCTCTGTCAAAAATTAATAAACATTAAAAAAAATTAAAAAAAAAACAAAAGGGGAACGACTGGGTGGTTCAGTCGGTTGAGCGTCCGACTTCGGCTCAGGTCATGATCTCACTGTCTGTGACCTTGAGCCCTGTGTCGGGCTCTGTGCTGACAGCTCAGAGCCTGAAGCCTGCTTTGGATTCCGTGTCTCCCTCTCTCTCTGCCTCTCCCCCGCTCATGCTCTGTCTCTCTCTCTCTGTGTCAAAAATAAATAAACATTTAAAAAATTAAAAAAAAAAATTACATCCTAATTAGTAAGCATATAGTCCAACACTGACTTCTGGAGTGGATTCCTTAGTGCCCCTTACCCATGTAGCCCATCCCCCCTCTCACAACCCCTCCAGTAACCCTCAGTTTGTTCTCCATATTTATGAGTGTCTTCTGTTTTGTCCCCCTCCCAGTTTTTATATTATTTTTGTTTCCCTTCCCTTATGTTCATCTGTTTTGTCTCGTATCATCCTCATATGAGTGAAATCATATGATTTTTGTCTTTCTCTGACTAATTTCACTTAGCATAATACCCTCCAGTTCCATCCACATAGTTGAAAATGGCAAGATTTCATTCTTTTTGATTGCTGAGTAATACTCCATTGTATATATATACCATATTTTCTTTATCCATTCATCCATCAATGGACATTTGGGCTCTTTCCATACTTTGGCTATTGTTGATAGTGCTGCTATAAACATGGGGGTGCATGTGTCCCTTCAAAACAGCACACCTGTATCCTATGGATAAATGTTTAGTAGTGCAATTGCTGGGTTATAGGGTAGTTCTATTTTTAGTTTTTTGAGGAACATCCATACTGTTTTCCAGAGTGGCTGCACCAGCTTGCATTCCCACCAAAATGCAAAAAAATATCCTCTTTCTCCACATCCTCGCCTTGCCAACATCTGTTGTTGCCTGAGTTGTTAATGTTAGCCATTCTGACAGATGTAAGGTGGTATCTCATTGTGGTTTTGATTTGTATTTCCCTGATGATGAGTGATGTTGAGCAGTTTTTCATGTGTCCATTGGCCATCTGGATGTCTTCTTTGGAGAAGTGTCTATTCATGTCTTTTGCCCATTTCTTCACTGGACTATTTGTTTTTTGGGTGTTGAGTTTGATAAGCTCTTTATAGATTTTGGATACTAACCCTTTATCTGATATGTCATTTGCAAATATCTTCTCCCATTCTGTCAGGTGCCTTTTAGTTTTGCTGATTGTTTCCTTCACTGTGAGAAAGATTTTTATTTTGATGAGGTGCCAGAAGTTCATTTTTGCTTTTGTTTCCCTTGCCTCTGGAGATGTGTTGAGTAAGAAGTTGCTGCGGCTAAGATCAAAGAGATTTTTGCCTGCTTTATCTTCAAGGATTTTGATGGCTTTCTGTGTTACATTTAGGTCTTCCATCCATTTTGAGTTAATTTTTGTGTATGGTATAAGAAAGTGGTCCAGGTTCATTCTTCTGTCTCTGTCCAGTTTTCCCAATACCACTTGCTGAAGAGACTGTCTTTATTCCATTGGATATTCTTTCCTGTTTTGTCAAAGATTAGTTGGCCATACGTTTGTGGGTCCATTTCTGCATTCTTCATTCTGTTCCATTGATCTGAGTGTCTGTGCTTGTGCCAGTACCATACTGTCTTGATGATTACAGCTTTGTAGTATAGCTTGAAGTATGGGATTGTGATGCCTCCTGCTTTGGTTTTCTTTTTCAAGATTGCTTTGGCTATTCGGGGTCTTTTCTGGTTCCATACAAATTTTAGGATTATTTGTTCTAGCTCTGTGAAGAATGCTGGTGTTAATTTGATAGAGATTGCATTGAATATGTAGATTTCTTTGGGTAGTATCGACATTTTAACAATATTTGTTCTTCCTATCAGGAGCATGGAATCTTTTTCCATTTCTTTATGTCTTCTTCAATTTATTTCATAAGCTTTGTATAGTTTTCAGTGCATAGATTTTTCACCTTTTTGTTTAGATTTATTCCTAGGTATTTTATGGGTTTTGGTGCAATTGTAAATGGGATCGATTCCTTGATTTCTCTTTCTGTTACTTCATTTTTGTTGTATAGAAATGCAACTGATTTCTGTACATTGATTTTATATCCTGCAACTTTGCTGAATTCATGAATCAATTCTGGCAGTTTTTTGGTTGAATCTTTTGGGTTTTCCATATAGAGTATCATGTCGCCTGCAAAGAGTGAAAGTTTGACCTCCTCCTGGCCAATTTGGATGCCTTTTGTTTCTTTGTGTTGTCTGATTGCGGAGGCTAAGACTTCCAATACTATGTTGAATAACAGTGGTGAGAATGGACATCCCTGTCTTGTTCCTGACCTTAGGGGGAAGCTCTCAGTTTTTCCCCATTGAGGATGATATTAACATTGGGTCGTTCATATATGGCTTTTATGATCTTGTGGTATTATCCTTCTATCCCTACTTTCTTGAGGGTTTTTATCACAAAAGGATACTGTGTTTTGTCAAATGCTTTCTCTGCATCTATTTAGAGGATCATATGGTTCTTGTCCTTTCTTTTATTGATGTGATGAATCACATTAATTGTTTTGTGGATATTGGACCAGCCCTGCATCCCAGGTATAAATCCCATTTGGTCCTGGTAAATAATTTTTTTAATGTATTGTTGGATCTGGTTGGTTAATATCTTGTTGACGATTTTTGCGTCCATGTTCATCAGGGAAATTGGTCTATAGTTCTCCTTTTTAGTGGGGTCTCTGTCTGGTTTTGGAATCAGGGTAATGTTGACTTTATAGAAAGAGTTTGGAAGTTTTCCTTCCATTTCTATTTTTTGGAACAGTTTCAAGAGAATAGGTGTTAACTCTTCCTTAAATGTTTGGTAGAATTCCCCTGGAAAGCCATCTGGCCCTGGACTCTTGTTTTTTTGGCAGATTTTTGATTACTAATTCGATTTCTTTACTGGTTATGGATCTGTTCAAATTTTCTATTTTCTTCCTGTTTCAGTTTTGGTACTGTAGATGTTTCTAGGAATTTGTCCATTTCTTCCAGACTGCCCATTTTGTTGGCATATAATTGCTCATCATATTCTCTTATTATTGTTTCTATTTCTGTTGTGTTGGTTGTGATCTCTCCTATTTCATTCTTGATTTTATTTATTTGGAACCTTTCCTTTTTCTTTTTGATCAAACTGGCTAGTGGTTTATCAATTTGTTAATTCTTTCAAAGAACCAGCTTCTGTTTTCATTGATCTGTTCTACTGTTTTTTTGGTTTCAATAGCATTAATTTCTGCTCTAATCTTATTATTTCCTGTCTTCTTCTGGTTTGGGGTTTTATTTGCTGTTCTTTTTCCAGCTCCTTAAGGGGTAAGGTTAGGTTGTGTACCTGAGATCTTTCTTCCTTCTTCTTTTTTTTAAATGTTTTATTTATTTTTGAGACAGAGAGAGACAGAGCATGAGCAGGGAAGGGGCAGAGAGAGAGGGAGACACAGAATCCGAAGCAGGCTCTGGGCTCTGAGCTGTCAGCACAGAACCCAACGCAGGGCTCAAACTCACAAACCGCGAGACCATGACCTGAGCCGAAGTCGGATGCTCAACCAACTGAGCCACCCAGGAGCCCCTAAGATCTTTCCTCCTTCTTTAGGAAGGCCTAGATTGCTATATACTTTCCTCTTATGACCTCCTTGCTGTGCCCCAGAAGTTTTGGGTTGTGGTGTTATCATTTTCATTGACTTCTGTATACTTTTTAATTTCCTCTTTAACTTCTTCGTTAGCCCATTCATTCTTTAGTAGGATGTTCTTCAGTCTCCAAGTGTTTGCTACCTTTCCAAATATTTTCTTGTGGTCGATTTCGAGTTTCATAGCATTGTGGTCTGAAAATATGCATGGTATGATCTCGATCTTTTTGTACTTACTTAGGGTTGATTTGTGTCCCAGTATGTGATCTATTCTTGATAACGTTCCATATGCACTGGAGAAGAATGTATATTCTGCTGCTTTAGGATGAAACGTTCTGAATATATCTGTTAAGTCCATCTGGTCCAGTGTGTCATTCAAAGCCATTGTTTCCTTGTTGATTTTTTGATTAGATGATCTGTCCATTGCTGTGAGTAGGGTGTTGAAGTCTCCTACTATTATGGTATTACTATTGATGAGTTTCTTTATGTTTGTGATTAGTTGATTGATATATTTGGGTGCCTCCACATTTGGCACACAAGTGTTTACAATTGTTAGGTCTTCTTGGTGGATAGACCCCTTGATTACGATATAATGTCCTTCTGCATCTCTTGATATTGTCCTTATTTATAGTCCAGATTGTCTGATATAAGTATGGCTACTCCAGTTTTCTTTTGTTGACCATTAGCATGATAGATGGTTCTCCATCCCCTTATTTTCAATCTGAAGGTGTCTTTAGGTCTAAAGTTGGTCTCTTGTAAACAGCATATAGATGGATCTTGTTTTCTTATGCATTCTGTTACCCTATGTCTTTTGATTGGAGCATTGAGTCCATTGACATTTAGAGTGAGTACTGAAAGACATAAATTTATTGCCATTATGATTCTTGTAGAGTTGGAGTTTCTGGTGGTGTTCTCTGGTCCTTTCTATGTTGCTTTTGGTATATATATATATATATATATATATATTCATCTTTTCTCCCCTCAGAGAGTCCCCCTTAAAATTTCTTGCAGGGCTGGTTTAATGGTCACAATTCCTTTAATTTTTGTTTGTCTGGGAAACTTTTTATCTCTCCTTCTATTTTGAATGACAGCCTTGCCGGATAAAGAATTCTTGGCTGCATGTTTTTTTCTGATTTATCGCATTGAATATATCCTGCCACTCTTTTCTGGCCTGCCAAATTTCTGTAGATAAGTCTGCTGCAAACCTGATCTGTCTTCCCTTGTAGGTTAGGGATTTTTTTTTTCCCTTGCTGCTTTCATGATTCTCTCCTTGCTTGAGTATTTTGTGAATTTGACTATGATATGCTTTGTTGATGGTCGGTTTTTGTTGAATCTAATGGGGGTCCTCTGTGCTTCCTGGATTTTGATGTCTGTGTCTTCCCCCAGGTTAGGATAGTTTTCTGCTATGATTTGCTCATATAACCCTTCTACCACTTTTTCTCTCTCTTTCCTCTCTTTCCCTCTTTCTCTCTCTTCCTCTTCTAATTCTTAAATCGTGCTCTTTTGCCTTCATCTCCCTCTTTTTTTCTGCTTCATTACTCTCTATAAGTTTGTCCTCTATATCGCTGATTCTCTGTTCTGCCTCATCCATCCTTGCCGCCGCTGCATCCATCCGTGATTGCAGCTCAGTTATATGATTTTTAATTTCATTCTGACTATTTTTTACTTATTTTGCCTCTGCAGAAAGGGATTCTAATCTATTTTCAACTCCATCTAGTATTATTATCATGATTCTAAATTCTGGTTCAGACATCTTGCTTGTATGTGTGTTGGTTGTATCCCTGGCTGTCGTTTCTTCATGCTCTTTCTTTTGGGGTGAATTCCTTTGTTTTGTCATTTTTTTAAATTTTTTTAGTGTTTATTTCTGAGACAGAGAGAGACAGAGCATGAACGGGGGAGGGGCAGAGAGAGAGGGAGACACAGAATCGGAAGTAGGCTCTAGGCTCTGAGCTGTCAGCACAGAGCCTGACGCGGGGCTCAAACTCATGAACCGTGAGATCATGACCTGAGCCGAAGTCAGTCGCTCAACCGACTGAGCCACCCAGGTGCCCCTGTTTTGTCATTTTGAATGGAGAAAAGGAATTAATGAAGTAGGAAAATTAAAATTAAAAAATTAAAATTAAAAAAATATTAAAATTAAAAATACACACACATGAAACTCAAATAAATGATTCTAGATCCTAGGTGTGTTTTGGTCTGGGTTTGAAAGTGGTTTGACAGATTAGAGAAAAAAAGAGGGGGAAAAAAGAAAAATTATTTGAGAATTTGAAAAAATGAATACACTGAAGTAGACTAAAATGAGATTATGGGAGTAAAACAGAATTTGAAAAAATTTACACAAAAGTAAAGAATATAGTAGAAAAATTTAAAGAGAAATATTTTTAATAAAAATTAAAAATAGGGGTGCCTGGGTGGCTCAGTCGATTAAGCGGCCGACTTCGGCTCAGGTCATGATCTCACACTCCGTGAGTTTGAGCCCCGCGTCGGGCTCTGTGCTAACAGCTCAGGGCCTGGAGCCTGTTTCAGATTCTGTGTCTCCCTCTCTCTGACCCTCCCCCGTTCATGCTCTGTCTCTCTCTGTCTCAAAAATAAATAAACGTTAAAAATTTTTTAAAAATAAAAATGAATTTTTTCTCTTTCTGTATTCAACTAAAAGAAAAATGAAAAAGAGAAAAAAGAATTAGAGAAAAAAGGCAATCGTTTGAAAATTTGAAAAAGTGAACACACTGAAGTAGACTAAAATAAAATGAAGGAAGTAAAGTAGAATTTGAAAAAAATTTACACAAAAGTAAAAGATATAGTAAAAAAATTAAAAATATTTTTAATAAAAATTGAAAATAAAAATGATTTTTTTCTCTTTCTGTATTTAAGAGAGAGAAAAGAAGTGAAAAAGAGAGAAGAAAAAAAAGAAAGAAAATTGAATAGAAGGACCTGCTAACAGATTGAAATAAGACTGAAATTACTTTGTTTTCCCCTAGAAGTCAGACTATGAAGTGCTTTATAGTCCATAAACTAAGTAGGCGGTGAGACTTGTGTTCTTGAAGAGCGAGGTTGGCCCAGTTGGGCGGAGCTCAGTGTAATGGCTCCGTTCTCCACTAGATGGCCCTGATAGCCTATTGGGGTGGAGTGTTGTGGCACTCGTAGTTGCACATGCGCATACCCAGAAGTGGTGACAACGGGATCACCCAGCTACCCAGTCTCTAGTATTGGAACTCTGTTCTCCCTGATCAGCAATCATCCACCCGTCCTCTGTCTTCAGCTTTCGTCCACTCCCCACGTTTTCACTGTCCATGACCAGGCCCCAGGCAGTACCTCTCTCCTGAGTTTTGTCTCAGATGCGGCTGTTTTCCCCAGCCCTTTACTTCTGAAGGACTGCAGCTTTGACCTGTTCTGCCCCTCAGCAGGACGGTCTCAATGAGCAATGGCTGAATGAGCAATGGCCGACTGTCAGCTGCACCCAGGAACACTTGCTGGACCCTGTTGCTGCTGGTGTCCTGAGACTGTGGCCACGTGCCAGCCCGCCTCAGAAAAAGTTCGGGAGATAGTGTAGAAGCAGCTTTTCAGTGAATATGGAAAATCACAGCACACATCTGGTACCAGGTTTCACCCTTAAGGACCTTGTTCCAGCACCAGCGAATGTGGAGTCTGCTGGGACCAGGTGGCTTCAACAGTCTCTACCAAATGTCCTTCCAGCAGTGGAACTGCTTTTCCCGTTGTGACCCAAGAACCTCCCAGATCCCACTCTGCTCCTGGGGATTTGCCCTTCCCACCAGAGCACTCCCAGGTATTGAGCTGTAGAGTTTCAGACTCTGCGCTTCCCCTGTTTACAGTCTTAATGGAATTTAAACCCTCTCCTTTCTCCTTTCTCCTTTCTCTTTTCTCCCTTTTTAGTTTAGTCCCTGTGGCTGTTTCCAATTTTCCACTTTCTCTCCACCTGCTTTTGGGGAGGGGTGCTTTTCCTGTATTCTCCACCCCCCACCCCATCTCTGTCCTCTCTCCACCCACAAAACACCTCCCTTCTTGTGGCTTCTCTCTCTCCAAGTTCACCTCTCTGTGCAACGTACCTGCTGAATTCCGTGGTTCAGGTTGCACAGATTTTTGTGTTAATCCTCAGATCAGTTTTCTATGTGTGCAGGATGGTTTAGTGTTGGTCTGGCTGTATTGGTCATGGATGTGAGACACACAAAAAACTTCGATGCTGTTGTGCCATCTTGGCTCCTCCTCCAATCTAACCACATGTTTTAAAGGAAAGTTAGTGTTCAATATTTTAGCACTGAAATAAATATATCACTATTTTATTAAAAATCAATTTACACTATCATATAAACTACTATAAACCATTTCTGGTTTATACTTTTGTATACTTTTGTACCAAGAAACAGCATTCTCAAGCTTTCTCAATTCTAGGAATTGTAATTGTTTTTTCACTACCAAGTATAATGTAAATATATGCTCATTAAAAGTTCATTAGAATATTTTCTATAAAAATGTATTATTGACTTTGGCATAATAATGCATGCTAAAAATTTCTTGATTACTGATTTTTCACTAAATAACTATTATCAGGGTTTAAGGATGAATAGATTTTAAAGATCATATGTCATTTTACTAATAAAAATTTGACAGGTCCTTTCAACAAGGACCAAGAAATAAATATCAAAATTCTTTTTATAAACCTGAGTTCTTATTAACAGAAATAGAATCAGGGTTTCTTTTTGAAATTATGGAAACATAATTAACAATCTGACACTATGTTCACAGTTAATTTAAAAAAAAAGATTGTTTTCTGCATTTTAACATTTCAAAAAGCAAGTGAATCAAGAGTATTATTTTTAGCACATAATACATAAAATAAAATTATGAAATTTCAGTTCTATATGACAGGTCAATGATCCTTTTAATTGTTGGCATATATGCCTTACTCTGATTCTTTCATTTCTATAATTTAATTGTCTTCTGACTTTAAACAATGTACATGAACTCAGTGTTGTCACCTACTTTTGATTTTCTAATTTGCACAGTGAGGCAACTGTTTTATGTGAAAACAGATTTTTTTTTTAATGTAAAAAGAAAGCCATGCTTTTCCAGAAATTGTTGTCAAACATTTGTGTGACTGAACATCACCTGAGGAGTCTGTATAATATGGATATTCTGAAGACCCACTCTGAGAAATCTGAAACCATTGTATCTGAGTTAGGGTCCATAAATCTGCAGTTTTAAATGAGTTCCTCAGGTGATTGTGATGTCAAACACTGCACATCACAATGACTCTTGTAATAGAAGAAACAAAATATTTTATTTAACTTATACCAAAGCAAATTTACAGTAGTGATTTGAAATTTTTGTAATTCACAATCCTGACATAGAATGAAGACAAGTGTAGCTACTGTGGTTCATTCTTATTTTATAAACAAAATCTAATATGGATCATAATTTGTTCATTACTTCATTGGGTTGACCAATCAGTCATGGTCATTCTACAACTATACATTAGGTGTCTTGTGTATTCTGGTATTGGAGATGTCAGAGAAGAAACTCCTTCATGGGGTCAGCAGTTTAGTGTGAAAAAAGAGATATAAGATAAAAAAAAGTAAGTGACACAGAGAAAGATAAATACTATATGATCTCACTTATATGTAGAACCTAAAAAAATAAAAAACAAACTCATAAAATAGAGGTCACATTTATGGTTGCCAATGATGAGGGTGGAGGATAAAGACATTAGATGAGGGTTGTCAAAAAGTACAATCTTCTAGGGGCACCTGGGTGGCTCACTCGATTAAGCGTCCAACTTTGGCTCAGGTCATGATCTCACAGTTCGTGGGTTCGAGCCCCGTGTCAGGCTCTGTGCTGACAGCTCAGAACCTGGAGCCTGTTTCAGATTCTGTGTCTCCCTCTCTCTCTGCCCCTCCCCTGTTCATACTCTGTCTCTGTCTCAAGAATAAATAAACATTAATTTTTTTTTACAAGTATAATCTTCTATTTAGAAGATAAATAAGTTCTGGTGTTGTGATGTAACAACATCATGACAGTAGTTAACAATACTGGTTTGTAAATTCAAAAGTTGCTAAGGACGCCTGAGTGGCTTAGTCGGTTAAACATCTGACTCTAGATTTCAGCTTAGGTCATGCTCTCACTGTTCATGAGTTTGAGCCCCGTACCAGACTCTGCACTGACAGTAAGGAGCCTGCTTGGGATTCTCTCTCTTTCTCTCTCTCTGCCCTTCCCCACTCTCTCTAAAAATAAATACACTTTTAAAAAAAAGTTGCCAAGAAGACATATCTTAAAGTTCTTATCCCAAGAAAATAAAACGTAACTCTGTGAGGAGACATATGTCAGCTAATCTTCTTGTGGTAACATTTTGCTATATATACATACATATATATATATATATATGTATGTATATATAGCTAAATATATATCAAATCATTATGCTGTGCACCATACATTGTATGTTTTATGTCAATTATATCTAAATAAAAATTAGGGAAGATACTAGAAAAGTCCAGTTGTAGTATGTACTATGAAGTGTGACTCAATCGTGCTTCAGTTAGGAACACAGAATCATTATGAGTATTATGGGGTACATTAGTTTTCTAGTCGTATAATAACAAATTGCCACAGAATCGTCAGTTTATAACAACACATATTCATTATCTCATAGTTTCTGTGAGTGAAGAGTCTCCATATTGTTTAGCTGGTTTCTCTGTGCAGGGTCTCACAAAGCTGTAGTCAAGGTGTCAGCCAGCCAGCGTTCATTTCTAGAACGTGTGTTTTCTTCCAAGCGCATGTGGTTATTGGCAGGATTCAATCCCTTGCAGCTGTAAAAATGAGTCCTCAGCTTCTAGAGGCTGTCCAAAGTTTGTTTCCAAGTTGTTCCCTCCTTAGGCAATTCATGTCATAACATCTTGCTTCTTCAATACCAGAGGGAGAGGGTCTCTCTACACTATGGTAAAAGAGCCTTATACAATGTAATATAGCCAAGAGAATGATAGCACAGCTACTTTGCCACATTCTATTGATTAGAAGCAAATATCACAGTTCCACCCACACTCAAGGAGAGGGAATGACACTAAGGTATGATGATCAGGGGGCAGATTATTGACAGTCAACCGAGTGTCTGTCTGCCAAATGGGCTAAGGATTTTTTAGAGGAGTTACAGGTTATAAAATTTTGGGAGAAGCTTGGGAAGTGACGATTTGGATGGAAGAGTAGAAGATACAGAGAAAATATTTATAATAAATTCTTCAATGCACAAGGGCAGAAGAAGAAGTTAGGGCAGAAAATTCTGAAAAACTAAACACATCAGTTTCTGTAGTGGAAACAATAGGTTTCCCTATGGACCAACTCTATCCCTCAGCCATACAGGGAATACGTTTTGAATACCATAATACCCAGCTTAGCCAAGATGATGGTAGCACATTTTGGCATTCATAACACCTATCATAACTATATTCACTTCAAAATACAGAAAATAGCAATTATCTGTTTCCACACAACATGAGGCAACCATACCTCATATAGCTGAAAATTCACTAATCATTCTAAAAACCCTTAAGGTATCCTATAAATATGATGTCCTATAAATCAAATACTGAGATATAGGTTGACTATGATCATTATATCTTATGTTAGGTACTAGGACTGTGGTAGTGGAAAAGACAAAATAATTGCTTAGTAAAGATAAGAATTGACTCACACTAAAGCAAGGAACAAATATCCCTAATTAGTAAAATCCCCAATTCTACAACAGGTCATGTGGTCATCACTGGTATTTATCACTTTCTTATATTTCCATTTCCTTATTCCCTTTGACCTCAGAAACCATCTCAGCTAGCCAATGGTTCTTTGCCTAGTGGAGTGAAATCCTTGTTCTTATAGTGTCTGAGCAACTCACAGTCATGTATGTACTGAGTTGTTAAAATTTTCCTTTAGTTTTTATTTTAGCACAAAGGATTTCTAAGAGGGGTCCTAGAGGACTCATGAATCAGACATTGTCTGTGCTTCTTCCATTACAAACCCATATTCCTCCAGAATTTCAGAATAAGTTACTCCAAACAGTATGCTCTCTTCTTTGTTAGTTAAATGTCATGAAAATCCCAATATGGTCAATGTCATCTTGACCACCAGTTTAAGGAAGACTTTACTTTTCCATTAATCTTTCCTCCATTGGGAAATAGTATCTCTAAAACAGAAGCCAACATTTCATGATAGGAAACAAACCTTTTACTGATGGATTGCTAAGGGTAATAGCAATCACTTATTCCTCACTAAGGGTGAAGAATCACTCCCATTTCATTCCCTTGACTTTCATATTCATGAAAATAGATTATGACAGAAATAGGATCGTACCCTGTTTACTGATTCAAAGTATATTCCGCTCCCTGGAAAGCATTACCCAAAACTTACAAGGTATTATCTAGTGCCTTCCGTCATTTCTTCAGGCCAGAGATAGTTGAATACAGATGGTTAAGATCAAAGGTTAGGAACAGGAAATTCCACAAGCATAAGGCAATTTCTACCCTTTGTTTACTGTAAACTAAATATCCTAATCAGTAGTAATACTGTTGAGAGTACCATGCTGCTGAATAAGGCATATTGTATGTCCCTAGATGATGGGTTTGACAGACTTTCTAGAGAATTTGGAAAAAGACGATCATTTGGAAATATCATAAGAAAAATTTTCTTAAAGGGAAATAATGATGCCTCTAAACTGTAAGTAGATTCAAGTCTTGGCAGGCTTACTTGGTTTCAAAATGTAACTCATAAGGAGGTGGCATACACACTAAACAAATTGCAACATTTACCAAATTACATTGAAAGGAACTAGCCAGATAAGATCATTGGTACTTTCATTGTCCATAATTATCTGAATTTAGTCAGAGATAAAGAACCACGATGAGTACTGTGAAAGTCATAGATATTATAGGAATTAGTTCTTCCATAATTGAGGAGCTTGGAAGTTATGATCAGTTGGATGAGCAGACACAAAGATAGGCTCACAAACCTTGGTGGAGTGTAACACAGATGGGCAAATTGGGGCTTTTGCAGGGAGAGCTGAGAATCTAAGCATGCCAGTTCCTGGAGAGGTCGATGGAGGCTCTTGTCACAATCAAGCCCCTGGAGCCACTATTGTTCATGCAAGACCAGCAGTCAAGAGGCAGTTAGGAAGCTGAACTGAGGAAAGTGAAACTCAGCTGAAACCCAACAGACACTGTCCATTACCATCTCTGACCACAAAGACCTACAGAGTAATGGTGGACACTTCATTTTCATCATTTAAATGAGATTCAAAGTCCAACTCATTTTAGATCAATTCTATACACAGTGAAAGAGACTCTGGGAAACTTTGCTTCAAGCTTAACCAAAATAGCAAAGGCTAAGGTTACTGGGTGTAACAAATAAAAGTATAGGACACCTAACTAAATCTGAATTTTCAATAAACAATTGATTATTTTTGGTATAAACATATCCCAAGCATTGCATGGGATTAATATCATAGTATCTTCTACTTCACTCCATTCAACTCTATTCTACTTATTATGCATATATTTTATATGTAATATATATTAACATTTATTTATTTTTGTGACAGAGACAGAGCATGAACCAGGAGGGGTGTGCGGAACAGAGAGACAGAGAGGCAGACACACAACCCGAAGGAGGCTTCAGGCTCTGAGCTGTTAGTGCAGAGCCCAATGGGAGGCTCAGACTCACAAACTGAGATCATGACCTGAGCCGAAGTTGGATGCTTAACTGACTGAGCCACCCAGTGCCCCTACTCTACTTAATATATTAAAAAACATTTTTTTAATGTTTATTTTTGAGAGACAGAGAGTGAGCGGGAGATCTGAAGCAGGATCCAGGCTCTGAGCTGTCAGCACAAAGCCCAACATGGGATTCTAACTCACGAACCATGAGATCACGACCTGAGCTGAAGTCAGACACTTAACTGACTGAGGTGCCCCATTAACATCTTTAATATAGGCATGACCCATGCAATATTTGGTATAACTTTATACTGAAAGAAGTATTCATCATTTATTTGAAATTCAAATGTAACGGAGTTTCCTATATTTAATTGGACAACATTAAGGACACAATCTAGAACAAATTACCTTAAGGAGAATGGTAAATATCACTGCAGGGATAGATAGGTTGAGATCAGGCTATAAGGGTCTGAAAAGCCAGTATTCAAGATTCCCTCATTTATGTGTACTCATTTGTCCTTCATAACAACCTCACAATTTTTGTATAAATAATTTAAATATATTTAGAGATAATGAATTAGATGATAAAGAAGTTAGGACATAGAGTCCTCATGCCAAATGATTTCCTTTACATTAGACTGACTATAAAATATTTAATACCACTTAGAAGAAGCATTCACAGGAATCCTTCAATATTTTCATACCATAAGTCCTGTATCTGCCACTGAAATTAAAAAAAAAAAATTGTCAGTTTTTACATCAAGGAAAAAATAATAGGTAACATTTAATTATCTCTTAACAAGATATGTATTTACCATATATGTATTGTAAAACACATAAAAATAAAAATTAAAAAATGTATATGTCCAAAGAAAACCACAATGAAGGTTTGTACTGTTTCCTTCCTCATAATTGAGAATGTACTGAATAATCCATCTTAATCTTATTATTTTATTTTTAGATTATAAAATGTTTTATAATATAGATTTTATGGGGCACCTGGGTGGCTCAGTTGGTTAAGTGTCCAACTTCGGCTCAGGTCATGATCTCACAGTTTGTGAGTTTGAGTCCGTGTCGGGCTCTGGGCTGACAGCTCAGAGCCTAGAGCCTGCTTCAGATTCCGTGTCTCCCCCTCTCTCTGTCCCTCCTCTGCTCATGCTCTGTTTCTCTCTGTCTCTCGATAATTATAAACGTTAAAAAAATTGTAGATTTTATAACATTTATAAGACATTTTAAATAATTGTCTAACTCTTGAAAGTGTAGTGATTTTTTCCTTACTGTCTTCCAAACTTCATATTTAAAATTTTTCCCCCAAATCATGATTTATCACATTATTTGTAAAAGTTTAATAGTGATACAATATCTTCTTTTTCTATGGTATAAATATATTAGTTCAAAATTTATAGATTTTTATGTACTTATAAATCATATTTAAGTTTTGTTTTATATGAAAAACCTATGGAATACCATAGAATAAAATATCCTGTACTTTCTGTTTATTTTTATGCCATATTTCTAAAAATACAGACTATGTGCAATTAAATTTATTCTTTAAAATAATAGATTTTGTAATCTCTCTGTTTATAGTTCTACTACGCTCAAACATAAAATTCTTGCAGAAAATCAGATTTCCATACCAGAACCATTGGAGGCAGCCTTTTGATTTGAGTGGCTGGTGGCATGCAATTTAGCCACAGTCAGATAACTTCTTTTAGCCCTCTCACTTCTGAAAACAACCCACTTACTTCTGAAAACATGTCCTTTTGTTCTGTTGAAAAAAAGATATCCAATGCATGTATTATTTGAAACTAATAGCTTGAACCTGCCGTCATAAAAGGAGAATCAGTAGATGTCCTTTCAATATTTGGCCCTAGATGTCCATCACAGTACGCCATTAATTTAGTTGCATTGTTACTATATTCAATTCTTGCTCTTTCTGCAGACGCAGCTAGACAAAGATTTTAATTAATGCCAGTCAAAATGGTGATTTTGTGGTATGAACATTTTGAGGACTAAAACATATTTAAATATAAGTTTATACTGCATCGGTTTCAAAAATATCTAGCAGATGGCAACTTGAATTGAATATCCAATTGACCTAGACTTGGGCCTCATGCCAAAGACAAAAATTTTCAACGCGTATTAACAGTTTAGACAAATTCAGCCCTTTTTCCCAATAGTTTTTAAGATTCTCTGTATTTCCAGGTTATATTGATGTTATTTTGAAGGAGTTTACTTTACAACTTATCTTCCTTTTATAAATAATATTAGATTGTTTATTGAGACTTTGTTTCTATATAGGAATCACTGAAACTAACTGGGGCTACTTGAAATGTTGATGCTACATCCATAACAGACTAGTGCATCTGAAATGTTTATATACGTGGACCCATTGAAGTAGTGATAAAATGTTTCCTTAAAAAAAATCCATTGTTTATTTCTATTATCTTCACATCTCTATAATGTTCATAATAATAGTTTATAGGTCTTCAATATTACATGAGTTTGTTTTTAATTTCACAGAGCAGTGGCTTCAAGGGGGAATCAGTTTGTAGAATATTAAGCATAGCCTTCAGGTAAGTATGCACTATACGAATTTTGATGCTAAGTGCTAGGTATAATTTTGAGGCACTTTTCATCAAGGATCATCTTAGGCAGAGAGACTAAATTCCAAACCGAAACCATATTTGTATAGTTTCAGTAGGAATGGTGTCCTATGCAAGAGAAAATGCTACCCAAATTAGAGAAATAATTGCAGAGTTGATGGTTTTGAGACAGAGAGGGAGGCTGGGAAGGAAAGATGGAGAAAAAGAAAGGGGGAGAGGGAGAAGGAAGAGGAAGAGAGAGGCAGAGAGTGAGAAAGAGAGACGGAGAGAGAGAGAGAGAGACAGAGAGACAGAGAGGGAGAGAGAAGATTTTTAATGAGTTTAAATGGTTCTTAAAGAGATGGCCTAGAATGAAGGGAACCTATGTGATAGCTTTCTCTGACCTATGAGCTTGGAGCCTGTGGTAGACAGAAAAATGTCTCCCTCAAGATGTTAATAAGCTTATCCCAGAGAAAGACTCCACCAACCATTTGCTAGTTTTGAAGGAACGGGAGTCTGTACTTCCAGTTTCTGGCTTGACCTCTAAATAGTGTGAAAGTTCTCACTCCCTTCTCAAAACAAAGAAAAAGCTGAAGAAACTGCAAACCAGCAAGCTTTTCTTAGATATATAAGGAAACTGAGGTCAAGGATAAACCACTGTCCTGAACGCTATAGAGAGAGAAGTGGATACCAAAAATGACACTTTCAGAAACCAGAACCAGGAGTACCAACTCAGTGCCAGATCCAGAGCCCATAGAAACACTTAAACTGCTATTAGCAAACTGTGGAGGGTCCAATGTAGACCAACTTGAGATTTAAAAACACCAGGGGCCAAGTTTCGGAGACAGGGCACACAGTCATGAGTTATAACACAAGGAGTCCCACCAGGTTCTCAAGGTGAAGAACAGAGAAAGAGCTCTTTGTGCTTATTTCAGGGAAAGAGGAAAAGTAATCATTTGGAAACGCTCCAGAACATTCTTTTCTCTTTATAAAGGACTACTCTCAAAAGAAACTATCTTACCAGAATTTACCAACTTTAGGAAAGGGAAATTTCCCTCTGTGTAGCCTTCCTGTCTCACCTACAGGTGAAAAAAAATGCTGAGCAGCACTGGTGAATGTCGCAGCCCTGAAACACTGGGTCACTAGAAGACTGACAGCTAATCGTAGGATTATGAAATGCACCCCCTCCCTATATCTGATCTATAGGCTAGAAATGGCTAAGGATCAATGGTCTAGAAAGAGTGAGCTAGATGATATGTCAAAAGAAACTTATTAAACTGAAAGGCAAGAAAAAAATGAATGAAAATAACCACAGTACATCCAAGAACTGTAGGACAATAATAAACAGTGTAACATATGTGTAATGGGAATAACAAAAAAGAGGAATGAATAGAAAGAATATTTAGATAATTAATGGCTGAGATTTTTCCAAAATTAATGAGTGACAAGAAGCCACAGATTCAGGAAGTGCAGAGAGCATCAAGCAGAATAAACAACACTATATCCAGACCAAGGCATACGTTTTCAAACTGCAAATAAAACAAAGACAAAGGAAAATCTTGGAAGAAGCCAGAAGGGAAAATGCACACCTTATCTATGTATGAACAAGGAATAGAATTACACTGGAGTTGTTTTCAGAAAACATGCAAACGAGGTATCAAATTATTGAAAGAAAAAAAAAGCACACACACGAATTTATATTTCTGTTGTCAGTGAAATAATATTCAGAGAAAAGAAAAGGAAATACAAATTTTCTCTGACAAATACTGAGGAAATTTGTTGCCACTAGGTCTATCTTGCAAACAATATTAAAGGAACTTCTTCAGACTTAAAGAGAAGATTACAGGTGAGAAAATTGGATCTCGATAAAGGAAAAAAAATGGTAGATACAATTTTAAAAACTAAACTCTAAATATTTTTAATCTAACAGACAATTTATTTGAAAAATAACAGCAAAATATATTTGGTTATTATAGATTTGATTAGGTTAGATAGATAGAGCAAAAGGAATGACAATATTATAAGGGACTGAAGGGAAAAATTGGGAATACTCTATTACTTGGTACATGCACTGCTTGTGAAGTGCAATGGTGTTATTATGGACTTCAGTTAGTTATAAATGTATGTTGCAAACTCCAGGGCAACCACAATAAATAAATAAATAAATAAATAAATAAATAAATAAATCAACCAACCAACCAACCAACCAACAAACCCACCAACCAGCCGACAAATAAATAGGATGGAAGGTGTCTAACAACCGGTAGATTCTAGAAAGTTCGATGAAACGGATTCTGCTCTAAGAGTCAAAAAGAAATTGCCAAAACCTTAATTTTAGCCCATCAGGACCCACGTCGGGCTTCTGACTTGTAGAGCTATAAGACAATAGATTTGTGTTATTTTAAATCTCTAAGATTGAGGTAATTTGTTGTAGAAGTAATAAGAAACTAATATATGACCTTTGCCAAAGTACTTAGCATCTTTAATACAGATCTCTTCTTTTGCAAAATAGGTAGTTATACACATTCATATTGAAATTTCTATAATTTTTACAGATTATTATTATATCCCAAAGACTTTTTCTTAAAAAAAAATTGTTTTTTATTTGTTTCCCTCTCATTGTCTTTTCCTTTCTGTTCTCCTTCATGTATTTCCTTCCAAAACTAATTTACCATTCCTAAGTAAGATATTGTGTTTGAGATATAAAAAGAATCATGCTTGAGAATATTAAGTTATAATAAAACTCAGACAAAAATAAGTACATATAACATTATAGTTACATTATAAAAGTGCTGTCAAAAGATATGGTAGGAACAGAGTGAAAAAAAAAAGCCTAAGTCAGCACTCCAAAATTATATCATATTCCAAAAAAAGCATTTCTGAATTAAAAAACAAAACAGGGTTAGAATAATAGGACAGGTTAGAATGAATAGACCATCTTTCCAATCTGCTTTTGCTTTTACCAAGCAAAACTGGGAATAAAAATTTTATTATTTTTAAATCTTAATGGCAAAGGGGGGGAAATTGACAGAAGAAATTTCATAATTATTAGTCAACTCAGAAGATGAATAGAAAAGAGACAAGACTCTGTACAAGTGCCGCGCAATAGAACTTTCTGCAGTAATGGGAATATTTCATGTTTGTGCCACTGAATATAGTATCTACCAGACACATGAGGCTATCTAGCCCTTGAAATGTGGCTTGTATAACTGAGGAACTAAATTCTTAAATTTGTCCATCTTTGTTTAAAACTTAAGTAGCTACATATGACAAGTGGCTACAGCAATAGTTCAATTCAAAACTAAAAATAATGGTTAACTTGATCAAAAAGTAAAATCTCAAGCTATGACTCTTCAGATGAATATAATCTCAATGAATTTTCTAAAACTGAATTAAATATTGATTTAGCTATATACTTCTAAGTAGAAAATGACATATGATATTCTTATTTAGTCACTCAGTAGGAGAACCTGAAACACCCAATTTTGCTAAGAGACCCTGACAGTATTCTTTCAACTTTTGTGATGTGTCAATGCCAGGATTTACCTGATGTAAAGTTTTCCCCATTTCTTTATGAAAATTTTTAATCATTTTCATTATGTTTATCATTATATTTTTCATTATGTTTCATTACACTTATCATTATTTCTAAAAATGTATTCACAATATGACTTAGATATTAAAAAAATTATAAGGGTCCATTGGCCGAGGATGGAAAATGGTAATGGCCACTTTTATTGGTATACTGTGGGTTAATACTCTGTTTTTTCAGGTATTTCAGCAAACTATCTAATGATGAGGTAGCAATTTATACTTTTATTATAGTTTATAATTTTCATAGAAGCATTAAATATCCACTAAAGTATAAAATGACACATTATTCTCTACAATAAATATTTAAAATTCATGAGATTGCTTTCATAAATGTCCTTTCTTATGTGTTATCAGTTTCTCTCATTATAGTATCGAAGGAATATTTCTTTAGGCTATTAGCCATAAATACCTAATGAGAAATAATGGCATATAATTTATGCTAAAAGAAAAAAATACCTCCCAAATTTCCCCACACTTATGCTAATTTATGATTGTCAACCAAATGAGTGAAAATAATTTCAAATGATCAACCAAAAGTCCACTGAGTGATGAAATTGGAATTCGTTATTGGGATACTATGCGTGACAAAGGAGAGGACATTTAATCCAGCAATTCCCAAGTTTGACCTTAAAGTTTATTCTACAAAAAAAGTGAAATTGTGTTCAATGAACTAAATTTTAGGCAGTGTGATTCTAGTTTTTATACACTTGCAAGAAGTCAATATTTAATTTTTTTTAAAGTTTATTCATTTATTTTGAGAGAGAGAGCAGGGGAGGAGCACAGAGAGAGGAGAGAGAGAATCCAAGCAGGTTCCACACTGCCAGTGCAGAGACTGATGTGAGGCTCAAACCCATGAACTGTGAGATCATGACCTGAGCCAAAATCAGAGTCAGATGCTTAACCGACTGAGCCACCCAGGGCGCCCTGAGAAGGCAATATTTAAAGCAACACCCAGAATATGTCTCCACCACACTAAAACAACCAATCTCGTCAAACTGAAGCAATGGAGTAATAATGTTCTCCTAATTATCGGTTTATTCACCTATATGTTCATTTATTATGCACCCAGTATGTGCATGTGGTAAGTAGAGATGCACAGATAAAGTTGGGTGAGTTCTCTTGATACACTTTGAGACGTGAAGACTCTACGTCTTTTAAATAACTAAAAAAAATAATTATAACAAATTAAAAATGATTCTTTGGGCCACTTTTGAAATGCTTGTGTGTCACGTGTCTAGCGTTCTTTTTGTATCCAGACTTATAATATATGGAAAGATAATCATTTTCCTTCTTCTAAACATCATATAAGCCAGTGAATATCCTTCTGCCAGTCTATTATTCTGTGTACTTTATAAGGGAGGATTATTAATCTCCATGGGTGGGATACTTTGGTTAAAAATGATGGTATGACAGCGTGTAGGTAATCAGTGGATACGTCCCTTATGACAGTCATCATTATATACGCTACCAAATTGATGGATTTTGTAGATTTTTCTTTGAAGAGGATATTAAAATAGAGAAGAATAAAAATAAATAAATAAAAATGGAGACAAACTTCCCTAATTAAATTAGTAGAAGCCACACTTCCAAAATATTAACAATCTTCCAAATGCATTAAAGTCAGAAAGCAAAAGGTAAGGGATGTGAGAGAGTCATAAGTGGAAAAAATTGCTCTGTCAGTACCCCTTTCTCAGGCACAGAGGAGATAGCACAAAGATATCATCTTTATTATCTGAATCTTAAGACAGAGATAGAAATAAACATGTATATATATATATATATATATAGAGAGAGAGAGAGAGAGAGAGAGAGAGAGTTGAGGGGGAGAGGTAGAATGTGCCTTGAGATCAACATCCAGGACAAGGACAAAAGAGGGAAAAGAAAAAGAAATAGTGTGCCTCCCCATGGCTGCACACAGAGGGGGCTCAGAGGAGACAAATATATATTAAAGCACCATAAAATCTTTGAGAAAATATACAAACCAGTCTGTTCTCCTCCCCCTGTAGGGGCAAAAAAAGAAGAGGGGAGAAGGCACAGATTTCAACACATTTAGACAGAAATTCATTCATAGTTAATGTATTATCATTTAACTAATTCACGGTTTCTGAGAAAACAAGTATATATTATCTTCTTTCATTGCATGCTGAGCATTTTAAGTTATATTTTTATTAAATCGATTCAGTTTTCTTATTTCTGAATGTACGTAGGTATAGATATATAGTTTTATTTTATAAATGTGGAAGACTTAAAACAGTTTTTTATACTCTCATAACTACATATTTAATATATATATTCTCTATGGATTTTGAATGAGATGATTATATAATCATCTAATATAAAGATAAATCTCTGTACAATCATATAGAGAGATAAATCTCTGTACAGTTGTATAGAGAGATAAATCTATATATAATCATATATATAAAATCTTGATCTACCAACTTTGGATAACAACAGAAGATAAATAAATAAATTAGGGTAATAAAGAAATGTTGGAAGTTAAGTGATGAACAATGGCAAAGTGGGCCAATTTAAAAAGAGTGAGCTACTTTTGAAATGAATAGCTGATAAAATCAACCCAAGGTTGAAACCCGTAAGTAGGGAAAGAAATGGTCTTATGTTACAGAGAAAATGCACAAGGAAAATCTGCAAAGGACCACAATGCTACTAATAATATTATATTGGTAGTATATCAAATTTATCAAACTATGTGAAGCAAAGTCTCACAAAATGTAATAATGTATTAAAATAAACACAATATAGCAGTATACATAAGTGTATATATCTTTTTAAATTTTTTAAAAAGTGTTTATTTATTTTTGAGAGAGAGAGACGGAGCATGAGCAGGGAGGGGCAGAGAGAGGGAGACACAGAATCAGAAGCAGGCTCCAGGCCCTGAACTGTCAGCACAGAGCCCGACCTGGGGCTCGAATTTAGAAACGTGAGGTCATGACCTGAGCTGAAGTCAGACAATTAGCCAACAGAGCCACCCAGGTGCCCCGTAAGTGTATCTATCTTAACTTAGAAAGGATTTAGTTTTGTTTGTTTTTTTAAAGAACAAGTTATAAAAGACAATGACATAAACCTCAATATACATACACTCGTGTTCTCACACACACTCCACAGTTACGTGTTATTTTTAAGTAGAACAACTCACAAGTGCCCTAATGTAGTAATAGTACAAACCAAATTCCTTGATCAGGAAGAAATAAAATAAGAGGTATTAAAAACAAGATGCATCATTTAAATCTTTACATTCTAAAAGAAGAAAGGAAGGAAGGAAGAAGGAAGGAAGGAAGAAGGAAGAAGGAAGAAGAAGAAGAAAGAAAAAATGAGAGAGAAGGAAGGAAGGAAAGAAGGGGAAAAAAGTGGAATGACATTATCGATGCAGCAATTAAAAAATAAACAGAATTAGGGGCACCTGGGTGGCCCAGTGAGTTAAGCGGCTGACTCTTGATTTCGGCTCAGGTCATGATCTCACCCTTAGTGTGATCGAGCCCAGTGTCCGACTCTGTACTGACAACTCAGAACCTGGAGCCTGCTTCGGAGTCTGTGTCTCCCTCTCTCTCTCAAAATTAATACATAAACTTAAAAAAATAAAACAAAAACAGAATAACATAAAGAAAATAAAAAGAAAAACAAAAAGAAAAGAAAAACCAAAATAAAAATTTGGTTAATAAAGCCAAATTTGAATTAAAATATTAGAAAATAATATTAAAAATCATGATCTTCTGACAAATAGGAGCACCGATGAATAAATAGGAGCTGATTCCTTGTAAAACATACCAGCAGCCAATATATTCAAGAAACATGAGGCAAGTTAAAAAACCAATTATACAAATTTATAAATGCAAAATACATCCAAAAATAGAGAGAAAATTTAACTAATTATAAATCACTTTACTGAATTACATGTACATAATATTGACCTAAGGATTATACTACTGTATCAAGTTTTTAAAATAAACTAAAAAACCAAAAAAACAAAAAAAACAAAAAACTAAACCTAATTTAAATTATGTGGTGGAAAAAAATGAAGTTGTCAAAGAACTTACACTGCAGAAACACCAATATCTCAAGCATGAAACAATAATGTTAAGGATGTTTAAACCATGGATATATACTTCCTGCACGGTAGAAATAATTCTACACCTTTGGTGATCACTCTTACCATGAGCCAGACTATAAACCACAGCCACCAAAGCAACACTGACACATTCAGAATTTCTCTTAAGGGGTTCCTGGGTGGCTTAGTCAGTTAAGTGTTCAGCTTAGTCAGTTAAGTGTTCAGCTTAGGCTCGGGTCATGATCTCCTGGTTCGTGAGTTCAAGCCTGGAGTCAGGCTCTGTGCTGACAGCTCAGATCCTGGAGCCTACTTCAGATTCTGTGTCTCCCTCTCTCTCTGTCCCTTTCCCTGCTCATTCTCTCTCTCCTCTCTCTCTCTCTCTCTCTCAAAAATAAATAAACAAGAAAAAGAAAAAGAATTTCTTCTTAATTTCCTGTTCTCACATCACAGGTTATAAAACATAGCCAAATTATTATTTCTTCAGGATGGCAAAAATGCAAAGTAGCCATTGTTTTCCCAGTATCACAGAAAGTAATGTGAAACTAATTGTTAGGAGATTGTTGACAATACAATCAATCACTTACAGGGAAGATTATGCCCTCTGCAGGCTGTGAGTCTGCCCCACCCTATAGTTGAAAAGAGGCAGAGGCAAGATTCGCACTGTGGTCTCTTCAACCCCACAAAGTCTGTTCCATGCTAGTGTTGGTGCCACACTAAAGAAAATGGGTTTGGAGGGGCCTGGCTAGCTCAGTCAGCAGAACGTGTGACTCTTGATCTCAGGGTAGTGAGTTCAAGGCCCATGCTGGGTGTGGAGCCTACTTAAAAATTTAAAAATATAAAGAAAATAATTAACGATAATGTGTTTATTATTTAAATAAGTCGTAGAACAACATTTTCTCCTCTCCCTCCATTCCCATTGCCCCAAGGTAATAAATGAGTTTGCTGGAAAAATTCTGTAGGCTTGATTTGTCTTCTTTTTGTGTATTTCATAAAAATAAGTGCATGGCATCTGTGGGGAAAAGAAGGGAGGCCTGCTAGAACATTTCACTAATGCTAATGTGTCAAAAAAAAAGTCGGTTATTCTTTTCTGAGTACCTAAAGTATACATGTATACACCAAAAGACAGTGGGACAGGAGGATACAGAGAGAAAAACACTCTTATATTTCCAAAATGCATTTTTTAAAACTAAGTTTTAACTACTTTTGTGATGTTGAGGGTTATGATTGTGCATATCAAATGACAAATGCTCTGATTTCTTTTTTTTAAGAAAGGATTGGAAAACGACACTCCTCATTTAATCATCAATGTAAGTGATGATAATGTCAATAATCCCATAATAATTACAATTGTTTTCCTTTACTTGATGATGAAAACCCCTTATAATGGCATATACCTACTCAATATTTATATATTTGAAAATCTAAAAAGTGTTAGGGCTTCATTCATCAATGTTTTTCTCCTATTCACTCCTTTTTTTTTTTATGTTTGACTTATTGACTATGAATATGAATGCCCTTTTCCACCAAAATTATTGTTATTAGCCTCGGGGATAAGTTGTTTCTCTCCTCGAATTAGACACACAGATCAGTCTAGATATTCCAACAATTGTGGTGTCTTAACTTCATATTTACTGCAGTATTCAAGGCTGTTTTTTCCATTCTTCTACTGTCAGTGTTTATAGAGAGTTTGTTCCAAACGTGAAGACATTCCTTGTATTTTAAATGTGTTACATTGCACGAAGCAGTATCATTTAAATGCCATTTCCTTTCCTTGTTGATTATATTTCCTTTTAAATGACTTTTCTATGATGAGGTTCACATACTGAAGCGATTTTGCTTCTTTTTGTTGACAATTTGCATGAAAAAACCTATGCAACATTGATGTTAATTGGCTAACTCTAGTGACTGTAACTGGCTCACTCCCATCCTGTAGTTTATTACACAGCAAATACTCTCTCCTTTTATGAAGCAGTGTGGGGTTATTTGTCTTAAGATGAAAAATGCAAACTTGTAAGTAGGCTTAAATGGTTCTGTGGTAATATTGATATCAATGCTACCTATATGCTACCTATACTTTTAATTTCATGGAATCATCCAAAGTATTTCCAGGAACAATGAACCCAGCCAGTGCTGGTCACATTCATTTGACAACTAAAAGCGAGTTACTCTTTAGGTACTTCTAAAACTGCCAAGTTTATCATTTATTAATTTCATGACCCAGTTAATTAATTTTCATACCTCATTGAGATGCAACCTCAGGCCATGTATTCAAGACATTTTTCTCTTGATAACTGTTGGTTAGTATCTCAGCTGCCCAGTCATTTCAGTCACGTTGGAGTTAATATGAGGTTAGCTCAGACTTGCTACATTGGTTACCCATGTCCATTAGTCAGGTTGGATTAAAATTCAGTAAAAATCTTTGCTTGACTAGACAGTAGCAACCTTGTGAGGACGAAGACATGAATTGATGTGTATGGAATATTTCAAGTCATTCCATTAGTTCTACAGAATTTGCTATGTAGATTATGGTTTAAACTTCTTTCTTTTTTTTTGTAAGTAAAGCTTGTTTTTTTATGTTTATTTATTTATTTTGAGTGAGAGAGAGAGCGTATGTGCATGCAAGCAAGGGAGGGGCAGAAAGAGAGAGAGAGAAAGAATCCCAAGCAGGCTCCCATTTCAGCACACAGAGCCCAGTGCAGGGCTTGATCTCACAAAGTGAGATCATGACCTGAGCTGAAATCAAGAGTTGGATACTCAACCAGCTGCGCCACCCACATGTTCCTCAACTTATTTCAAATAAAATTTTCTGTTCAATATAATATGTTTTGAATTTGTAATATTAGCATATGAATTCCATGTATTACTGTCCCTAATATATAAGATATTAATTGATGAAAAAAATACCTCAAACAATTTGAAATAGTATTCCTTGAAGGTTCCCTGAAGGTTCCCTGAAGGTTCACTGGAAATAGCCTACAGCAAGTCTCTAAAGACTTTCCTGGGGAAATAAATGATAGCTATCTCTCACAGATTTGTAATCAGAATGTTTCCAAAGTAAGTATAGTCAGTAATCATGTAGTCCTCCTAGGAACAAAATGCATTGTTAAATACCCTCTGATTCCAGAAAGTCTCCTTCTATTATTTCTATAATACCACATTCTTGCATGGCTAAGTAATGTTATTTTACTTCAAATGTATGACTTTTTTCCTGACCATATGTGATTGCTATGGGCAATAGTCAGTGTTGAATGTTGAAAAGAGAATGACAATTGGAATCAGATAAACCTAAGATGAAATCCTAGCTCCACTAATGGCTCATTGTATAAATCACCATTGAGTTCTGTAGTTTTTCAATTACCTAATATGCGTGGATTATTTCAAGGATTAAATAATCAAAGTTTTAAGGCTTATAAAACCAATGCAGTACTTATTTAAACTCGATATATTTTTTTCACTTTTATTTATTTATTTTTGTTTATTTATTTATTTTGAGAGAGAGAGTGAGAGAGAGTGAGTGTTAGTGGGGGGGAGGGGCAGAGGGCGACGGAGAGAGACTCTCAACCAGGCTTCACACTGTCATCACGGATCCCAACACAGGTTTGAACCCATGAGCCATGAGATCGTGACCTGAGCGGAAAACAGGAGTCAGATGTCTAACTGACTGAGCTACCCAGGCATCTCAGAACTCAATATGTTTTTTTAATCCTATCATAGTTCCCTTGTTCTCCTGTAATTGGTATGACTTGACCTCCCCTAAAAATTTCACATGGTCCAGTTCTTGAATTATGTGCTTTCAATGTCCACTTTCTGAGATCTTGCTGCCTCTATTCTTACTGCATGGGTCAATCTTTCTAAGTGACCAGATGATTATCATAGGCAAGTTGGCCTAAGTGGCTCAATACAAAAAGTAAACATTATATCAAGTCCTCAAGAGAAAAAAAAAAAAAAAAAAACAAACAGCATTAAAATAAGCGAACACATTCCATGGAGATATGGATGGAACAATACTCCAGGAAATCTCAAATATTGTCACCTCTCCAGAGACTATTTTACGTTCCAGAAAATGGCTACCATACCTTAACATCATCACTTTAATAATACTGTCTAATTTGGCCATCATCCCTATTTCTGCAATTCTGATCCTTGGCCAGAGAGGCTAGGTGTTATTTTTCTCTTAGGGGATTCCTTTTCCAACATTGCCAAAAAAGCTTGCCGCTAACTTTAGGCCTCAGTACACTCACTAATTTTTCTACTGACACAAAAGTTAGCTTTCTCTTAGCATGCATATACGGCCTCTCTTATAGGTATTTTCTATGTAAGTTCACATTCCACGATAAGGTTTTGTCTATATTTAAATATTAACTGTGTTTATGGCCACATCATTAAGTAAGTAAACAAAAATCTTGCACCCCATTCTTCAAATTAGTCTAAAGTTATGGAAATGCTCAATTATGCAAGTTTTTGAAAATGTATTTCGTAACAATCTTGTGAACTACACTGGGTGGGAATCAGGCTGTAAAAACTGCGATTTTTTTCTCCTATGAATTCAAATTACTTTCAGAGCAGGTGATGAACAGACATAAAGAGGAAAGTCCTTCTCCATCAGCAAATGTCTTTAGATAGTCAAACATAATGAGAAATCATGTAAGTACAGCAATTAAGGCAAGTGAGTGGTTTTAATGCTTAATGACTGGTTTTATTTCTAATTGAAGCCAAGGCAGAGTTATTGCTGTAGTATATGCTCCTGGATGACTTTTGACAGATAGATTGTGCTATCTTCTTTTTCTGATAAAATCTGTAGAACATCTTAAATATTTGTTAGATATAAAGATAAGAGAAACAATTTGGTTGGTGATATAGGTAAGAACAAAGCATTCACTTTCCATGACAACTCAATTATCATCATCATCATTGAACTATTCCATTAAAATTTTTTTTAATTATTTTTAACAGTTTATTTATTTTTGAGACAGAGAGAGACAGAGCATGAGCGGGGGAGGGGAAGAGAGAGAGGGAGATACAGAATCCGAAGCAGCTCCAGGCTCTAAGCTATCAGCACATAGCCCGATACAGACTGTGAGATCATGACCTGAGCCGAAGTCGGACGCTCAACCTACTGAGCCACCCTGGCGCCCCTTTTTAAAAAATTTTTGATACAGAAAATCACATAACTATGTAGGGTCAGATAGTTTAACATCCTTTTGGTTGTGGCAAGTGCTCATTTCTATCTGTCTAAAATGCATGTTCAAGGGAAAGTTTATGTTTCTTCATTGAGAGTGGCAAAGTGGCCTCCCAGTAGATCATTGGTCTTTGTGCTTTGCTAGAGTTCTCTCCGTTTTCTTCATTAGTATCTTTGGTTTGCCTGAAGCCATGGTACACGTTGTTTACTTTATAACTTCTTTTAGAGGATCACTTTTATCCTTACAATGGAAATCATTTGGCGATAGACAGAGACTCTCAACGTTCAGCTGCCACCCATGTTTACTCTCTGGGAATAAAGACATTTTGAATTTTACCACACCATATAGTTGTTTTTGGAAATATATTATCTCTGTATCTCTTCTTTCTCTAGCATAGGCTATTCAATTGTTTCACAAATATTTATGGAATGCCTTCTGTGGGTCAGCAATTGTTATAGACATTTGGCCAATATAAACGAAGACTATGCTATAATATCTTTCTCTGAAGCTCATGCCTCAAGTTTGACTGGGGCAACACTGATGCTCTGGTTTTCGTATAAAACATATATTTTTATTCTACAATGAATTTTGTGGTTCTTTGGTGCTGGGGATATAGCAGTGAAATAATACAGACATGAGTTTTATTGTCATAGGGTTAACTTTCTAGTTTTTCTTAAATGAGGTATTGGTGGAAGATAATTGGCAAATAAAAATATAGTAGAAAAGGACAATTTCAGTTAATTATAAATAATATGTTGAAGATAAAACAATGGGCAAATTATTGGTAAAACAGAGAATGACCATGTTCAAAAAAGAAAAAAATAACTGACAGAACATTTTAGGCCTTACTCAAGAAGTAAGCAAACACCTCATTCACGAGAAAGAGATATTCAGGAAAATGACTTCGGCAGAGAATTAGAGCCCAAGAAACAGCCAGGGACATGGTATGGCCTGTCCACATTAAATAAGAGAGAATGTGGTATAAGAAAAGCAACACATTTTTATTTCTTTTTATTTTTTTAGTTTTTAAATGCTTATTCTTTTTTTTTGAGAGAGAGAGAGAGACAGACAGACAGAGTGCAAGTAGGGGAGGGGCAGAGAGAGAGGGAGACGCAGAAGCTGAAGAAGACTCCAGGTTCTGAACTGTCAGCGCAGAGCCTGACGTAGGGCTTGAACGCAAGAACCACAAGATCATGACCTGATCTCAATGTCCAAAGGTGGACATTAATCGACTGAGCCACCCAGGCACCCCTGCAACACATTTCTAAAAGGTCCCTTTTGGCTTTGGTGTGAAGAACTGATTAGAGGAAGCGAAGTGTGAAAGCAGGGAGGCCAGTGAAAAGGCTCTTCCACTTTTCCAGAAGACAGGGTGGTCATGGGGATAAGTGTGTAAGAGTGGAAATAAAGTAGAGAAGAGACCATGATGATTTTAATGGTGAAATCAGGACCTGTTGGTAGACTGGAAAGTGTATAAGGTGTTGGAGAAAGAAAGCAACTGAAGACAGTTCCTTTGAATGTGTGTGTGTGTGTGTGTGTGTGTGTGTGTGTGTGCATGTTTGTGTGTTGGTGGTGGTAGTTTCTTGAAATGGGGAATATCAGTGATAAAATATTTTAGGGATAAAGTCAATGAGTTAGTTTTGAACATATTTATTTTAAGATTCCTCTTAGACTTCTCTGGAAGTCTACATGATATGTATCGTGTCTGTCTATCTTTCAGGAAAAAATATTGCAGTGGTAATGTAAATTTCACAGTTACCCACACATAGACAGTCACTATGTAATCATCACCCCAGGAGAATTTTAGATCAGAAAAGGAAACAAAGAAATGTCTTGAGAACTTCTTGAGAAATCTAAAAGTGAGACGTTAAATATAGAAGGAGATGTCTGTCCATAATTTGCAGGTGGCTTCTTCATTAATTACCCAGTGAACTTCAAATATGTAATTGTAAAATACAATAGCCATGACAACACAACCCAATTGATATTTCTAGGTTTTTCACACCATATTTCACCATACTGGATAATGCCTTAATTATGGTATTCTTTTTTCCTGTTGCATATATTCTGTCCATGATATTATGTTACCTGGAATTCTCTCCTCAAAAACCTTCACTTAGAAAGTACCTTCTTATTTTTCAAGATCCAGGTCAAATTCAATCTTATCACGAAATTTGCATGATCATCACCAGTTATTATAATGTTATAGTTTTGATTCAATATATATGTAATACAGAAATTATAAAATGTATTTATAACTATTTATTTTTATTTATTTCCCTAATAGATTGTGACCTGCTAAAATTAAGTGATTCTATGTTATTCATCTTTGATCTGAAGAATGCAGATTAGTACTGGTACAGTCCAGGTACCTTGTGTGAGAAATTATTGCGCAGATAGAAGTAACATTTTTGGAGGTTTGTGTTCCTTACAATAGTCTTTAGTATTGAATATATGTTCTTATTATACACCAAATAATTTTATGTGTGTCAAAACTTGATTTATCACAAAGCTATTACTGTCATGTGGTTTTGCATCTCTTAAATCATAGGATTCAATTGAAATTATTAAGCTTTGATGATTTAAAATAATTATAGCACAGCCCTGTGCAGTTTTCCTTATTGAACAGAACTGAATTTAAATATAACTTGCATTGATAATATGCTTTAAAGCAATGAGAATGAAGATGAAGGTCACTATATACTGAGCAAATGAAACATAAGAATTCTGGGGAAGAGTGATCTGAGTTAATAAGCATTTCCAGTTATATCATACTTCATACCCTATAATTGTATTATCTTCTGGAATAAATTTTTAATTGATATCAACTAATTCTGGATATTTGATGAGTAGAAAAAATGATCAGACCAACTGGTTTCATAAAGATATGGTTTTCCAATGTGCTTTAATATCTTTGCAATTAAGTGTTTTGAAAATTGCTTTGAATTTCCATACTTGAAAAAATATTTTTGGTATCAACCATTTGATATGATTCACCATTAGAGTAAGCTTAAATTAAGGAAAGAAAAATATCATAATACTTCGCCAAGTCATTATAAAATCTGCATGATGTAAATGCTGATCAATGTTATTCAATTAAATGGCATGTAAACAACCACAGAAGCACTATACATCCCTCACAATTATTTTATTTGCTTATTTTGCATTCCAAAGTGTCAAATAAATGTATCAGTCATGGAAATCTTTATTCATTGGAAAGAATTAATATTTTCTTATCATAATGTGGGAAACATGGAAATAAACGCCAAGTAATCCTGATTAAAATGAGGATGGTGACAATGATGATGACAATGAAGATGATGACTACCATGATAATAAGATACAACTCTCTAGTTTGAGTCTCCTGGGACCTAGAACAAGTATTGGATACAGGTAGATGAGTCAAGAAAAAGTAAGAGTAAGGAAGCAGAAATAGGGTAGAAAGAGAGATGATGAGATAAAGAAGGAGGAAAGATGAGAGCAGATGTTATTACTGACCTGTGGCCAGCTGAGGCTCAATCCCACTGTAGGCCCTGTGAGGAATTGTGTAGAATATGCCACACAACTGGACTTCCAAAGTAGGAAAGATGGAGTTGCACCTGGGCTAATCTCTCTACTCTTATGTTCACCCCATCCCCATTCTTTGGGTCTTCCCTGAGTGTAGTGCACCTGAGCAAGCTTCCTTTCATAAGGAACAGAGATAGGAAAGTTGAGTGTCTCAGCAGGCCTATGATGTGAGACACTAGTGGAAAGATTAGGCACTCTCTACTACAAATGGAGCTGAAATATGTTGTAGGTCAAAGGTACAAGCATTGTGTGCTATAATTACCTATTAAGATGATGATGATGATGACAATGACACATAAGATTTGTGGAAACTAAATTTGTGGAAAGCTTAGTAACTTGGTTAACTTTACAGAACTAGAAAACAGTGGAACAGGGATTCAAACTCTGGCCTCAGTTTCCAAAGCCAGTGTTTCTAGCTACGACACTATACTTTTGCTTTGTCTTGATTGTTTTGGTTTGTTCTGTTTTGTTTTGTTTTAATGTCTAATGAGGACAAAGGCAGGTGAAAATGGCAATAGCTGAATCAACATGGCACTAACTTCTGCAGTCTTAAGACTATGTAATTAATCACTTAAAACTACATGGGATATATCTCAGTAATTATTCACCATGTTATTGGCTATGTATTTTCTGGATTCTAGTATTTCCCAGTTTAGAAAATTACATGTGATCATCATTATTTCCCCCAGGAATATTACCTGCAGAGGATTTATTTGATGTCCTAAATTAAAGCACAAGCCATAGAGAGATAATTTATAAGATAGACTTTCCAGAGTAGTATATTATCATTTCTCCATTGCAAATCATAATTCCAGTATGTGGGCTAATGAGCCATTCAGAGGTTAAGTATGTCTTGGTTAAATTGACAAAACTTTTTTGCAATCGTATGCCTTGATACTGCCTCATTAAATGCTGAAATTCTAATTCCTCCATGTATTCTAATCTTTGTTTATATAAAACTAGTTTCAATAAAATATGGTATTAATAAAGGCACAAATAACTATAAGAATTGAAATTAGATACAGAATTATATTGCAGTAGTAGGAAAGAAATATGTTTTAAGAAGCTTTATTACAACTAAGCTGATTTATTAAACCCTTGAAATTAGGATGGTTAACCTAAAAGGAAGCATAAAATTCCTCTTTTGCACCTTCAAGTTAAAGCCAGTGCAAATCCCTTGACAATTTTAACATTCAACTCTTTTCTTTCTCTGAAGGCAATAAGGTTCCTTCCTTTGTTCCTTCCTTCCTTCCTTCCTTCCTTCCTCTCTCCCTCCCTTCTTCCCTCACTCTCTCCCTTTCTTCCTTTCTCCTTTCTTTCTTTTTATTTCTCTTCCTTTTTTTATCATTCTTAAACACATAGTCAAGTATTAGAAACACATAGTCAAGATATAGAAAGTCTGGCATGAAAAAAAGTTAAAATAAATAAATGAAAGTGGATATACTCTTCACCATCACCAAAACTCTCACTGGTTAAAACAAAACTAGAAATAGAAACAAAAACAATTTATTCGCTCCAAAAGCTCTAACATTTTATTTTTTATTCTCCCCGTCACAGGCTCATGATTGCAAAATTGAGAGAAGAGTGGAAGAGGAAAGGGGATGTCTGTTTTTGTTTCTTTCTCAGGATAAATTCTAATATTGTGCACCTCTAATCCTTTCCCACTTCTTTGAGGCTACAGCATTCATTGTTAAATTTTATATATTTTTTTAACCAACTGGTTGTTTTTTTCTTCATCTTTCTCCGTTATTATTACCTTATCCACTCATGGGTTCACATGAGTGATTAAAAGCCCCACTTTTATGCCGAGAAAGTACTTTAGGCAAACTGAACATGAAATGTCAGAATTTGTGATTGAGGTGGCAGCTGCTATACCCCAAGCAGCATGCTATTTATCTTTTAAAAATTTTTTTAAATGAGTCAAATTTAGATACTGTGATACATGGAAAGAGTAAGAATGTGTCTAACACACACACACACATACACACACATACATACACAATCTAACTTACCTTCTAATAATTATTTGTTTTCTGTGTGTGTTAGACCAGCATAAAAAACGAATAACTGAGCAGAAAAAAACATTTATTTGATCTTACTTCATTAAGATGCTCCCTGGAGTTTCATCAAAGGCAATGAAGACAATCTCTGCCAGTGTGATAGAATTAAGGCAGGGAAATCAAATGTTATCTTTTCTTGATCTTGTGATGTCCAATAAGGGCAAGACAGAGTGCTTTGCTCGTGATGAGTGCTGAGTACCAATTGGATTTTAATCTATTTAAATCATCTCAGATTATATGATATTCATTCACTGACTACTTGTCTTATCCCTTTACATGCCAGGGTGAAAATATTTCAACAAATATTGAACAGAGTTTAGAAATATCTTCTTCACATTGAATGACATGGATAGGCTAAGAATTTTCTTCTGATAATTAATGACAAAATGTTACTATACTCTTGAATCATATTAAAGGCAAATGGAAAAGTCAAATTGCCTGGTAAATAATGTCACGAGATATTTGTCAGAAAGTTTTCTGTATATACCTTATACCAAAAGTTTTTTTCCCTATTTTTAGAATGAAAATTCTGTTATCTCCATATTACTTATTTTCTATATGGCAATCACTACATACAGAAATAATACAATACATACAGAAATAAGACAGTGCCTATATCCAATGGGCAGCAAGTCTTTTGGGGAGATATCCGCAATATTGTGCCACAAAGTTTATGCAACAAACAGAACATTATGAGGACACAGGAGGGGGCTTATGTTGTTTTGCCTCCTTGTTGTTGTCACAAGAATTTCATCAGTCTTTCAGTAAACATTTACTGAAAACCCACAGTCTTTTCAGGCATTTTACTAAATATTTTGTGTAAACTTTGTATGAACACCTTTCATTACAGAAACATACATTCTAGCTAGGAAAACAAGTAAACATCATAATAGTGATCTGTTCTATAGGATAATAAGCTACATATAACATTGTCCTGAGGAAATACAGATTCCTTTAATATTTTGGGTAAGGTCTTGGAGAATAATACTGAAGTCAGATACTGAGGGAAAAATTGTATTCAATAGAAGGAGAAATTAAGTTCCAGATTGAAGCAATGTGAACTAAAACAAAGATCCTTATCAGCTTGGTTGGAGATGGATCCCAAAATAGTTTTTTTATGAACTTTAACCAGGTAGTGATGAATCTACAAAGTTGGGTTTTTTCCTCATGGAAATAAGCTAACCAGTCAATTTCTTTTTTAAAAAAAATATTTATTTTTGAGAGAGAGTGAGAGACAGAGTGTGAGCAGGGTAAGGGCAAAGAGAGAGGGAAACACAGAATCTGAAGCAGGCTCCAGGCTCTGAGCGGTCAGCACAGAGTCCGACGCAGGGCTTGAACTCATGAGCCATGAGATTATGACCTGAGCTGAAGTCGGCTACTCAACTGGCTGAGCCACCCAGGCACCCCCTAATTTGGGTGAAATACAGGACTTGCATCTTAGGACTATTTGTCACAGGAAACACTGACAATTCTTCATCCCAAACGCTGACATGGTGGAATCACAGCAACATCCCAAGTAGGAGTCCAGGGAGAATGCCATGAATGGGATCATGGACTGAGTCAAACAGGAAGGAGAGAGTCCTCAACAGGGACTAACAGGTTTTGGGCACTGGAATTAAGGCTCTAGCAAAAATGTCTCCGTTTTAAACATCAGAACCAGAATAAAAATGGCTCCAGGATAATAATAAAAAAAAACATAAGAATTGAGAACTCTTTAGCAAGAGCTTTTGAAATAATAAAAGCTTAATAAAGCAAAACACTACAGTAAATCGTATATTAATAAAAGCCCAGCTGAACCAAAGACAATGGGTGTGCATCTAGATATAAAGACATATTTATATGACAGCATAAGTCATAAATTGATACAGTGAATTTGTGAATATCACCCCCTTGCATTTCTTTATACGTTATAGATTTAGATATAGATCTGCTGCCATGGATTGAGTATTTGTGTTTCCTCAAATTCCATATCTTGAAACCTTAATCCCCAGTGTGATGGTGCTGGGAGGTAGGCCCTTTGGGTGACAATTATGTTAAGATGAGGTCACGAGGATGGGATCCCTCTGTGGGATTAATATCCTTACAAGAAGAAGAGACCAGAGCTCTCTGTTTCTCCCATGCACTCCCCGAAGAAAGGTCGGATGAGGACAGAAAACAAATGTCGTCAAACCAAGAATCTACTTTGATCTTGGACTTTCCAGCCTTCAAAACTGTGAGAAACGAATGTTTGTTGTTTATGCCACCCAGTCTATGGTATTTTGAATAACAGCCCAAACTGACAAATATAGAAGTTGGCACTGAGAAGTGGGGTGCTACTGTAACAAATACCTAAAAATGTGAAAATGGCTTCAAAGCTGAATAATGAGCAGAGGCTTAAAGAGTCTCATGGTGCATGCTAGAAAAAACTGAGGTTGCCGTGAACATGGGACTGCCAGTTCCGGTCAGAGCTCAGAAAGAAAAGAGGAGAGCTATAGAGAAAACGTCCACCTTCCTGTAGAGAACCTGTAAATAGCCATGTACAGAACATTGGTAGAAATAGAGACCTTATGGGTGATTCTGCTGAGATCTCAGATGGACCTGAGGAACATGTTATTAGACAATGAATGAAAGTCAATCCTCACCATAGAGTGGCAAAGAGTTTGACTTAATTGTGTTTTAGTGTTTTATGGAAGAGAGAACTTGCAAGTGATGGAAGTGAATCTTTCACTGAGAAGAATTCTAAAAAAAGTTTTGAAGGAGGTGCTAGGCCCCCTCATTGATTGCTTAGTATAAAATGCCAGAAGAGAGAAATGGGTTGAAGAAGGAATTTTTCAGCAAAAAGGAATCAGAACTTAAAGATTTGGAAAAATTTCAGTCTATCCTACCACACACACACACACACACACACAGAAAGAGAGAGAGAGAGAGAGAGAGAGAGAGAGAGAGAGGGTCAGAGAGAAAGTATGCTCTTAGGAGAACACGTAGGTGTGGCCTAGTAACCATCTGATAAGCAGGTTATTATGGGTGTGTACCAGGGACTGAGTCAGACACTTCATCAGGAGCCTGCCAGTTTTTGAATTGAAGGGGGCAGACATTCTATGGACCGAAAGAAGGCTATGGGACTCAGACTCAGCAGGACCTGAAGCTAAACTATTCTATTCTGCTGTAACTTGTACCGTTCTTCAAGAAAAGGGAGCAATGAGCCCCCAAGGTGGCGCCAAGGTGATCAGGGCCAGTGCCTCTGTTAAAAGGCCAAGTGGACTTTGACCAAAGACTTGGGGGTTGGGCTAACCTCACTATGAATCACCCAGATTTGGTTTAGATGACATTCAGCTGAGATTTGGAATTGGGACTTTAGAGTTCATGCTGGAACAAGTTAAGATGTGTGGGGGCTATTGGGGTGGAATGAATGTATTTTGCAGGCAAAAAGGATGTGCCTTGTTGGGGGGAGAGGCGGGGGTAGAATGCTATGGACTGAATGTGAACCCCCATAGGGTTTCATATGCTGAAGCTCTAATCTCTATTGTGATGTATTTGGAGGGAGAGACTTTGGGAAACAATTTGGTTTAGATGCCATGAGAAAATTGAGCCCCCCAATGAGATAGTGTCCTTCTAAGAAGAAGAAGAGACCAGAGTCCCCCCTTCCTCTCTGCCACATGAGAATACAGCAAAAAGGCATCCATAACCTGGAAGAGGGTTTTCATCAGAATCTACAGATGTCTTGATCTTAGACTTCAGAAGTGAGAAATAAATGTCTGTCATTTAAGCCCCTGGGTTTATGGTATTTTGTTACAGTAGCCCAGCCTAAGCTAAAGAATATACCTAAAATATACAGTTTGATTTGCATGTCTCAAATTTTATGTAAGTGGTATAACACTCTATCTCAGTACTGCTCAATAGAAATTTTTGTAATAATAAAAAAGTTCTATATTTGTGCTGTCTCGTATAGTAGCTACTAGTCACATGTGCTTATTGAGAATTTTGAAATGTGTCTAGGGAAACTGATGGGCTGAATTTTAAATTGTATTTTCTTCAGGTTAATTGTATATATTTAAATAACCAAATGCAGCTAGTGGCCAACCACAGTGAACAATACAGTTTGCATAGTCTTATGTAACTTTTTAAAAAAATTTTAATCTTGGGAGAAGACATGTGTCTTATTTTTCATTACTGCAGTGTCTTCCAGCTTGTTATTGGTTCCATGCATTGAATAACATCAATATTATTATACCTCTTAGTAGTATGCTTATTTCATATACTAATTTGGACCAAGTTCTTCATATTTGGACCATACCTGTTTTTATCTTACTATGTCCTAGAGACAACTTAATATTCCTATATTCTATGCATAGTAGTTCATAGCCTCAAGTGAGCCAAAGTCTCAGGAACACTCTTTTTTTTTTAATTTTTTAACGTTTATTTATTTTTGAGACAGAGAGAGACAGAGCATGAACATGGGAGGGTCAGAGAGAGGGAGACACAGAATCTGAAACAGGCTCCAGGCTCTGAGCTGTCAGCACAGAGCCCAACGCGGTGCTCAAACTCACCAACTGTGAGATCATGACCTGAGCCGAAGTCGGCCGCTTAACCGACTGAGCCACCCAGGCACCCCTCAGAAACACTCTTTAAGAACCTCATTGATATCTGGCAATCTGCTTACTTAAATATATACCCTCCTGCTCAAGGCCTTCAGGGGAATTGCTATTCTGGGCTGTTCTTTAACTGGCTTGCTGGGTTTTTTATACTGTTATACTGATTGTTATACTGGTTGTTATACTGATACTAGGTCATCTTCCTGGTTTACTTACTTAATTTATTGATTGATTTATTTATTACATGTGTCTTACTACTTTACTCTCTTAGTAAACTGTGGGTAAATTTTATGAATCTGTCAAGTGAAAAAAAAAGTCTCTTTTCCTTTCCTATGTTTGGTTAATATCTTGACTAATTGTGAGTCATGTCCTTCATTCAGTGGAAGGTGTTGCTTCATTGTTTCATTCCGTGGAAGGTGTTGCTTCATTGTTTTTGCCCATCAAGCAGGTTTAATCTCTCTGATGTCAGTCTGATGCATATTGGTTTGCTGGTAAACTTGTTTACTTTCTAGAAGCGTTTTGGATTTTTATGTATCTCATTTTCTGAAATTTCACCTGGGGTTTACCTATCTATACACTTTCTCATTGCATCTAACCAGGTAGATGCAGGTACTTACCTTACCAGGTACTTTCAATTTGAAGCTTTGTGTTTTTCTTCAACTCAGGAAATTTTCTTATACTAACATGTAACATCTGCTTTTTAAAAAGTATTTGTATGTACTCTTTTGCAGATTGCTTCAAAGACATTTCTCCTATTTTTATCTTATATTTTATTTTAATTTTATATTTCAGCATTTCTCAAATATTTGGCAATTATCATAAATTCATTTACTTTTAAGAACAAAGAGAGATGACTATATTCCATATATGTCATCATATTTTGTCAACTTTCAGATTTCCTTTAGGATGATAGTCTAAGATGCTGACCACTATGCTTGGATACAGAATGACAGTCAGGTTGTTTATAGGTAAGCCCAAATTAGTTTTCCAGTCTCTCGCAGAAAATTATTTGAATTTTTTTTTTTAGATAAGCAACCTGAACTTTCCTTCAGAGTTAAGTGTTAAATTGTCAAACTGTTCTGTTTGGGGACCTCTATTGGAAGTAGGGACAGAGGTGGTCACAACTCAGTATGTAGTCTTTCTACTAAATCTCCCTGTGTCTTACCATGTGTTGTGTGAAGCACCAAAAGAATGAGAACAGGCATGGGGTTTTAGCTTCAGCAAAGGAACAGAGATACGTGACTCTCTATACTGAGAGATCCTTCTTTAATTGAAGAGGGTACCAACATACGTCAAGTTCAACATCCAGAGCAATGTAATTTATGGTAAACAAGAGAGTAAGCAAAAGCTAATCAGATTATCCCATTTGAAGATCATCCCATTTCCAGAGTGGTAGAGGTTATGGGGGTAATTTTTTTTTGAACAGGGAAGTCATTTCTTATTCACCACTCTGGCGAGAATTCAAATAGAATCAGACCCTCAAAGGCAGTATAAAACTAGGGTGAGGCATCGTAGAGTGCTGTGGATAGAGTGCATATGACCAAGAGTTAAGTAGAGAATATTACTCTAAGAAAAATGGCAGAGTGAGCACACACATTTTCTTTCCTCCCTTCCTCAAAAGCAAAAACTTACCCAAGGCACTGACTGCAGGAAGGAGGTTCGATATCGGCAGAGGAAGATTTAGATGGATTACTGAAGGTCGAATGGCAGATACAGCAACTCAGAGTTTACAGAAGAAAATGTTGAAGTGGTTATGTGAGTCGTTCATTTTTCATATGGAAGCATTATTTTCATGTTAGGTATCCCTCAATTCCTCCCTTCTTCATATTGACCTAGTCAGTATAAACTAAGAGCAAGTGTGAGGAAAGTGTTACTACTCAGGCTGATAGACTAGATGATTAATCTTGCAGCAGTTGAGTGGGTTGGCCAGCTTTATTCAATTTTCCCATAATTCTATGTTCAGTAGAGGATTTGCTCCAAAATAAAATTTAAAAAAAATGTATATTTAATTTGTCCAACTCTGGGGCCCCCAAAATATGAGTTATATTCCCAAAGTAAAATTGTCATTATTTTGGCAGGGAAAGGGTTATTAGCCTTCTCACTTATGCTCTTCTTATACATCCTAATGTGAATTCCACTCGGCACGTTCTGACCAGAAGTTAGACAGTAGTAAGGTAGAATAATTGTAAGAACAGAATTGGTATGCCTTGTATATACTTATAAACATAAATAATACAAAGCAAAATATCAAGAGTCTACAAATAGGACAAATAACACAGAGGAAAAACAACTTATCCAGGACTCCCAGGAAAGTAGAAAATCAATGATTATTTTCAATGAGATTCTATTTCCTTTTATAATATAATCTGGGCTAAAAATAAATAGGGGGAAAGCAGAAATTAAATGATAATTGATGAAAGAAAATATTCCATACAAAGGATAAAAGAAACATTCCAGAAGAAGGCAAAAGGGGGGAGGAGAAGAAAAAATTCCAAAAAAATAAAACTAAATGGATATTGCAGAATTGCAAATTGATCCAGCAGAGCCAAAACAAACAAAATAAAGAAAATTTTCATATGCTTTCTAGTAGTACAAAATAGTTTTTAATGGAGAGAAAAACACATTATTTGTTTTTAAAAATGAGGGGAACGTAAAGTTATTTAGAGGGCAAAAGCTTACCCAAGAACAACTTCAATGAATAATAATAATGATAAAAAAATACAAACCCAAACAAATACTCATGGTATTCCCTGACATCTAAGATAAAGAGAAGATTACAAAAGCCCCTAGAAATCATAAATGTAGCTAAATTAAGTCAATTGATGGCCAGAATTACCTTAAACTATTTATTTAAAAAAAGAATATTAAAACATGAGATATCAAGACATTATCTTAATACTTATCAGAACATTATTTAAAATGTAGAATTATATATTCATCCAACATAGCAATATAGTATAACGATAAAAAGAAGACTTTATTTTATCATGGGAAACTCAGTAAATTTTTCTTATAATTTTGTGAAAAATTGCCTGAGAATGCACTCAGTAAAAAGACAAAACAAAAAAACAAAAAACAAAAAACAATTCAAGAAGGAAGAAGCTTGGACTTCAAGAAGAATGGAACTAACCCTAATGTGCAATGAAAATAAACTCTAGAATGAAATTAGAACTTAAAAACATTCAGAAATGCTTTAAAATGTCATGATTATTGAGAAATGTAATGAAAAGAATAGAGAAAGATATTGAGCATAGAGGAGTTATTGAATTTAGAGATGATTCTTCATAAGAAGCAACCACCCAAACCTCAGTGTTATCACACACAAATATTTATTTTTACTCACAAACCTAGAGTCCACCGGATCATTTTTCTGGTAATGACTAGGCTCCTTTGGACAACTGTGGCTCAAGTAGTCATTTTTTCTGATCTTGGTTCAGCCCACTTAAATATCGGGGGTTGACCATAAGCTGGTCAGATACAGTGCCAGCTGGACAACTGAGCTCTTCTCCACAAGGTCCTTCCTATCTAGCCTGTTTGCCAGACTTATTCTCATGATGAATTTCTTGTCCAAAAGAAAGATCAGGGGCTGCACAAGACCTTGAGATCTAGATTCCCACCTGGCACACCACAAATTCTACCACATTCTATTGACCATAGCAAGTCCAGACCAGATTCAAGATTTGCAGGGGGGGGGCGGTAATATACCATCTCCTGACAAGAGTAACCACAAATTCACATTACTAAGGGCACTGATACAGGTTGGGGTGAAGAACTGGGAACATCTCCTATATGTATCAAGCCAAAAAAAATTGGTAAATCTGAAAATACATATATATCAATTGAGAATAATATGGAAACATTTATGTATAGATGCAGACATGTGCATATGAGTATCTTATGTAAGAAACTGTATTTTGGGTACTAAAAATTGGGGGAAAGTTATGGGTAATGGAAGTATGCTAAATTTCCTACCTTTCATAATAAGTCAATATGTTTTGTGCAAATTTGCCATATGAAGGAATAGGGTTATAAGGAGATTATTTAGAACTATCTAGACAAATATATAATAAATTTTAAACTGCAGAAAGTTTCCTCTGAGTTTAAAGGGAGGGAAAGTGGGAAGCTTAGATTTTGTGCTTGATACAGTACTATGTTATTTGAATAATTATTCTTTGTGTATGGACCTGTAACATAACGACTTTTGTACAATGACTTTTTAAACATAGATAGTGAGCGTATACCACGTATTTGCAAATATGAAATTCTATCACATATGTAGAGAAGAAATAGAACCGGGGCTTGAGGGGAAGCAGGATCAAGCCAAAGCTATTTCCAGCTGAGTAACCCTTTCCACCTTCCCAAATGGCATATTCATGAGATTACATATGTATTGTCTGTTCCTACTCCTTATATTTCACTTAAGTGTGCCACAAGACACGGCATTTTTTTTTAATTTTTTTTAACGTTTTTTATTTATTTTTGAGACAGGGAGAGACAGAGCATGAACGGGGGAGGGTCAGAGAGAGGGAGACACAGAATCTGAAACAGGCTCCAGGCTCTGAGCTGTCAGCACAGAGCCCGACGCGGGGCTCGAACTCACGGACCGCGAGATCATGACCTGAGCCGAAGTCGGCCGCCCAACCCACTGAGACACCCAGGTGCCCCAAGACACGGCATTTTGATAGATATTCGTAGGTGGCATATTGTGTCATTTCCCTTCTCCTTGCTTTTGGCATTCTATTTATCTATTCCTAGTATGAGACAAACATGAGATTAATGCTTTGTTCTCGACTTTGGTGTATTCCTATCATATTCAAAGGAGAATACAACAGCTGGCAACTGGGATAGAGTATATTAGATTCTAAAATATAAAACCTTTTACTTATCTTCTAACAGTCTTAGGTTTTATCTTTTTTGGAACACACCCTTGTGACTTTCTTACCTGATTGGAATTCCTGATATAAACATTGTAGGCTTGATTTAATAATGACCTCTCAGCCTGTCTTTCTAATAATACTTTTCAAGTAATTGATTTTCATTTCTTAGATGATTTATGTGTGCTGTTTTCCTTAAAAGCCTGGGGACATTAGAAGTATTGGGCATTGTGTACCTTACTCTCTTATTAGACGTCTAATTACATTGTTTGAAAAAAGTTTTAATCATTGAAAACACCATATAACAAAATTAAGTCCAGGAGACAGTATAAAATATCTAAAAATGTCATGTGACACAAATCCCATTCTTTCTAATATATGTCACCTGATTCATGATGTCTAAAATGATAAGGATACTCTTTCTCCTCCACTCACCACTTTTAGGGTGTTCTCCAAATTGTTATTTTAGTTTTCTTACTTTGGTCTTCACAATCCTGGAGACTGTCTGTAGCTCATGGCCCAAAGCATACAATTCTGTGTTTATAAAATATATTACATGTAATGATTAACCAGGTATCTCCTGCTTAAATATGCTAGCTCACTGTCACAGGCTGAACTGTGTCCCTACAAAATTCTATGTTTTGAAGCCCTAACCCCTCACTATCTCAGAATGTGACTTCATTGGAGATAGAGCCTTTAAAGAGATGATTAAATTAAAATGAAATCTTTGGCGTGGGCCCTAATCCAACTGACTGGTGGCCCAGAGACCAGTGGGACTGATGTGGATCCCCAGAGACGGAAAAGAGATGAGTATACAGAGGAAAGACCATGTGAGACACAGTGGGAATGTGGGCATCTGCCGGCAAAGGAGAGAGACCTCAGCAAGAGATCAAACTTGTTGAATCTTGATCTTAGAATTTAGTCTTCAGACTTGTTAGAAAAAAAAAATCTGTTGTTTAACATACCCAGTCTGTGGTATTTTGTTATGGCAGCCCTAGGAAATAATATACTTACCAATGGGAAATCTACCTGCTCCGATTTCCTTAAGGGCCCTGTGCAGGAATATGTACAGTCCAACCTGGCCAGCATATGACTACTAGCGATTTGCTTAGCTAAAAAGTGAGAAGGAATGTGGAAAGAGAAAAATGCCAAAAACAATATTTCTCATTTGCGTAGGAAATAGGTGTTAAGAATACAAAAATGAGCTTAATTACTTTTTGCAACTTTATCTTGGTTTCTGGAATAGGAGGTTTTACTTGCATTTTTGTACTGACTCTAAATAAATTCCCACATCTCATTGGGAGTTTAAGAACATTGAGTAATGATCAAATATTTATTTTAAGCTACATTTCACATGAGAGGTTTATTTTGCTCTCTCCTAATATAACTCTATGCTTCAATTATAATGTAAGCTGTTTTTGTTTTGAATTTTTAACTTTAAAAAATGAAGCAATGAAAAAAAAAGGACAATGTTCATTATCACTGAAATATTTTATTTTGTTAAAAATATACCTGTGGTGCTTCAGCCAAATACATTGTCCTGAGGGTGCTAAAGATTCAGCAAATGTCCAAGCTCAAAATTCTATTGTGATGGTAACTGAATATTATGGAAAACTTCCTGCATTCAGCAACAGCTCAGCAGGAGGGACAGCTAAATTATTTGACGGTTTATGAAAACAGGAAAAAAATTACTACTAATAATAATCAGGAGGTGTTAGCATGCACACACACACACACACACACATCATCAGAAGCACAATGCAGCCAAATAAAAATTAGCAAAGAATAAGTAATAAGCACTATCCTGCTTTCAGATATTTGTTCTGTAATTCCACACATCCACTGTTGGCTTGGTTTTGAGCTAAATTCTCTCCTTTCTTGATAATCTTTTTGAAATTTCCTTCATTGTTTTTCAGAGTAAATTAATTTCTGTAGCCTGCAGCTCTTTTCAGTACCTGAAGAATTAATGATGGTATTGGCGTAGGTCAGCCTAAATTTTACCAGTTGTATGACACAAAATACTTTTGCTATTCAAGTATGCACTGTTTGTAGGTCTGACTCTATTTCCTTATGTTTGTTAATAATATTGATATAACAAATTATATCTGTTAAAGAGACAGCACATATTATGTATCAATTCAGCTCAATTCAAGTGACATTTCTTGAGTGCTGATTAAGAGCATGGGTACCAAAAATACAAAAAAAAAAAAAAATAGAGATATGTTCCTGTTTTTAAAGATTCTCTACTAAAAGGGATAACTAAATATATTAATGCAATGCCAAATTATTCGGTGTTTGTATAGTTTTAGAGGAGGGCTGAACTAGTTTTTACCTTTGCTTACTGTATTTTTCTGCAGAAAAATTATAAATCTCAATTAAATCAAATTGACCATGTGAATTTTAGAATACATAAAGATGAAGCACTATTTTCAAGCTTCAAGGTGGTTGCAAACATTTCTTTATATGTAACATATTAATCAAAGACATGAAAATAATCTTTTATAGTCTACCATATACTACCTGTACTTCTTAGAACACAGTCTTCAATGAATGATTAGATTAATTAGTTCCCTCTGGCCATTTTCATGCAACGTGTTAACCTTCGAGTCACTGTGAGTAGTCAGAATAAACAGAAATGAATCTCAAAGACCATTAGCTAAAACTCCAATCCACCATGAGTCTCTTCTAAATTTCCCTATCAAATTGTCATCTAGCCTATGCTTGAGAATCTCCCACATCAGGACTCTTCAAGCATATCATTAAATTAATGAACAACTCTAACATTGGAAAGGTCCTCTCTAATTGACTTGACAACGGCCTGCTCTTCATTTCCAAACCCTGTTCCCAATGCTGCCTTATGAAGATACAATATGGTTTCACTCTTATGTGGATCCTGAGAAACTTAACAGAAAACCATGGGGGAGGGGAAGGGAAAAAAAAAAAAAAGAGGTTAGAGTGGAAGAGAGCCAAAGCATAAGAGATTCTTAAAAACTGAGAACAAACTGAGGGTTGATGGGGGGTGGGAGGGAGGGGAGGCTGGGGGATGGGTATTGAGGAGGGCACCTTTTGGGATGAGCACTGGGTGTTGTATGGAAACCAATTTGACAATAAACTTCATTTATTGAAAAAAAAATGAAAAATAAAGCAGTTGTTTCCTGCAAATGCCAGCCTTTTCCTTCAAAAGCTATCATCCCCCTATTTTGCCTCCTCTAATTCACATTAGACAATCCATGCATCCTTTTCGTTTTCTTTCCTTAGTCATTCCACCACACTCCTTCCTAGTCTGGATACAGTCTCGATTTTCCCTACTTGACATGCAAAAAGCATGATGACGCACCGGTAGCAATAAGGTTTACTGTGAATACCTCAGTAGTGGGGAAACATTGAAAAGCACGTCATCACCCAAGCTCTCAATGACCCACAAAAATGAAACCCTGGGTCAAGCTCATAATAGAAAGTGTTCCAACAGAGCACAGTTTTATGTGGAAGTTGGCATTAATTCAGAGAATCACCCATCAACTCTGTAAAAAGGGGCTTAGATATTAGCTAAAGAGCTTCACATTATCAGTGTTGCTGGACTCAGCTGAGAGACCTTGCCACCCTTATTGGGGCTGGCTCAGTCTTATGACCCAGCTTTTCTACTAAATGCCACCCAGCCACCAATATCATTTAAGAGACCAAGGCTTGCAGTTCTAAGTTCCCCTAGACTTGAACAAATATTCCAAATTAAGTCCAAATAAGTAGATCAATTTCCTGTGATCTGGAAGTCATTTTTTACCACTAATTCTGCGTTGACTAATTTTTAGCCTCTGTGTCATTTTGCTCTCTCAAATTGAGGTTTGCATACCCTTAAGTACCCTTAAGTTTACACCACTTCCATTCTACATATATTATTTTAGTACAACTGCAATTACCTAAAGTTAAATGTTTTTTAAATATTCATGACCTGGATTTCAGAAATTTACCAATTTAACTGTTTCACAAGCTAAGTACCTATTTGTGGGTTTTACTCTTCCTGATATCTGTTCCATTCCTTCCACCGGCTTTTATCAGGAACCTGCTATTTTCCTGGCATTGAGAAATATTGCAGCCCTTGACCTACAGTGGAACTTCTATCTATACTATTATATATTATCTATTCTATTCTATTCTGAGCCGAATTATGTGTCCCCCCCCCCCCATACTCACATGTTGAAGCTTAACCACCATGTGACTGTAAGCAGAGATAAGGCCTCCCAGGAGGTGATCACAGTTAAGTGAGGTCATAAGGGTAGGTCTCTAATGCAATAGCACTAGTGTCTTTAAAAGAAGAGAAAAGGGTATCAGAGCTCCCTCTTCCCCCACACTCCCTCTGAGAGGGCACAGAAACGAGGCCATGTGAAGACACTGTGAAGAGGAGTCTATTGCAAACTAGGAAGAGAGGCCTCAAAAGAAACCAACCTGGCTGCTACCTTGATCTTGGACTTCCAGCTTTCAGAACTGTGAGAAGATAAATTTATATCATTTAAGCCACCCATCCAGTCAGTGCTATTCTGTTATGTCAGCCCGAACAGAATAACATACCTACTGACCCACACATAGTATTTCTTACGGAAATTCTTGGAGAGATAACCTTACAAGGAAACAATGAGATAAAGAAAGAAGAATGTAGGGGAAATATTGCATGCCCTAAGAAAAGAGAAGATTTTCATAAAGATAACAAATAATGCACCAAACTTAGCAAGCTGATTGCGTTTCACTGGCTTTCCAAGTGAGTTCAAGTGACTCTCTTTTAGAGAGATCATGATCAGATAACACTCCTTGTGTTGCTTAGATCTTATGTTTGCCTCATTTGGAAGAGGATTATGGAATCCAAATTAGAATTAGTAAATACTTAAAATTAGAATTAGCAAATACATTTAAATATACTTAAATAATTTTTTTTGATGAAAACTGAAGAGATATTACATGTCAAACTTTCTTTTTCTCACCACATTCAGCTAGAATCACCAAAGTTTTCTACCTGCAAGCTTATTCACCCAGTTGTTCCATAGATACTGGCTTGGACTTACATTATACTTAAAGTCTTAGGCTGGGTTAACTGCATCTACCAAAGACTAGGATTCAATGTGCCTGAAATCATGGAGACCGGATGAACTTTTTCCCATGAACTTTTGCACAGGAATACGAGAGAGAGAGAGAGAGAGAGAGAGAGAAAGAGAGAGAGACGGAAGGAAGGAAGGAAGGAAGGAAGGAAGGAAGGAAGGAAGGTTGGAAGGAAAAATGGAAGGAAGAAAAAAATTTTAAGAAAAAAAAAAGCAATAGATCTGCTTTCAAAGTCTAATGCAACTTCTCTGCAACCATTCTGCACCCTCCCTTCCCCCATACCAACAGTCTTGTTAATTTTGGGTATATTAGTTTACAGCCAGACCTATGGTTTCCTTATGGAAATGGCTATATCACTCCAGGGAATCCAGGAGCCTGGGCTCAATACAGTACATGTGTAAAGTAAGAAGGCTATGGATTTAGTAATAATTGGTGGTCTAGAATGAACTTCTTCTGGATGATGAGTTATCATAATAGTACATACCAGCATTTACTATTTTGGTAGGGAATATCATGTGCTTGTAATTAAATTTTAAAGTAATGGCATACAATTATCCAGGGGTTATTGATATTTAGTACCCAAGGTACAGAACATCCAATATGATCCCTAATTCATATGAATACACCAAATTGCTATGCCAAAACCCAAGGAAATGAATATTGAAATCACCTTGTTACCTCATAAAAAGTGATCCATATCTTGCTAAAGGCCAGAAGATCTGTTTCCTGCTAGTCAAGAAAGTCTGCTCCTTTCTACTAGGCTTTGAAAGGTTAACTCCATTTGGTTCCCTGTTACATGGTTATAAAACATTCCACATAGAAATAGAAATCTTTGGCCAGCGGGTCTCTGTATTATCAGGAATCAATGACTAAGCTTCCCACTCCAGTCAAATCAGGCAGTGGGAATTTCTAGTGGTTCCACCATTCAGTTGTTAGATGGGTTTCACAGGCAAAAAAAAAAAAAAAAAAAAAAAAAAAAAAAGTCTCCAGAGAAACCATTTAAGTGACCTGCTTTTCTAGTCAGAAGAATAACTATTATCTGCAATAATTACATCATATCATCCTTCCCAGCAGAAACAGATTAGTATCATCAAAAACCATGATTACATCTGAGATTCATAGAACTCTTATCTGGAAAGTCTTTCAAATGTCCAATAACCTTTCTCTTCCTCTCATTACATATTTTTCTGGAATTTAATTAAATCATTATTCTTACTTCTGTCCCTTCTGTGTTTAAAAGAAAGAACTTTTGATTTTGGTCTTTGTTGCTTCATGTACAATGGCCTACCACAGTTTTCTCAAGCACTCGTAAAAAAATTCTCCAGGGTAAGTGATAAAACAAGCCATTATCAATTCATGCAAAGGTCTCTGGCCATAATGGGATGAAATTACAAGTAATAACAAAGAGAAATTTGAGAATTTCACAAATATGTAGAAGTTAAACAATGCACTTCTAAAAAAAGTAACTCAAAAAAGAAATCATAAGAGAAATTAGAAAATAGTTTGAAATGGGTAAAAATGAAAATACAAAATATCAAAACTTAGAGAATGCAGGTAAAGTAGCATTTAAAGAGAAATTCATAGTTGTGACCATTTATAGTAAAGAAGAATTCTTAGATCAATACCCCAAACTTCCACTTTATGCAAGTAGGAAAAAATGAGCAAACTTCTTTAAGACTAGCTTGCTGCCTTAACGTGCAACACCATGCATGTGGAAGCAATGCAATTATTGAGCAGATGAGAAATTAGTGAAACAGAGAATAGGAAAACAATAGAGAAAATTGATTAAGACCAAAAATTGGTTTTTTGAAAGGGTCAACAAAGTTTATAAGTCTTTAGATAGAATGAAATGAAGGGCATTACCACTGATGATATGCAAATAAAAATCATAATAACAGAATCAGACAACTGTATGCCAATCATATGCCAACAAATTAGATAACTTAAATGACATGAACTCAATTACAGATATACATATGACTGAAGCTGATTCAAGAAGAATTAGAAAATATGAGCAGAACAGAGAAAATCTGAACTGGCCTCAAACACATAAACAGATTCAGTTAGTAATTATTTTTAGAAATCCCCATAAAAGACAGTCTAAGCCCAGATGGTTCCTTTGGTGAATTTAACCAAACCTTTGATCAAGAATTAATAATATTTCCCAAAATATGTAAAAAAAATATATATATATACGTATATATACATACACACACACACACACACACATACACACACACACACACACACACACACATATATATATATATATACCTATATGTATATGTATATATGAGGAGGTAACCCTTCTAACTCATTCTATATACCCAGTATGACCCATACCAAACCAGACAAATGAACATGAAACAAATGTACAGGCAGATGTGTCTTATGACAATGGCACAAAAAGACTCAACAAAATTCCACCAAATGAAATCCAGAGCAACAAATGAAAAGGATGGGAAAACCAAATGGGATTTATCTGATGAATGAAAGGTTGTTTTAGTACCTGAAAATCAATAATGTAATATGCACTCAATAAAATTAAGGGAGAAGAGGTGAAGGAAAAGCATTTGACAAAATATGTCAACTCTTCATGATTGAAATGCAATTGGAAATAGAATAAAAAATCCTCAACTTAACAAAGGACATTTATGGAAAACCTGCTAATACTACATTCAGTAGGAAAGCTTAAATGCTTTCCCTCTGAATATAGCAATAAGACAAAGATGGCCACTCTCACCACTTCTAATCAACATTGTATTGGAAGTCATAGCTAGGACAACCAGACATGACAAAGTAGTAAAGGCATCCAAATTGGAAAGGAGGATGTAAATTTATCTCTATTTTCAAATGACATGATTTCGCATATAGAAAATCCTAAGGAATCTACTATAAAACTATTTCAACTAATAAATGACTTCAGTCATATTGCAGGGTACAAGCTGAATACATAAAAATCATTTTTGGTTTTTAACCTTAGCAATGAATAGTCCAAAAATGAAACTAATGGAAAATTTTGATTTAAAACAGCATCAAAAAGAATTATATAGCTAGAAGAAATTTAATCAAAAAAACATACAAAACTTGTATTCTGAAAATGATTTAAAATCACTGTTGAAATAAATCCAAAATTTCCTAAATTAATGGAAAGGCATGCCATGTTCATGAATTTAAAGATAATATCGTGGGGCACCTGGGTTGCTCAGTTGGTTGAGCATCTGACTTCAGCTCAGGTCATGATCTCACACTCCGTGAGTTCAAGCCCCGTGTTGGGCTCTGTGCTAACAGCTCAGAGCCTGGAGCCTGCTTCAGATTCTGTGTCTCCCCCTCTCTCTGCCACTCCCTTGCTCATGCTCTGTCTCTCTCTGTCTCAAAAATAAATAAAAACATAAAAAAAAAATTTGTTAAAAGATAATATCATTAAGATAGTAATACTCTTCAAACTGATCTACAGATGAAATGCACAGCCCATCAAAATTATTGCTGGCATTTTTTGTAGGATTCAACAAGTAAATCTTAATAATGATAGGGACATGGAAGAGGCCCCAAATAGCCAAAACAGTTTAGAAAAAGAACAAAGTTGAAAAACACGCACTTTGCTGACTGCAAACTTCATGACAACTCAACAGTATTTAAGACAGTATCATGCTGATATGAGGATAGACATAGAGATCAAACTGTGGAATTGAGAGTCTAGAAATAAGCCTTATATGTATTGTCAATTGATTGTTGACAAGGATGTTCCACAATGGGATAAGAATAGTCTCCAACCAGTGATGCTGGGATGTCCAGATATCCAAATGCAAAAGAATGTTGATGGGCATCCCAGAAGTTATCTCACAACATACACAAAAATAAAGTTAAAATAGATACATGCCCCAAAGCAAAATGCAAAACAATAAAGCTCTTAGAAGAAAACATAGGAATAATTTTTTGGGGATCTTGGGTCAAGAAAAGCCTTATTACAGATGACACCAAAATTACCTATAAAATAAAGGGGGAAAAAAGACAAATAAACTGTCAAAATTAAAATTTTTGTACTTGAAAGGGTACCATCAAGAAAGCCAAAGGACAACACATGGTATGGGAAAAAAATATTTCTCCAAAGTTGAAAAACAAGTAGCCAATAGTCTGACATCATTAGCCATCCAGAAAATGCAAACCAAAGCCCAATGAGATAATATTTTACACCCACTAGGATAGCTACAATCAAAAGACAGGTAATGAGTAAGGGTGAGGATGCAGAGAAATTTCACACTTCACACATAAGTGGTGGGAATGTAAAGTGCTTCAGCTGCTTTGTAACACAATTTGATTGTTCCTCAGAACATTCTTAATAAAGTTGACATACGCCTCAGAAATGCTCAAGGGAAATTGAAAACATCCATCATCACAAAATGCATCATCACATAAATATGCATAGTAGCATCAATGATACTAACCAAAAAGTCAAAACAACCCAATTTCTATCAACTGATGAATGGACAATTAAAACATAGTATATTCCTAACAATGGAATAGTATGTAGCATTACAAAGGAACGGAATACTTCTACACCTGATCCATAAAAACATTATGCTAAAGGAAAGAAGGCAATTACAAAAGACACCACATTGTGTGATTCAATTTACATGAAATGTCCAAAATAGGTAAATCTGTGAAAACAGAAAGTAGATTTGTAATTGCTGGTTGCCTAGGCATTGGAGACGGGGAAACAATGGTTAAAGGCTGCTAATTGGCAGGAGGATCTTTTGGGGGTGATGACATATCTTAAAGTTGATCGTGTTAATGGTTGCAGAACAATGTAAGCATATTAAAAGCCACTGAATTCTACAGTTTAAATGGGTCAGTGGTATATATAAAAATTATGTTTCTCAACAAAGTGTTTTAGGAAATAACATAGAGGAAAATTTATTTATCGAATAATAAATAATATTTATGATTTTAATTGTTTCAGTGAAATGTGTGGTGATGACACACATAAGTATTAATAAGTAGAGTTACCAAAGAGTAATGGGAAGTATTATCAGAGCAGCAGCAAGTGAGTCATTTTGAATGCTAGCTAGTAAAGATAATCATTTACGTGGTTTTGAAGATGATGACTGTCTAGGTTTTTACGGTGAAAAGCAAAACTTCCATGGTATATTTTGACATGTTTGCTTTTTGATTTATTGTTTTAATAATCATCGGATACATGGTACTGTTGGTATTAATTTAGTTTTTTGGAGACTAGTCCTAATATTCAGAATACACATGATTTATTACATGTATGAAATGACATTGGAATTTCTTTTAAAAATTAACGGTTGAGAATAATTTTTCTCAAGTATATATTTGATTTATTGTACAGAAAACATTTAACATAGCTGGCTTGATTGTTCTTCTTTGATTGACCTACTGACAAGTTTGGTCCTTGGCTGGCTTCTGGGGACTTGAATTTCTGAGGGTTCTTACCATTCATTCCCATTCCCATAGTGACTCACTTTGGCTAACCTGTTTATACAAACATTGTGGATGATACCGAACATTTGCTTTCCTTCTGGGAGTTTGGAATGTTGGTCCATACGTGGTACATGTGAGCAACCCCAAGTGAAAACCCTGGGCACTGAGCCTTGGTGCCTTTCCTTGTTAGCGACATTTTACACCTTGTCACTACTCCTTTTCATTGTTCCGTGCTGGGGAAATTAAGACTGTCCTGTGTGACTCCACTGGGAGATGATCTTTGGAAGCTTATGACTGATTTCTTTTGGACTATACGCCATGTGCTTTTCCACTTTGCTCTATTTGCTTTTTATTATTTTACTGTATAAATCAGAGCCTTGAATACAATAATACTCAGTTGTGTACTGAATCTTCTTATCAAATCATCAAACCTAGGAGTGGTCTTGATGACCCCTCAGTACAACTGCATAACAATTACACTACTTTGGTACAATGATTTGTACCAGTTTAAATGATATTTTTGTTGAGCCTAAATGTACTAAATGAAACTATGGTAAAAAAATATATATATATATATATGTATATACTTGTATTGGGGATGGTTGTTGAGTTACCAGTATTGACCAATATATAGTTCTTGTATTTTCTCTTACCACAAATATGGCATAGGACTTATTTACCAGCACATGTGTTGTATTGTTGCTGGCTGTATACCAGCCATTTACTGATCTGATATTTATTTTTGGAATTTAGGTTTTGGCAGAGACAGTATATTATGGCTGTACATTCAGAACTTATAATTACGGACTAGAGTCTGGTCTATGATGCACTATATTTACATGGAAAAGTTTCCCTTAGGAAAAAAAATGCAGAGTTGTGTTCATCCCCCCCCCCCAAAACTCCTGGAAAAATAGAAAAAATACCATAGTGCACTTGTTTATCTTATGTACAAGATAATATAGCACAATATTCTTTTCTTTTTTTTTTTCACTTTGTGTTTATATAGAAAAAGCCCCTAGCTGATTATTAAAATTCAGAAGTAAGGAGATACTAATGGTATCTACTCTCATCTGAGGTCAGCATAAACCAAGTGTTACATTTTTTTTAATGATTATTTATTTTTTGAGAGAGAAAGAGCATGAGCAGGGGAGGGGCAGAGAGAGGGAGACACAGAATCAGAAGTATGCTCCAGGCTTCTAGCTGTCAGCGCAGAGCTGGACGCGGGGCTCGAACTCATGAGCTACAAGATCATGACCTGAGCCAAAGTTGGACACTTAACCGACTGAGCCACCCAGGCACCCCGTTTTGGGGGGCTTTATTTCACCATTCAGTGTGGCCAAAAAGAAAATTACTCAGTCAGACCCAACCAAGTTAACAGATGCTGCTTCTCACAGCAGAAGGTATGGGTGAAAATTTATCCAGGAAACATTATCAAGATTGCCTGTTAGTGATCATAAGCTCAAAAAATAGCTTGGGTATTTTGGTCTTCCGGAAAGTTTTCTCTTTACTACTAGGAAATGCTTTGTGATAAGTACCGGCAAAGGATAACTAAAACTAAGGGTTAAATTACAAATTAGGTATGGGGCACTTGGGTGGCTCAGTCATTGAGAATCAGACGGGTCCTGGGATCCAGCCCCGCAGAGGCTGAGTATGGAATCTACTTCAGATTCCCTCTCTTTCTTCCTCTGCCCCTCTCCCCCACTTGCTCATGCACTCTTTCTCTCTCAAGAAACACACACACACACACACACACACACACACACACACAAAACAAATTTGGTCCGGACCATGGCTACATGGTTAGAATCTCCAAGATAGGCCTCTGCTGTCTCCTTTTCTACCCGTGACCTTGTGAGAACTAAACGTATGAAGTTAACATTTAATTTATTAATATCCTGAGTCTCCTGGAAATTATATACGATGATGATTTAATACTTGTTACTTGTTCCTAACTGCCTTCTATTCTTTATCCATTTCTCTACCCTTGGAGTTTATTGCTTAAGAACAATAATCCTGGAACTAGAACGATTTAAAAGCCAAGTATGTTTGTGCTGGCTTAAAAAGATTGCATTCCAGTATAAAGCTTGTGTTCAAACCCTCTCTCCAAATGATACATCATTTAGTTATGTCTACTAACGCACATACACAATCACATTATTCAGTACAACAGACCCTACATCATTTGCTAATACAAATTAGAGAAAATGTAAAAACATTCTGGAGCCTTCCTTGGTGACTCTGATTTGTCTGTTGCTTCTGTTCTACAGTGAGTTATTCGTGAAAATAAAATGCTATCAACCAATGAAGGAATTTCAATAAATAAAATTAACTTAGGAAACACAAAAAGAAAAGCAATGAATGCAAAGTTAGCTCTTAAAACAAGTCGACTGTGTATAATAACCACTGAAAGTCTCTCATTCTGTATATCCAATCTTACCTCATTTTTAATTCCTAGAAGTTTATTCTTGACACACTAAAGACATAACTTATTTTTGTTTTACATACACTGTAATTTTGCCTATCATGATTCAATATTTGACAGAGATGACTACTAGCAAAACACATTATTTATATGTGCAATGTTGTGATTTATGAAAAATATGTATACATATATATTTGATCATATATGTACATATATTCACATATATATTTGGTCTTCTTCCAAGATTCCTCGCTTACAACTCCCAAACAACCTTAGAATTTCTTAAGGACAGAGAGTGTTAAAAATATCCTTTTGTTATATTAATCAGGTGACCTTTGGAAAGCACCTAAAGGTGGGGGTTGTTTACCAGTGGAGCAAACCATGGGACTTTTAGTCTCATTCCTTGATCTCTCTCTGGTGGAGGGAAGAAAGGCTGGAGGTTGAATCAATCACCAATTGCCAATGATTTAATCAACTATGCCTAAGTAATGAAGCCTCCACACAATCCAAAAGGACCAGGTGTGGAGAGCTTTTGTGAGGAACATGGGGGGATCTGGGGGACACTGACACAACTGGAGGCAACAAGGAAACTTCTTACCCTTTTCCCATATTTCGCCATATGCGTGTCTTCCGTCCGGCTGCTCCTGAGTTATGTCCTTTTATAGTAAACAGGCAATCTGGTAAACTGGTAATCTAGTAAACAAAATGGGTCTCTGAGTTCCCAGAGCTGCTGTAACAAATGAATTGAACCCAGGGATGAGGTAGGGGCAACCTCAGATTTACAGCCAGTCAGTCAGGTCAGGGAACAATCTGGGCTTATGACTGGCAAATGAAGGTAGGGTGGGCCATCTTGTAAGACAGAAAGCTTCACCTGGGGAATCTATGCTATCTTCAGGTAGATAATGTCAGAATTTTTACCCTACGGGTATCTGAGAATAGTTTGGTGCTGCATGGAAAGCCCCCTGACACACCCACTGGATGGGGCCCAGGAACCCAAAACAATATTATACAAAGTTGTCATACCTATGCTAAAGATGACCATTATCTTTTATCCTCAGATAACTGTTTTCATCTAAAGTTCATTTTGTTTTAGTTTCTAACTAAAGACTCTAGGAGCTGGGAATGCTTACAATAGCAAAGTGCTGAAAATCTACGTAATGGGCTTCAATTAGTAAAAGGTGATTTTTGTCACTTTAAAAGAAATCTAGAGATCACAGTTGCTGTCCACGGTGTAGCAGCTAAGAGTGTTATCAGGGCACAAAGACTTTTTTTGTAGCTACAGACCCTTCCACGTTGTGTTTTGGTCTAATTCATGTGACCTCATGGTCAAAATATAGGCCCTGCAGCTCCAAGTATCATGATCAGGTTCCAGGCAGAAAAAAAGAGGAGAAGGAATATCACCAATTATCATCTCTCCCTTTTTACTAGAAATATATTTTTTTTCTAAGAAGTTCCCAACAGGATTCCCCCTGATACCTCATAGACGATATCTGGGTTACCCTGCATATCAAGCTACCAAGGAGCTGGGTAAATTAAAGAACTGGCAGGTGATTGACAGATCTGTCATTATTGATCGAGACACAACATGATACCACAATCATCATATGTGGCTTAGGCACACAGTCAACCCAGACAGAATCAAGGATCTGTAAGCAAGAACAGTGGGGAATAAATGTCGGGTGGCAATCATGCTTTCAATATATGGTATCCATTATTACAATCAAATTAAAATTAATCCACACTTTGACGGAGGCAAGTGGATACTGCACAGAAAATAGCATGGAACTAAATCAGTGTCTACTCTCCTTACACAGAGAAAAACCTTCCGTCATATCCTGATTGTTCGTCTAACCCCATTTTTAAATTCTCTGGAAAAATTTATGAGGGAAATTAATGATAAAAACACAACTGTTTGAGGCTATCCATCATAACAGGGGAGTGAAGAGTGTTCAGAGAACAAATGCCATTTATTTTACATGGATTCTTTCCTAGGATTCTTGGAATAAGAAGAAATCTCTTATTTTGAAACGTAATGAGAGTATAATATTAATATGCCTAATTAGAAATCGATGATGGTCTTCAACAACATTATAAGTGCATGTTGTTTTTCTTTTTAACAGAATAATCCCTTCTGGACAATTCCTGGCATGGGGTATTAAGTAAATCATTCAGTTATAATAAAATTTGTGCTTTTTAAGATCCACATTTTAGTATTCACTGAATACAATGCTTATGTTTCACTGGCGAAAAAATGGATATCTTTGATTTTTATAGATGATTTAAAAAGACAGGACCACGGAGATGATAGAATTATTGCCACTGGGGTTTAGAAAAACTATTTGATTTTAAGTTATAAACATAAGTAGAACTTTGATTATTCTTCAAGGGCAAAAATTGTCTCTTGGAGGCAATATTTCATATGCATCTTTGATGCCTACGAAAATTCCAAAATATTTAAGTTGAAAGATTTCATAGTCCACAGAGAAAGGAGGATTGTATTGCTGCCATCCTTAATGAAATTTGGTATCTTTACATAAGTTACCTTCAGCAATCAGTGTTCACAAAGCATGATGATATGCCATGGTCTTGGCAATATTTGTACAGATTTGAGGGGGAGACATTTATATTATCTGTGCTATATTCTGTCCATATCTTCTCCACCTCCCCTCAAAAATTTAATGCGCCCGTCCACAATTGATCACATGGAATGACACTCGGTCAGATGACTAGAACAACTTAATCATTTTCAAGTGACACATGACATTCTTAACCTTCTCTTCAAGGCAGTCAACATCAACAGTGGGATATTTAAAGTATGTGTGGATCCCCATCAATCTTTAATGCATAGTTCTTCTATATACATCTCCCCTTGCCTGTGCTGGAGCTGATCATTTGTTTTATTTGTCTCAGGGATTTGCTTGATTTAGAAGTTGGGAATATACATCTGTAGTATTGGAAAGAGCCTATTCATAAAACGTGGAGATTTTGCCATACATTCCAGAGGAAAGTCAATGTGGCAAAGCGAAGTGCAGAATTATTTCTGTCTTGGTGTTATTTTTGAGTCATATATCTCTGCCTTTTTATGAACAGCAGGCATATTTGGAAGAATTATGTCTGAGTCATAAATCCCAATTTGCCTGGGACATGACTAATAGGTGTCTTTAACGTAGTAAGATGGTATTACTGTCTTATCCTGCAAAAATTTTTAAACTCTCAATCACAAACAGGGCAGGTTAAGATTTAAATGACAAACATTAATGCTTGCCTCATCAGGAAGTAAGTTACCATTGCATATCCTAGACCATTTTGTGTAAACACACATACAAACCCCAACACACACATACACACACACACACACACACACACACACAATTTCATCTTATTGTTATTTAGTAAGCAAAACTGCTCTGCTTGATCTAAGTAAATAGATGTTTTCAGAAGGAAATGCAACGAACATATTTAGCAGATGAGTTAAAAAACGAAGATGATTGGTTGATTCCTGTTTCAAACATGCAGAAATATAATTCTATTTAATTAATAATAGTACAAAGTGCTTCCATATCACCATAAATTTTCAATGGTATGAAGTCTTTAAAATTCTTCCTTTCTATCAGCTGGTTTTCTGGAATAGGTTATAAATAATAGTACAATATAGAGGAGAAACCTGAAAATATTGAAAAGGTATGCGATCATAGGGAAGGATTCATGTTAATGGATGAAACAGATGATAGCCTTATAACTATAGTCTGTTGAATATAAAATCCAAGCATGTAGTCACAGAATTGAGATTGTGATTGTGGGGTCCATTGGGACCTTAAAATTCAGTCATGTTGTAGAAAAATGTTTGGAATCAGAGTGTGAATTCATAGAATATTCTGAGTGGAACGTCTTTGACTAGAGACCACTAAGGGGAAAGAGATTTAAAAAAAAAAAATTCAGACATTTTGCTGGCTGAGTAAAAGTCTACTGAAATGGAGCACAGAAGGAGAGAAAATTCTGAGACTTATTTTAGGATCCCATGCTTGAGGAACAGAATTTGGAGTTTTACCTTTAAATACACATTTTTCTAACAAAGAAAGTCACCAGGTGGTTTTTGATTTTTGTTTTGTTTTGTTTGTTTGTTTGGTTGGTTGGTTTCTGTTGTTGTTATTTAGAGTCAATAAAAATATGTTTTCAAATGTGTGTTCTGCAATAGATACCTTGTGTGAGTTTCAGTGAAGAAGAAGGTTCAATCTTAAAGTCACTCATAGAATATCTGTGGAACAAAATTAAAGTGACAGATACAAACTCTGAGATTATGCTACTAGAATCTGAAAAATCATTTATTTTCTCCATTATCTTTAGAATTTTTTCCTACTTCTCCCTTTACCCCCAAATATCCCACCCCTTACCTCCACCCCCCTGCCATACACACACCTCTTTTGGAAGCAACAATAGGGACTGGGATACTTCTTGAATAAAAACCATTAATTCAGGGTCCCCTGGGTGGCTCAGTCAGTTAAGTGTCTGACTTCAGCTCAGGTCATGATCTCACGGTTTATGAGTTCAAGCCCCGTGTTCAAGCTCTGTGCTGACAGCTCGGAGTCTGGAGCCTGCTTAGGATTCTGTGTTTCCCTCTGTCCTCTCTGTCTCTCCCCTGCTCACTCACTCTCTCTCTTTCTCTCTCTCTCTCTCTCAAGAATAAATAAACATTAATAAAAAATAAAAACCACTAATTCAAATATGTAACACATCTGGCAAGCTGGAAGAATGTTTTTTTCAAGAAAAGCTTGCTGAGAATCAAGTCATTTCTTTAAATAATTGAAACCCAAAGGACTTAGAAAATAATTTTAGGGAGATTGGTCGCTCATAAGCCAATTGTTTTCTTGTGAAATAAAGCCATTTAGTAAACATCAATTTTGATATATTCTAAACAATGCTTCTTCACATGCTTCCTGTCAATTGTCCCTTGTTTTCCACATAGTCCTCTGTCATTTCTGTCTTTTGAAATATCTTTAAAACCTTGTCAATTCTTTCATTTGCCAGTTCAGACATGAAGCCAAAAAAACTTACCCCAAACCTTCTTCATAGGGAAAAAATGTTAAAATTGCACTTATTCTGCATGTCTTGGCATTATTTCTTATGACCTATGCAACTACAGTCACTTTTACCAGCCATGTCACATGTTAACCTTACGTTATCAATATGGACATCACTGTCCCTTGCCTCTGCCGTGAAAATAGCTGTGAATGGATTGCCACTGTTTCCAACTGAATATATGCAAATAAGGAATAAACAAGATGTGCCTCTAAATTACATTGGATTGATTTTAAACTGAAACTTCTCTTTAAAGATTCAGTAGTAATCAGTCTTTATCTTTCCATGGTAGACTTGATTTTTGAAATTGGACAAATTCATTCTAGCCAATTTTGGATAATGAGATGTGTCATTAAGCTGGGTAATAGTATTTTCTGCCCCAAATGTAGCTTTACTATAAAGTAGTGAAATGGATTTTCTTGAGTAGTTCACAAATTGATTTTATTTTCAATTCCAAATTAGGAGTCCCAAATTTGTTCTGAGCTATGGCTATTGTGAAAATAGACATATATACATACGTATCTTACTCAAATGACTATGCCAAGAACAAAAAAGATTTCTAAGTTCTAATTGCCTTTCATATATTCATTATTTTATATTCTTGCCTTGTACAGTAATACAAATCCTTTAGTAGAGGGATTGATTAATTGATCCTTCATTGCCAACCAGGATTCATTTTTCAGGCATCTGTTTTTACAAATAAAGTTTTATTGGAGCACATTCATTTCCTTTCATTCATATATTGTGTATAGGGGGCTTTTGTCCTTCAACAGCAGAGCTGAGTAGTTGAGACATAAGTAGTCTGTGGAACAAAATCTAAAATATTTACTGTCTAAAGTTACAGAAAAAAAGTTTGCTGATCCTTGCTTTAAAAAATACTAGATTAGTAATAATATATTTTAGGATGACACATAAGCTAAATATTATTTTGTTACACAATAATGCTTTCCTGAGAATAGAATAAGATTCAAGGGCCTCACTAGTGAGCTAGATGGCTCTTATGGGAATTCTAGGGAAGGCTGTTCCATTGAGTGTACTTAGTCAATAAAGTTACAAAAAAAAAAAAGTACCTTTCCTAGATGGGGGAGAAGGGGTGTAAGTCTCAAGTTTCTTTCACTCATATCTATTTATGGTGAACAAATTGATGACCTGATTAAAAGAAAATACATTTACTATTTTTTTTTTTGTCATTCAAGCCGTGGACTATTTGGGGTACTGATCAACACCAGAGCACAGATTTACATTTACCTCAGATTCATTAGGATCTTTCATATGGACTTACTTGATTTATACCTTTGAAAAATTAAGTTATTTGAAATATGGTAAAGAAAAAATTTGGAGGAGAGAGGCAGTCTAATATAGATATAGATGTAGATATACAGATACATGTCTTAAAAATGAAAAAAAAAGTATAAAAGGTATATTAATAATTTTTTTCAATTGTCTCATTCTGAGGAGCTTTAAAGAAAGCTTTTATAAAAACAAAATAACATATAACATAAAATATCAAGTTAATGTGGAGATAATATAAAAATAAGAAAAGGCTTATGGTGAAATTAGTACATAGAAATGTATTATTTAAAATTACGGCACAGTTCTAAGAACTAAGTGATAAATCCGGGTATGAGTTTCATAGCTATCAGTGCAAAGAAACACAATGATGATTTATATGATTTATAGTGTCTTCCTTGTGGCATGCCTATCCCGTATTACCTTAGCAATTAGAAAAAATGTTTTTGAAAAAAAGAAAAAGAAAGAAACAATGTTTTTGAATTGGAATCTAATATTACACCCATGAAGACTGGTCAAACAATTTGTGGGGCACAATGCAAAATGAAACTTCAGGGTCAAAATTATGGGTACAAATTATTAATTTCGAGACAGTGATAGCAGTACATTATACCAATGATGACCATTCTAAGCGCAGGCCTCTGTATAATTCAACAGGTAGCACATCCACGAAGTTATAGAGCTATGGAGCAATCACACCTTTTCAAATCTCATACCAAGCCACCTCATTTGACATAAGAATGGTGAGATTCCAAGGTGAAAGGCTTTTGATGCAAAAGGAAAGACTTAAAAAACAAACAAAACTCTTCTGAAAATGCTTCAGAAAATGTCATATGGAACAATAGCTTCGACTGTGTGAAATCTGAGTATAGGAAGGTATTCAGAGTGGTGAGGGAAAATATTCTGAACAGAGTAATTAATGTGAATTGAGAAACAAAACAAGACATTTCCAGGCGTTTGTATTGGTGATCTTTTTGGGGAGAACCTTGAGTAAGAGGAAATTGAATTTCATTTTGGCAGTGAGTTATAGATTGTGGTATCATACGACAATCTGGAGGTGTCCATAAATTGGTCCTTTTGGATTCTACCGCAGTAGTAAAATCTTCTAAGATGCCCTCATTGGATTCAGTTCTAAGTATGAGTGCCCTCTAGTGTTCAGTTTGATTATGTCTCATAAAAATAGGACATTTTAAATGTGGGCCTTGATATCTTCCATACCTTAACTGACCTTAACAGAGAGTGTGTAAAACCAGTATTTATATGGTAAATACATATCGAGTTTGATTTAAATTAATTGCATTGTAATAGAAAATAGGTTCAATTTTTTTAAGTGAGTAAAAATGACAACAAAAAAAATCACATTACTTAGGAAATAGTCCAAGTGGTCATTAGTCGATTCTCACGCATTTTTTTTTCACCCAATTTGATCTTGGTATGGAATAGAATGGCGACATATCCACTCTTGCATGCACATACATTAATGTGGAAATACAGAAATCACCGCTGTCTTCATTAAATCTTAAAAATCAGAAGTCTCACTCTTTCCTGCTGACTCAGTTCCGAGTGTTTAGAAGAATTATCTAAGTGATAGATTGATTTGATATTTTTGGTCAAAAATGTAATCAGGGTAAACTGGGTTAGTCCACTAGGGTAATTTAACTGAACCAATATTTGTAGTTTATATCAACTCATTAGGTATTCATTGTAGAGGCCCTGGATTCCCAACTTTGGAGAGTTCACCGAGCCCAGGCTCTCTGAGCACATACATGCAAAAGCTAATGTAGCCCGTAGTCCTCCACACAAACAGAAGAGACACGGAAAGACAAGAAACTTTACACTGGTAAGGCACCAACTCTACACTAATATCTTCCTACTTTATTTTGTCCTCACAAAAACCCTACAGGAAAAATCTCATTATCCTTATTACACAGAAGGGGAAATTAAGGCAGAGAATGATTAAATAGCCTGTCTTTCATATTACTAGTAGGTAAAAGAGCTCAGATTCAGTTTCCTTGCTGGTAACTACCATACTGAAACAACAAAACACAACAACAATTATCTAGAACCAGATAACAGTGCAGAAGAAGGTTTTTGCTTTTATAGAAGGCAACTGTATGTAACAAATAAAATGTGCAATATTAATGTTCTAGATAAAGGATTGACTTGAGATAATCATTCTGAAAAAAGCTAGAGAGCCTAAACAAGAGAGGATTAGAATAACAAAAAGTTATCCACAGATAAAAGAATTTGAGATAGAAATTACAGTGGCTCATCAAAGAGGACTTACACCGGATTTTATTCTCATCACCTTTCTCTCTCACATGCAGAATTAAATATATGGGGGGAGTTCTTAGTGGTGGCTAGGGAAGCTCAGATGAAATTATTTACTGCGTGGATCACATGACACTTTAGAGAATGGACACTGGGAGTATGTAACATGTCCACTGGGAAACTTGAGTCTAGACAGCTGAATGATGATTCTATCTTAGCCTCACACTGAAATAGAAAAGGCAGTAGAGGGACGCCTGGGTGGCTCAGTCGGTTAAACGTCAGACTGGCTCAGGTCATGATCTCACATTGGGCTCGCTGCTGTCAATGCAGAGTCTGCTTCGGATCTTCTCTCTCCCTCTCTATTTGCCCCTCCCGCCCCTCAAAAACAAATAAACATATAATATAAAAAAAAAAAAGGCAGTAGATTTCAGGATGTACGAGATTAACTGTGCATGCTGAGGTGTTCAGTATCACCTTTCACTATTCTATCTTGAAAGTACCTTCATATTTATTAGGATTCCTCCAGAGCAAAGCATCTGTGGCTTTTAAAAGGCATTTAGTGTCTTTAGGAAGCATTTCAGATAGATAGATGTTAGAGCCGTTTTAAATTATATCATTTTGTTTCTTTATAAATATACACTTAAGATTCTCTGTTAATGAAATGCAGCTTGATATACATAGTTTTCTTGCAAGTGTCTAAATGTAAAGAACAAGGTGCATTATTATTATCTGTAACATGTCCTCTTGAATTAGGAGCCCAATGTAAGAGACATTCCAGGATGTTTCAGGAAATGTGCTATAGGTGTATAGTTATGATTCACATAAAAAATCTAGTGATCTCATTTCCTAAAGATGTTTCAAAACTATCTTTTTTTTAAAAAAAGAGATTATTGGGGTGCCTGGGTGGCTCAGTCGGTTAAGCATCAGACTTCAGCTCAGGTCATGATCTCGCGGTTCACGAGTTCAAGCCCCTCTTTGGGCTCTGTGCTGACAGCTCAGAGCCTGGAGCCTGCTTCAGATTCCGTCTCCCTCTCTCTCTCTGCCCCTCCCCCACTCACACTCTGTCTCTCTCTCTCAAAAATAAATAAACAATTAAAAATTTAAGAAGATTATCAACATATTTTCTGAATAATCCTAGCAAAGAAAAAATTTCATAAACATGAGAAAACTGAAAATAAATAAATTGGCATGTGGTGATTTGAGTATAAAGGTAATAATATTCAACAGAGAAATGAAATATGAGAAATGATTTTTTTATATTGTTAATTCTTTTGACTATCTTGATTATTTTACCAGTGGCTTATATTATTTCACAAGGCAGTGCGGCTGTATTGTTCCTTCTGTAAATTGTAGTATATTTCAGGATTTATTTTAGGGTATTTTAGATCACGAGGTTTTTAACACTATAACTAAGGAACACGGAGCTTAAGCCTCTTTCTCACTCAGAGGAACACATGTTCTGTGGGTGGAATGGAGAGTTGCCTCTGATTCCAGTTTTTTCTAACAGAGAAATGAGAAACAGTAGACTTCTCTAAAGAATCCACGTCCCGCCAGCATATCTCTCAGTATGTTTCTTTCTCAGTGTTGAAAAAGTCAAGATCCAGAATCTACAAATTAATCTTTGTACCCCCAAATGCTCCCCAGGGTACGGGCTGCTCTTATCTACCCCTTCCTGATTTTCTACATGTCTGTCAAGTGCTGCCAAGGCATGGGGGTAGAGTCAATGTCCCGCCACTCGAGAGTGCCCACAGACCAGAGGGACAGCCATCTCCTGGGAGTGTTTTAGGAATTCAGACTCTCAGTGCCCAACTCTTACCTACAGAATCAGAATCTGAATTTTAAGGTGATCCCCAGGGGATTCATATTCAAAATAAAATTTGAGAAGCACTGGTGATATCCCCATGGAACAAATACAGGTAAATGTGAACTCTAATGTCAAAAAACCCACTGGGAGAACCCCGCTTGCCACTTTATACGCTGACCTTTTGCCGAACCTCTAATCTGCCCTCTACCCTCTCCCTCAAAGTTGCTCTAGTCCTGGCTTCAAGCCATTTCTTGATATATAGTTCCTTTGGGCATATTAATCCCTTAAGCTGGGTCCATCTGTTGGTTCCTAAAATTTTACTTCATTCGTTCTTGTTTATTTTCCCCTTATTCATCCTCTCTTGCTGGACTTATCTTTGGTACCTGCCTCTCACCTCCGGATTTTTCCTGGATGTGATTATCTCCTATTCCCAGTGATTATAATGTGTGTTTTAATTCCCTTTCCAGCAATGATCCTGTAATATAGGAATGATTCACTTCAGGGACAAAACTTTTAACTTCTGTCCTGTCAATGTTCAGCAATTCATCAGCCATTGAAAGCCAATTCCAAAAAAAAAAAAAAAAAAAAAAAAAAAAGAAAGAAAGCCAATTCCAATCCAGAGTTTGACACCTAAAGACAGCTGCTTCCACAAAGGATATTCTTTTATGATGTGCTAAATCCATTTTTGCAACAGCCTTTAACAATCTTGTGATAGTAACAGGAAAAATAATTAAGAATACATAGTGTTTATATTTTGCTTAAATTAATATATGTGTATTTAGACACCAAACAAGGTATGAAACCTTAACTTACAGACTCGAAAAAAACAAAAACAAAAACAAAAACACCATTCATATAACTTGGCCGTGCTTTAGGTTGTCATTAAATCTTAAAAAGAAAATCAATCAAGCATTCCCCTATGATTTGTATTAGCTGATCAATGTAATGAAATAAGATATTAAGAAAAGTTATGTTTTTAAAAAATCTGGCTGTCAGGAAAAACCTACTAAGAAATGTGTATCTTAAAAAGGAAATCAAGATTGGGGCACCTGGCTGGCTCAGTCGGTTGAATGTCTGACTCTGGATTTTGGCTCAGGTCAAGATCTCATGGTTCATGAGTTTGAGCCCCACACTGTGCTGTGCTGGCATTGTATAGTCGCTTGGGATTCTCTCTCCCCCCCCCCACCCCCTCTCTTTCTTTCCTGCCCCTCCCAGCTCTCTCTGTCTCTCTCTAAGTAAGTAAATAAACTTTAAATAAATAAGTAATTAAATAATCATTAAAAATAGGAATTGAAAGTAGAATATGTTTAGGGTGAATATGTAATGAGTTTCAGCCTGCCACAATACAAAAGGGAAATTCTTAAATGGTACTATAAGAAAACATATGTCCAAGTAAATTAATTAAAAAACAAGGATGAGCTATACTAATAAATTAAACTCTCAATTAAAATAGGAAGATATCAACAATAAATTTGAAAGCAGAAGCAAAAAAGAAATGAATTAAAGGATAAAACAGATACCAATGCAATAAACAAGCAAGCAAGAAAAGAACACTAAAATTGTTGAGTGGTACAATCAGTTATAGTTCTTTGAAATATTAATGAAGGACAAAATAATAAATAATAATCATGGCAAAAAGTCCAAGAAGGGGCAAAAATAAACACATATTAATAATATTGGCAATGATAATGAGAGTGCAGAGAACAGAGTGGGGCATAGTAATGATGCTGAGGGATTTAAAAATAAAATTTGATTTTATTTATAATTTGATTTCAATAAATATACAACAAACAAAGTAAGGAGGATAATGTGTAAAAATTGCAAAATTGAATAGAAGCAAAGGTCTCAGCTTCCCCAAGGGAAGCTATCTCCAGAGTTATGGGAACATTCTCTATAAGATTGAAGGATAATTCTAATCTCTATTAGTCAGTCGGAACTCTCATCATGTAGTACATAATTTAGTACAACAGACTAGATGGCTTAAACAACAGAAATTTACTTTCTCACAGTTCTGAAGAATGGAGGTCTGAGATCAAGGTGCATGAAGTTCAGTTTTTGGTGAGCACTCTCTTCCCAGCTTGCCTTCTTACTGGACTTTCACATGACATTTTATGGGTGCATGTGCATGGAGAGAAAGGAAACAAGGTATCTTGTGTCTCTTCGTATAAAACCACCCTTATGACCTCATGTAACCTTTATTACCTTCTTAAAGATCCTATTTCTAAACACAGTCATATTGGGTGTTAGGGCTTCAACATGTGAACTTGCAGGGGACACAATCCAGTCCATTGCACTCATTCCTGCCCTCTAAATTCATATCCTCACATGCAAAATACATTCATTCCTCCCAACAGCCCCGAAGTATGGAGTTTACATACCTTCTAAATCACACATGGATGAGAACTGAGGTCTGATACCTTCTGAGGCAAAATTTCTTTCCTGTTGTGAACCCCTGAAACTAGACAAGTTATGTGTTTACAAAAAACCAATGACGAACAGGCATAGGATAGACATTTCCCTTACAAAAGAGAGAGACTAGAAGGAAAAAAAGGGGATAATGGATCCCAAACATGTCCAAATCCTAGCAGGCAAATTCCATTAGATCTTAAGGTCAGAGAATAATCCTGTTTGGTTCAATATTTTGCCTTCCAGATCCAATATGGTGTCTCTGGGTTGCTGCTTCCCCACCTTGGGGTGTGTAGTGTGGTTCTGCTTCTGGGGCTTACTTCAAGGGCCACCTGGCTCAAGGTCCACCTGGCTCACTGAAACAGAGGATGTGAAAGTCTAGTCCCCAGGGACTGTGGTGTGATTGGCAGTCTTGATGGTCTCTGCATGACCTTTGGGGCCAGTCTTCCCCTTTCTTGAAGGATGAAGCATATTTGCTGTCAAATAGCTCTACCATTTCATCCTGTTCCCTTTGGTCCAAATTGGCAGAGTGTTGCTGAGGTCGAGAGTGGCAGTGTTTCTGCTGGTATAATCCCATCTCTATTCCTGGCTTCTGGTGAAGTAACTGATTAAATTCATAGTTGATACTCACACTAATCTCCTTACCAAATGATTGTCCAACCACACCTTTCGTTCACACACCTCTTCAGAACAAGTTTTTTCAGTAATTTGCAACATGAGTAGGCTGAGGGTTTTCTAGCTCTTCAAGTTCTTGTTACTTCTTGCTTAACAATTCCTTTTCAATTCATCTTTCTCCTCTGATATTTTACCAATAGCAGTCAGGAAGACCCAGGCTAAGCCTTCAATATCTTGCTTAGTAATCTTCTCGGGTAAATATACCATCTCCTTGTTCATAAATTCTATCATCCACAAAACACAACAACATGAATTAGACAAGTTTTTTGCCACTTATAACAGGGATCATCTTTTCTCCATTTTCCAATATCCTGTCCTTATTTTCATCTGAGGCTTCACCACAAAGGTCTATAACTTCCATATTTCTACCAATATTAGGTACATAATTATTTATGAAGTCTTTAAGAAAATGGAGTCTTTCTCAACACCTCCATCCCCCACTACCCCTTTATTTTCTGAGCTCTCATTAGAACACGGACCTTTAACATCTATATTCTACCTGCAATAATTTTGCAACAAACCAGAGTTGTTTTTTTCTCCTGGCATGTGTCTCAAAACTGCTACAGCCTCTATACCTTACTCAGCTGCAAATCCACTTATACATTGTTAGGTATTTGTCGTAGCACTTCTATGTACCAAAATCCGTATTAGTCAGCTCAAACTGCCATAACACAATTCCAAAGACTATGTGGCTTAAACAATAGAAATGTATTTTCTCACAGTTCTGCAGGCTGAAATTCTGAGAACAGGGTGCCAGCCAGTTTCCAGTGAGATCCCCTATCCTGGCTTGCAGATGGCCACCTTCTTATTCTATTATCACATGGCCTTTCCTCAGCGTGCATACATACATGCGCACACACACACACACACACACACACATCCTTACACACAACTCTCTGGTGTCTCCTCTTATAGGGAGATTAATCCTATTGAACCAAGGCCCCACCTTAATAACCTCCTTTAACTTTAATTATATCCTCATAGGCTCTATCTCCGTATATAATCACATTGGGGGTTAGACCTTCAACTTACAAATACTGAGGAGACACAATTCAGTCTATGTCATTATCTTACACAAACACTTTTAAAGTACAGAAAAAAAGAGAAATTACCCACTTCATTTCACAAAGATACAATACTCATAATAACAAAACAGGAGAAGATGACTAGAAGTATATATGCTTTTAAAGGGTGTGACAATGTTGATAATTTTGATACTAGATAATGGGTATATGGTAGTTAATTACTCTATTTAGTTTCTTTTTTATATGCTTCACATTTTCTGCAATAAAACTATTAAATATGCAGAAAAGGAAACTGGAGTTGAACAACAAAGGAAAATAAATATAGAGCATTATCTTTGTGGTTAATTGGATTCTTCAGGAAGTGACTCTGAAATGGTGTTTGGCAAGGAGGAGGTTTATTAGAGAATATGATCTTGGGATCAATATCTATGGGAGGGGAGGTTTTAGCAGAGAAAGAGGATGAGCTATGATGTACGTGTGAACTACAAACTCAGGTGAATTGATGGGGTGCTCTGGAGCTAAATATTCTATCTCAGCTATCTTGTATTGGACTGAAATGTCCTGGTCTTTGGATACCTGCCTCAATTAGTCATTGCATTTGGGCTGTCCAGGAAAGGCATGACCTTGGGTGAAGTGGATTTGTAGTTGAGGCCATACCTGAAGGGGCTGACAGCCAAAGGTTATCTCCTAGCATCACTCCCAGATAAGTTTTTCCTTGAAGGAGGATTTGAGGAGGATTGAGTGGTACATCTTCATTCCTACCACAGTCCTCCCCTCTGATTCTTTTTTTTTTTAATATTTATTTATTTTTGAGAGAGAGAGAGAGAGAGAGAGAGAGCAAGCAGGGGAGGGGCAGAGAGAGGGAGACAGAGGATCCAGAGGCTCTTTGCTGACAGCAGGGAGCCCAATGCAGGACTCTAATTCATAAACAGTGAGATCATGACCTGATCTCACTTAACTGACTAAGCCCCCAGGCACCTCTCTCCTCTGATTCTTGACTCCACTTTTCAACATTCTTTGGAGGAGCAGCTCCTGCAAGATTCAAGTGGGCCTCCCTTTCCAGGGCACAGGTAGTGGATGGAACTTTCCAGGGCACAGGTAGTGGATGGAACTTTCCGGGGCACAGGCGGTAGTAGATGGAAAACATTCCCACTGCTACAACTGATGTCGGCACTGCAACAGGTGCTCACCATCTCCTTCCTCCACTCTCTAGTCTAGATGGCTCTTGTGCTCAGATAACATCTCTTGTCATTTCTGTGTCCTACCTTCCAGACTGACGCAGACCTTTAGTTCTGAAGGATTGAGCTTCATGTCATTACCATGTCCTTCTCAAGGTAAATTTCCTGCACAAGCCTGTTTAGCATGACAACAAGACAAGGAAGGAGTAAAAGACCCCAAGTGGACTGACTGTTTTAAATATATTATCCCTGTCACCATTTTTGAACAGCAGTTCATTCTCTTTGTGATGATCAGGATCAACGCCAGATTTGAAGACAATATTTTCTTCTCCTTAAATATAAGGTGCCCAAAACACCCTTGAGGCAGTTCAAAGTTAATTGGGTCTCATGTCTCCTGGTGGAAGTGTTTTCTCTTCTGTGGCCCACAAGCTCTAAATCTGTAGCAACCAGAATTCTGGGATGGAGAACAAATATTCTCCAAGTGGATGATGGACAGGGATACTTCAGAAGGCACACTCCTTCCATTTCTTGGTTCATGGAATTATATATTCTTCCTATGGAAGACACCATACCTTATAAAGGTTTTTTATTTGATGTGTATACTGACTTCTGGAGGATGGCTCATCATTGTTTTATCACTTCTGATACATCTGAGATACTGTGTCAAATGTGCTTTCGATAAGATGTTTCAGCCATCTATTAGACTGGCATCTCCTTAGCAGTTGCTATGGGTTACAGCTAATGGAACCAGTGGTATTGGACTTGCTTCTATTCTTCCTTTTCTGAAAAATGTGTTCTCTGGTGTTATGTGATATAAGATCTTGTTCCAAAGGAATAAACATTAGCAAACCCTCAAATAGTAGCATCCTGAAAAGAAAATCCATACATGCAAAGGCTGTTAATTCCTCTCAGCGTAAACCCTTGACCCTTCCAAGGTGTAAAGGACTCATCTTGCCCACCCTACAGTCAAATAGATTTCACAAAGAATATTATTTCAGGACTCAGTATTTGTCTCTGTTGTTGTAAATTGATTGGCAGGGACTCAACATCGATATATCCATCTCGCAACAGGTTGTTGACTTTGCCATAATCAACTTGCTTTGGCCTTTTATACTTTAACTCAAAAATAAGTTTTGAACCTAGTCCTCAATTTGCCGCTCTTCTCACTAGAGAAGAGATGAGAGCCCCTTTATGCCATAGAGACTTCTTGACTTTCATATTTGCTATTAAGTTGCTTGCTAATTACTGTAGCCTTTCATATTTTTTTCTAGTATTGGTTCAGTGTATTCATGTCCATACAATGCCATTGTCTTTATTGTTTTCTTTTTTGAGAGAGCGAGAGAGAGTAAGAGAGAGTGGGAGAGGGGCAGAGAGAGAGAGAGAGAGAGAGAGAGAGAGAGAATCTTAAGCAGGCTCCATGCCCCTTTCAGAGCATATATCCCAGTGACAGTGTATATTTATAAGCTATATTGGAGAGCTACTTGACTGCATTTATTCATACATAAATTGTACTTGATTAAAAGACCACTTTCTAGTTTATACCTTTGAGAAATATTTATATAGTCTACTGGTATTGCCAAGTTGAGGCCCAAATATATTTTACAAGTGAGAAAGTACAATGCAGAATAATATGTATATTATGACACCATTTAAAAGAAACTAATGAAGTCAGAAGTGTATTTTTATAAGGCTATATTGAAAAATGATCAGCAATAAAATTATTAGAAAAATAATAGTTTCTGAGGAGTGGCATGAATGGGATTTGAGAAGTTCTACAGAAGTTCTATACTTCTGACATATGGGAATAAATGACCTTTGGACAATGTGACAGAATTAAACAGAAATAAACATACAACTATATATGTAAGGGAGTTTTAGCCATGAGATATACATACAAAAATCATGCACAGCAAATTATATCATCGTTTCTTTGTTTCTTTTTTATTTAAACATTTTTTAATGTTTATTTTTGAGAGAAAGAGCACAAGCAAGGGTGGTGTAGAAAGAGCGGGAGACACAGAATCCAAAGTAGGCTCCAGGCTCTGAGCACTCAGCACAGAACCTGCTGCAGGGCTCGAACTCACAAACCTCAAGATCATGACCCAAGCCAAATTTGGACACTTAACTGACTGAGCCACCCAGGTGCCTCTATCCTCATTTCTTTTTGATGAACATGTATCAGCACCCTAAGTTAATTTATTAAGTACTATATAGATTTTGTGCTAAGTGCTGACAGAAAAAAAAAATAGAAGCATCCTTCCCATCATATGTACTATAAGTAATTCACAATATGAGCATCAATCAATGGCTTTTCAATCGCTTCTGTATCCCTCTACTTATATCGTGACGACAAGACTACACTAGGAAAATAGTTTACAATGACTGATATCACACATCACAGAAAAAATGAGAAACTCATTACTTTAGTCCTATTGAGCAGTATGTTATCCTAACAAGTTTTTAGAAGAAAAGGTAATAACCTTGTTCTTCAAATATAGGAATTGAATTTATCTTTCTTTTTATCTGAGACTGCAAGGGGCAGGATTCTCAATAAAGGGCACTTCATTAAGCAGAAATATCAATAGGGCTGTTTGGCTGTGATGTATTAAAATTCCAGGTATGCTACCAACCCCGCATGGATGTAGAGAAACCTTCCTGTCAGCCAGGGGAGTACTGTTCAAACATTAGCCATTCTTATTTTATCTTCCTAAGATGAATGCAGAGAATTTTTGTCATTGTGATTTATTCTTTTATGCTTTCCCACATGGATCTTTCCCTTCTCAGGACACAAAAGACATATATAGATAGTCTTTTCCATTCCACACAATTTAACACATATTATTCATTATCTTGTATACAGATTTTTGTTCATGCCTAACTGTGCACTAACTCTTTAGGGTCAGAGATTATAAATCTTTGCATCCACCTAGAACCTATGATTCTGTGCTTGGGTAGTGTGCAGAATAAGTATGAAGACCCACAAATTTCTTGACCTGGAAAGGATTATGAAATAAAACTGTCCAACTTCCCTCGTCTTCCCCATGGAAACCTGAGACCAGTAATTTAAGGTATTTACTAAAGACTAATGAGGTTTTTTTTTTTCTGACTGTTATACTCTTACCAAAATAAAATTCAAATGAATTGTACTTTTCCTTAAGAGCTTACCTAGATACTTTAAAACCAAAGTCCAAAATCATGATGTGTCAATGAAACAATGCACGAATGATGCAATGAAATGATCTTCATTTATCTCACGAAATGTTTACTGAAATATCCAGAATTTTCAAGAATTAAAGATTTGAAACAAAATTCTCCAAGTAGTCCTCATTAAACAACTATTGCTGGGGCACCTGGGTGGCTCAGTCGGTTAAGCGTCTGACTCTTGATCTTGGCTCAGGTCATGATTTCATGGTTTGTGAGTTCAAGACCCACACTGGGTTCTGCATTGACAGCGCGGAGACTGCTTGGAATTCTCTCTCTCCCCATCTCTTTCTACCCCTCCCCCACTCGTGCTGTCTCTCTCTCTCTCTCAAAACAAATAAACTAAAAAAAAAATTAAAAAGGAAACAAAACTATTGCTCAAAAACATTTATTTTTGGCATTAATCTGTATATTATTATTATTATCACCATTTTATTATAAGAGAATACAGTAAAACCTTGGTTTGTGAGCATAATTCATTCTGGAAACACACTTGTAATCCAAAGCACTTGTATATCAAAGCACATTTCCCCACAATAAATAATGGAAACTCAAATGATTCGTTCCACAACCCAAAAATATTCATATTAAATTATTATAATACTGTAATATAATACAAAATAACAAATAAAATAAAAATTAATTTTTTAAAAAAAAATTAACCTGCACTTATCTTTGAAAACCTTCATGGCTGGTGTGAGGGAGACAAGAGAGCGGAGGGTTATTGTGTAGGACAACTTTCACTATCACTAACGGAATCACTGCTATCTATTGGCTCAATGGAATCTTTTTCTTTTTGTGCGACTTTAACAAGGAACCTATCTGATGACCTAGAATAAAGCATAAGAATAAGCTTACTCTTGTATAGAAAAGCATCATAGGTGCTTTGAAGCGACAAAAATACACTAGTGCCAGTTTTGGGCATCTTCCAACAGTCTGAAAAATCACTGACTTCTGCCAAAACCACATAAAACACAGCATCCAAACATGGGAGAAAATTACCCACAATCCTGTAGCAAGAGAGAGACAGAGAGACAGAGAGAGAGAGGAACCATTAGCTCAGTTGTGATCATGTGATGTTTGGCATCATCGTACTATGTGTATTGCAAGACATCACTCATTTATCAAGTTAAAATTTATTAGAAATGTTTGCTCATCTTGCAGAATCCTTGCAGAAAAAGTTACCCCCAATTCAAAGTTTTACAGTAGTTAACATACCGCGTTACATTAGTTTCAGGCATACAACATTATGATTCAATGTCTCTATACATTATGCTGTTCTCACCACAAGTGTCACTACCATTGGTCACCATACAACACTATTACAATACCATTGACTATATCCCCTATGCTGTGCTTTTCATCCCCATGACTCATTAATTCCATAACTAGGAAGAAGCCTGTACCTCCCACTCCCCTTTACCCATCTTACCCATCCCCTCATTCCCCTTCCCTCTGGCAACCACCAATTTGTTTTCAATATTTATGGATCTAATTCTACATTTTTTGTTTGTTTGTCCATCTATTTTTTAGATATTATATATAAGTGAAATCATATGGTATTTGTCTTTCTCTGTTTGACTCAATTCACTTAGCATAATACTTTCTAGGTCGATTTATGTTGGCACCAATGGCAAGATCTTATCTTTTTTTAAGGCTGCAAAATACATATAAACATATAAATATTGGAAATATTTATTATATAAATATAATGGAATATAATGGAATGGAGTACATACATATATATATTACATATACTATATATATAATGTGTGTGTATATATATACATATATACATATATATGTGTATATATAATGGTGTTACTTAGCTCTCTATATATTAATGTAACAGTAATAAGTATTCTTTGTAATACCATCTGGTAAATAAATCCCCAATATCATTTTTTAAATTCCATTTTGATCATATCCTCATCAATACATCAGATGTCTATGTCAGTGAGCTACTGCTGAGTAACAAAGCCACCAAAACTCAATGGCATGTAACAAATATTTTTTTTTCTTTTTTACACTCATAGATCTCTGGGTAAGGTGGGTCATTTCAGCTTCAGATGGTAGGTCTGCAGATCAGTTGGGGGCTTGGTTTCAAGCATGAATCCCAATCTATGTGTTACTTGTGATTAGTGGCTACTATAAAAGAAAAATCACATCAGACTATTTAGACAGGCAAGGAAGACTTTCTTCAAGACCATAGCAATAGAGGAGAGAGAGTGAACTCAATTCCAAATTCAACAGGGACATTTGGGGATTTATATCCACAGGTATGGTGAGGTGTCAGTTGATGAAAAATTACTACAAGAAACTTGGTGATGTATCAGTGATGAGGGAGAGAGAAACTTGATTAGATATCAAGGGTGGGTGGAGGAAGAAGGGCTTAATTTGGTATCAAGGGTTAAGGAATTCTTGATCAACTGCCAAAATAATAGATCCTAAGAGCTCTGTTTTGCCTTTCTTTTTTTTTTTTTGTACCTATCTATCTATCTATGCATATATGAGATGACAGATGTTAACTAAACTTACTGTGGTAATCACTTCACAATATATGTAAGGTAAGTCATTATACTGCACACCTTAAAGGCAAAAAGTGATCTATGCCAGTTATATCTCAATAAAACTGGAAAAAATAATAGGCATATTACACAATATTTCCTTTTGGATAGTTTGTAGTTTAGAAAATTAACTTTTAGCTACACAATTCATTGATGATACCTTATGTAAAATGTTATAATTTGTGTTAAAATTGGGCAAAAAATGGGGCGCCTGGGTGGCCTGGTCGGTTAAGCGTCCGACTTCGGCTCAGGTCACGATCTCACGGTCCGTGAGTTCGAGCCCCGCGTCGGGCTCTGAGCTGACAGCTCAGAGCCTGGAGCCTGTTTCAGATTCTGTGTCTCCCTCTCTCTCTGCCCCTCCCCTGTTCATGCTCTGTCTCTCTCTGTCTCAAAAATAAATAAACGTTAAAAAAAAAAAAAATTTAAAAAAAAAATTGGGCAAAAAATAAGAAATATCATTTATCAGCTGTAAGCTGTGTGGCTTTATTTAATATGTTCCTAACAGAAGGAAGCTTCCATTTTCATCAGGCATCTGTGATAATTAAGCCCTCATGTGGGAATGTTCTATGACTAATGATTGGGCAAATGTTCTATAGACTAGCTTTTGGTTTCATACATAGGACCTTTGTCTCTGTTTTCTGTGTCATGGCACTCATTGAATCCACAGAGCAGATTTTTAGAATATTTCTAAAATCCACTCAAACTCTGGATACAAAACAATAACTTCAAGGTACAAGGTGCCAAAGAAGAAAATGTGCTCCCACATTCTTTCCAAAAAAAACCCTACAAATGGAATATCTCATTCAAATTTATGGATCCTGAGTTTGGAGGCATAACAATGATTCTGAGGAAGAAGAGGATATGAATGGAGACTAGAGCTGAGAAAGTACCTCACAAGATAACTGAAATGCAATTGCCTTTGAACCTAAGAGTGCTATTCACACACTTGTCCTTCCAATGGGAATGCAGAATAACTGAACAAAGGCAATGGTCTTGGGGTGGATTAGTCTATCCCAGCGACTCAATAACCTGAAAGAGAAGGTGTAAAAGTCACTGGCCCTTAGAAAACACATGGAGATTTTCACAAAGAGCAATAGGTACAACCTCAAGTGTGAGAGTTACTGATTTAAAACACAGACACAGGATTTCCTAGAGTAAACACTGGAGCTCCATCTTCCCTGAAGTGAAATTGGCGAGAGCGCTGGTACATGGGTGGCCAGCCCTCACGTCTCCTATCACATCCGCAAGTGTACATTCTTGTCTCTTCCTCTGATTCTCCCTGTAGTTAAGAGACTAAGTCTAGTAGATCAGTGAGTTTTAATTTCACCTGTGACAATGGCAGCTCCAATTTCCCATTTCTTTATAATTTCCTTAGACCTGTTCCCTGTTCTCTATCTTCCTTATACATAGTTTAAAATTTTCTGATTATGTATTTTCTTTTTGGATAAAGTCAGCCAGAAAATGTCTATTCCACAAACAATTTTTTGAACTATAATAAACCAGTCACATAAAGACAAATATAATACAATATACCCTCTTTTATGAGGTATCTGGAATAGTCAAAATCATTTAAGCAGAAAGTAGAATGGTGGCTGCTAGGGGCTGGGGAGTGGGGGAAATGGAGATTTGTTGTTTAATGGTTTAGAGTTTCAATTTTGCAACATGAAAAAGTTTGGGAGATTGGTTGCATAATAATGTGAATATACTTAACATTACTGAACTGTACATTTAGAAATGGTGAAGATAGTAAATTTTATTTTATGTGATTTTACCATAAAAAATATATATCTTGCTCCTCCAAACTCTTGACAGCACTGTGTAAAATGTTCACCTTCTTTTCCGTTTCAGTGTAAAATCAAGTCTCCTATACAACTTGATAACAAATCTGCTGAATCACTCAGCCATCCCATAAAGGTAGGTCAACGTATGTGCCCTTTCAGTATACACATTTTATAAACTCCAGAGAAAAGTACTTCCACACTCTCCCGGGCTTTCACTCTATAATCAACAGAAACGGTCATTATAATTGTAAATTGCCTGGAATTGTAATATTACCTATTTGTTTTAATGGTAAATTGAAAGAAGATGGACAGTAATACTTCAAGGACCTAGTCTATTTAAGAAGAGGCTTAAAGTTACCCCTTGATAAATGTTCATATATGCCAGAAAACAGAAATATATTAGCACGTAGTATTCTGGCATTGTGATAACAGACATTGAAAATACATTGGTTCTCATTTGACACTTTTCTAATTTGAAATATTCTTTGTGTTTACTACCCAAGGTGTTTTTAGATTGGTAACTCATTAACAAATTTAATGTTCTCAGGTAGAGTTGTATGATGTAAATAGTAGTTGTCCCCCAAGAACTGTTCTCCCCTTTCTCCTGGACACAGCCCCAGCCTTCCTTGCAATTAGGCATGCCCATGTAACTGAATTTTATCCAATGCCATATAAGTAGAGGTTAATCGTAGTCTAATTGCAAGCCCAGTGCATGGAAAACTCCCAGCACTCTCTGCAATGTCTCTTCACCCATCTAACTGATTGGTATGTAATGCCTTTAGAGTAATTGGAAGCCACATGTTGAAGATTGCAAAGAATAAATAACCTTTTATGCTTGCAACATTATATGTTTGGGTTTCTATTTCACAGTATGTTAACTTACCTTAAATAATTCAAGGTTGAAGTAAACAAGCGAAGTGAAGAAAGTTCATAAAACAACAGCCATTTAAGTATAATTTTCCCTCCAATCCTAGTTATGTTAGATCATTGAGAAGAGGCCCATAAAACTGTGGCCCTGGGAGAATGTCTGGTCTGAACCTAAAGGCTATAGGGTCATCCAACTGATAGGGGTTAGGAATGGTAGCATATACAAATTAGGAGGGAGAAAGTAGGTCAATATTTTCTACCTGCTCAACTCTGTCAACTCTGTCAGTTCTGAGAATGGCAACTGCACACCCCCTTCACCCCATAAATAAATTTCCTTGCCTGAAGAAGTTTATTGAAAAGTACTCTCAAGCTTAACATCTATTGGGGGGGGTGGGCAGTAGGATTGAGCAGTGGGAAAAGTGAATTCACACAACGACTTAAGTCAGAGTTGAGCACCTGAAGAACTCTGGAGCTGGAATCATTCTTCAAAAGTAAACCAAGTGAGTCAAGTAGGTCAGGCTTTTCTACACCTCCATGACCAGTCATGGGATGTGGGCTGCCAAATGCACTAGATGGCTCACTTCTGCTCAGGATATCTCCTAAAGAAAAGACTCAGTTGAGATCTGTTGACTGCCCATCCTTGCAGTCATTGGAGGAATAAGTGTTTCAACCCAACGAAGGAGACATGAGTATCTTGATGCCATACAGGACCCATTAGAGAGAGGGTCACTGACACAGCTAAGAAGTACGTGCAAGGGTTGCGCTAACTGCTACTAACCCACTTACTTATGCTTATTCCTGCCAAATATATGCCATAAGCCTTATGAGTAGCTCCACTATTTAATTGTAATTTCAGTATTGAATCTAGAAAGGGCCTCAGCCAGAAGAAATAGAAATCACATCCACAAGCTGCATTAATAGGTTGTTCACACAATTTTCTAGAATGGAATACAATTGGTGAGCATGAGCCCAAGGGAAAAATGGTCATGAAGTGAGACTGTCTCGTGAGACATTGTCTATCTTAAGTCAAGTAGTATGCAAAATAGTTTTCAAGTTATTCAATAAGTACTTATTGACTGAAAAGAAAATCAGTTTGAGCTATGTGAAGGAACCGTGTTCACTTGTCTATTCTTCGAGCTTATCACAATTCCTGACATAAAGTAGGCATTCAAAATATTTATCGTGATCAAGATTCACATTTTAGAGTATCAATTCAGATGTAGCTAAATGTATTTTTATTTTTTTCAGTAAATTTGACTAATTCAGGAACCCACTTCTCTGTTTCTGAAGTAGGTTGGTGTGGCTAAGGGCTAAGAGATGAGAGTATGGGTATGATTTAATCTTGCATGCACAGGATACAAGATGCATCTGTTTTATTTTATTTTTTTAATTTTATATATTTTTAAAATATTTTATTGTTAAGTAATCTCTGCATTCAATGGGGGATTCAAACCCACAACCCTGAGATCAAGAGTTGCACGCCCTACTGACTGAGCCAGCCAGGCACCCCTGTACACATCTATTTCAAGACAATTTAAAATCAGTCAAGTTCAAACTTCACATCATAATCACATATTTTCTTTTAAGCCTTCCTTTGGTCCTCCTCTCCGGACAGATTTCTGAGCATAGCAGGAAGAAGAAAGAACAGGGCATCAGTGGTCTATCAATGGTTAATCTATTCTCCCTGACATCCATGCGGACACCCAGTTTTTGGATATTGTTATTAGTATTACTTATGTGTTGGTCTTGATAGGCTCTTGGGGATACATCTCCAACTGAATTAGTCTGTGATCCAATCCTTGGCCTGTAAAGGCAAGGGCCACACACTCAGAACCCTTTTTTCTCCAAACTGTTTCAAATCCTCTCAGCTGATCTCCATTTCTGCCCTACTCTTGAATATCTTTTCTAACGAATAATGGAAATAAACTCCAAAATACCTGTCCAGACACTATTGTCAAACTTAGCTGATTGTCCACTTAGTGCTTTGTTGGAGGTACAGTGAATTGACAAGGTCCTGGCCTTTCTGCTACGTGTTCCATCATTCCAGTCTCCACATAGTTTGAATATTCATTACCTGCCACACTTGTCCCTCACTCGCAACACCTAGTTTAGAGACACCCAAATATATCTCAGTATATCTAAACTTTTCATAGCTGTACCAACACAGGAACAGGCATATAGTAAATATTTATTGAAAAATATTGATAAATATTCAAATTGTACTTATTTAGTTAATAAACTCCATTTGAAATGATTATTTAACTACAAATATAGTTAACAAATACAGTTAAATAACCTCAGCTCTTATTTCTCAATAAAATTTACAATGATATAATGAGACTTTGACAATTTCCTGAATATAATCAGCATACATGATTTTTATGATATTTCCTTCAAAATGGATAGGAAACACTAAGGTAGATCACTTGGGGAATATTGGTTTGAATGATTCATATATACCCCTGGTGTCACCATTTTATTTCTCAGAGGCTATATGTTTATTTCACTGCTTTTGAATTTTTATTAAGTGTCAATGCATAACTTATGAGATTTCATTTTGGAAGAGAGGCCCATGCAAATGTTAAGTGTAAGCCATGATGTAGACAACGAAATACTGTGTGTCAAACTAGGTTCACAGTCAACAATGACCTTTAACATTCCTATTTATATTCCAAATGAGAGTAATAAATTTTTTAAGTGTAGTTGTAAATATATATAGTAATATTGTTTTTTTCTTGGTTAGGATGTGATTGACAACAGATACACTTTTAGATTGCCTTTATCATATCATTTGTCCCCATTTAAAGAGTGTTTCCTAATTTATTTTAGATACATTACAAATTGTATGCAATCTCTACATAATAAAACACAGGGGTATGCACACGTTTTTCTTTGTGTAGCTGGTTAAGTGAGGTTAAATAAGGTGAAGTAAATTCCATAATTTTGTTTTTATTGAAAAGAATGATTTTTATTAAAATATTAGTTGATACATATTGACCCATAAAATCAGTATCATTTAAAATGTGCAAAACCAATTTTCTAGAAGTTGCATTTTTATATTATTTTTCATCAGTTATAGCTTTTGCTATATTGTGTTGTGCTTATAAGCAGTCCCCACATTTCAGTGTCTCACTTGTGAAGTGTCATTGTTACCTCCAAATCAGTTTTAACTCTGTTCTGTGTCTACAAATCAGAAACCAGACTGAACTAATAGGCTCTATATGGATCATGTAATGTGATTTTCATAAGGAGAGGGAAAAACCATGGACCAAAACATTGTGCTGCTCCTTTAGGCTCCTACTTGTATGCAGCACACATAATTTCTACTCGTATCCTATTGGCCAGAAAGAGTCACATGAGCAGGCTTGACATCAATGGCATGACAAGATAGCTTCTTCCCAATGGGAGCACCATATGTCATATGGCAGTGGGAAGAGATGAACAATCCTCTGACATCTGAGGAAAACACGATTTGGAACAGTTTGCTTATAAATACATATTTTAAAAAGTACACCTTCATGAATTTCTATAAAAGCCACATAAAAATGGCTTCACTATAAGAAAACATGTATGGAATATTTCATTTTCAATGTTTGTTCTTCAAAACCTAAAGAAACTATTAAGGTATTCATATGAAACCAAAGGTCTTAAAATTGACTTCATGGGGAAGCTTATTTTGAAAGCTTCTAGGTTTCTTTTAGTTCTTGAGGTCAAAAATTGAATGACCTGAAAGATATAGATTCCTTGTAGGGCTCTGGAACCCTTGCTAGATGGATTTTATAAACATCAAAGATGTTAGCGAAGTTCATTTTTTCTATTTTCTATTAGATCAAAAACATAGAACTCCTATGATTTTTGTTCCATCAAAATCCTACTGAAAAAACATAAGTTTGCCTTCTTTGCACAAAAAGCTATCCTTTGGATAGATAAGGAGAAAATGTGAACTATGAGAACTCAGACATCTCTATAAAAAATAATATCAAAGATAGTGACACTGCTTGCTTTTTGGGAGACAAATCTGAATATTAGGATTCAGAGTTGAAGGGAATGTCCTTTCCTGCATACCATTCTGTGCCTTTTCAGTAATTCCCTGTCTACCTGCATTACCTGTTCAAAACATAGGAAAACAAGTTAACACCAACATTGAATTATATACTTCCAGAAGCTCTTTTCTTTATATCTCCCATCTTTCTATTCATTTTAATTTTTTGCTTTGATAGCAGAGAAATGATAGTTGTTAGTAATCAGTTGCATTTCTTATTAAAGTTCCACAAAAAATGTTTTTTTTAATTTTTAATTTCTGTTCTTTTCCTGTTCTCTTTCCTTATGTCTCTTTTACTATTTTTCTGAAATTATTCTGTTCCACAAGTATTTTCTAATAGAAAATAACTAATTAGTAGAGTCTATCCTAAAATTCAAGAGATTGGAAATGATTTTCAAGGAGGCACTTCCGAGTGAATGTAAGTAGTGTGGGAAAATGAAAAGAAAAGGTACACTCTAAAGAAGGTGATTTATTGCCAAAGTACAAGTGTAAACTGAACGTGATCAGACTTGAGAAAAACATGCTGCCATTTCATAATACACAAAGAGATTATTTGTTTTGATGCCATTCTACACATCTAAAATAACGGGTGTACCAAATACATACTGCTATGCTTTCCCACTGCCTCTACTTTTGTAAATACACAATTTTTTCCCATTCCATATAATTCCAGTTGGCTGGAAAAATTCAAGTAATAATTTTCTTTTCAAATACATGCGTCAATATGTGATTAAATAAAAATGATGATGATGTACTTTCAGGCTGAATATAATTGAGTTGATATTTGAAACATATAAAAGGAACAATGTGGTATGTAGTTATCACCATTATTGTTTTGATCATGTAGTTACAGCCTGCCAATGGGAATTCTCCTGCAAGCCAATTGTGCTTGGGCATGAAATCCTATGATTGCTTAGTTAGTATTATTAAATTATCATTTTATTTATATAGGAGCTGCAAATATTCTAAATTAAAAGTGCTATCTTTTGCTCTTAGTACATCATTACTATGCAGTCAATATTAAAGTCACCAATCGAGTTATCAAATACATAGATAATATCAAAAACGATAATTTCTCAAAATACGCATATAAGCTACTAAACATCTGCTTTAACAATACCTACGATATCCTAACATATTTACCTAAAGTAAGAAAACCATGTTAGCATGTGCTACATAAAAAATCATGGCAGCTTAATTATCACAGTGGCTTAAAGCAACAACCATTTACCTAGGTCATAATTCTGTAGGTCAGAAATTTGTTCTGGGGTAAGTTAGGGTATTCTTGGTTCCTCTAGTCTGGGATAGGCTCTGCTGGTTGTGGTCAAGGTTGCTCATAAGTTTATGGTATACTGGTGAATCAGTCATGGATGGCTTGTCTAACATGACTTAGCTGAGATGGCACATGTCTTCTTCATGTGGTTTCCGTTCACCAGAAAACTAAATATATATATTTTATGTGGAAGAGTTGGCAGAGCCCCCAAAAGCCGAAGTGAACAAGCTCCAGTGTGCAATACTTTTCAAGCAATTACCTGTGTCATATTTGGTACTGACCATTGGACATATCATGTCACCATTATCTCAGAACTTTCCACCTAACTTCCGGCAACAAAGATTTTTCCTAGATTTTCTTCTAATCTTTTTACTGTTTTAGATATCACACTTTAAAGTATGATCCGTTTTGAATTAAAAAAGAATTTTGTCATATGAAGTAAATGGTAAATTCATCTTTTTGTGTGAGGATATCCAATCTCCCCAACACCACTTGTTGAAAGAAGCTATCCTTTTCTCATTGAACTGGCTTGGCAACTTTGTGGAAAATCCGTTGAAGCAGAAGATGACAAATTCTACACACTATGAATATCTTAGCATTATTTTCCCTTGTAAATATAAGCTCTATCTTTCAGGAACAAATGAAGAAAATTAATGAATCAGCAGTATTCCTTCTCATATATCCACGTTTCCTCGTATGGCACAGAAGCCTAGGAAATATATAAAAGCCAGCATAATCAAAATTGAATGCTTAGTTTTTTGGCATTAATTGTTTGGTGTTGAAATCAGAAAAATAAATTTCTGGTAAGTCATGATCTTTTTTTTTTTTTTTTTAAGTAAACTCTTCTGTACACATGGGGCTGGAACATGAGACTCCAAGATCAAGAGTCACAAGCTCTACCAACTGAGCCAGCCAGGCACTAAAGTCATGATCTTTTGAATATCCCTTTTAGTCTGAAGTTTCTCTTCGTTGTTGTTGTTTGTTTTTTTTTTTTCTGCTTCAGTGTTTAGAAATACAGTATACTTTTATTAAAATGCCTGAGTTTTTACTATATTTCACTGTTTCCTTCCTGCCCTTATCATTCAGTAGGTTAATTATGTGTTGACACATTTTGCAATAAGAGCTGTGGTCCACGTGGTAATAGGAGGACAGGGTATTTTGGAGAGTGCCTTTTAAAATATTTTTGCTAAGAGCTGCTACTTATGGCTGCCAAGTGAGAGATAGTACCCATCTTAAGACATTCCTCTGGGAGTGGAGGGTGATCCTTAATATTACAGGCGAGAAAGCTGACTCTGAACTACTGTTATAGCAGCTTAATGGTTCCCAGTGGGAGATAGTTACAGGATTTATTTCTCACATGCCGATTTGGGAAAAGTCATGCTTGCACCCATGTCATGTGTAAAGAACTTGTTCAGAATCAGTCATTCACTGATACAGAGAATAAATTGAATGCTACACATAAAAATCAACTAAAGAGAGAAATAAAAATAAGCTGATTTCATTAGCTGAAATCTTAGCGTTCAAAACACAAGAGAAATAAAAATTTACATGTGAAATCAAATGCAAGGGTTAGACCCGTAAAGAAGCCAAATAAAGCTAGGTGAAATGAGAAAATAAAAGTAAAGAAAGAAAAAGGGAAGAAAATTCGGAAAGAAAAAAGAAGAAATGAAAATAAACCAGCCACAATAATTGGCAATTGTATGAATTCTACAACTGTGGTAGATTGAGGTTGTCTGATTTCCAGTTTGTTCGCTTCTTTCTGTATTCATTCCTTCATAGTCCCCATCTACTCTACCTGCCATGTGACATGGTATGTCCAATGTTCAGATAATAGTACCAGTAGCACAACCCATATTAAAAAAAATAGATAAATTTGAATTCTTCATTTCCTTTTTTCCTTTTGAGAGAGGGGGGATGGGCAGAGGGAGAGACAGAGGGGAAGGAAGGGCAGGGAGAGAGAGAGAGACAGAGAGAGAGATTCTTAAGCAGCCTCCATGACCACTGTGGAGCACAATGCAGGGCTTGATCTCACAACCTTGAGATCATGACCGGAGCCAAAATCCAGAGTCAGACGTCTAACCAACTGAGCCACCCAGGTGCCCCTAAATTGGAATTCTTCAAAATTAAAAAGAAAACAAATTTTCCACTTCAAAAGACACCATTAAAAATTAAAGTACTGGAATAAAATATTTGGAAATTGTATTTCTCTCAACTTTCTGAAAATGTAGAGAAATCTAACAATTGTAAGAAGACAAACTCCAATTAAAATGAGGCAAAAATTGGAACAGCCATTTCACCAAAAAAATATTTATGAATGGCTAATAGTTACATGAAAAGATGCTCACATTCAACCACAATGAAATGAAAATTAAAACCACAATAAGATACCACTTCTTCCCGCTAGAATAATTATAATAAAAAAACACAGACAACATGAATGGTTGACAAATACATGTGGAAAACTGGAGACCTCTTATACTGCTGGCATGAATGTGGCAGTTTCTTTCAAAAAAGTAATAATAAGTGTAACATATGAAAAAATATTGCATTCCTAGGGATATTTCTAAGATAATGAAAACATATGTCCACGCAAAGACCTGTATTTGACAGCATTATTTCTAATAGTCAAAAAGTGAAAAAAAATCCAAATGTTTATCAACTGGTGAATGGATAAGCAGAATATGATACATGCGAACAATAAAATTCTATTTAGCAACATATATAGAATGGATTGCGGATTCTACAACAATTATGAAGCTCAAAAATATGCTAATTACAAGAAACCAAATCAAAAGATCACATATTATAAGAGTTCATTTATACTAAATGTACAGAAATTGACAAATCTACAGAGGTAAATAAGTGGTTGCTTGGGATTGGGTTAAAATTAAAGACTGAATAACTGTAAACTGATTTGAGGAATCATATTAAGTGATTTGAATATTTTAGTAAATATTTTATTTCTAAGTAATCTCTACACCGAATGTGGGGCTCGAACTTAACAACCCTGAGATCAAGAGTAGCACGCTGTACTGACTGAGCTAGCCAGATGCCTCTGATTTGAATATTTTAAAATTGGATTGAGGTGATGGTGCCATAACCGTACAAATATATTACAACTCATTGAATTGTACATCTAAAATGAGTGGGGGGTGTCTAGGTGGCTCATTGGTTAAGCGTCGACTTGGGTTCAGGTCATGATCTCATGATTTGTGAGTTTGAGCCCCACATGGGGCTCTTTGCTGACAGCGTGGAGCCTGCTTCAGATTCTAAGTCTCCCTCTCTCTCTTTGTCCCTCCCAGGCTCATGTGTGCTCTCTCTGTCTCTCTCTCTCAAATAAAAATAAAAATAAAACACATTAAAATGAGCGGATTTTATGGTTTGTAAATTGTAATTCAATGAAGGTAATAAAAATAAAGAATATTGGGAATTGTGAGGATTTTTTCAAAATGGAACTGTCAATGAAATGAGAACTGGCATTGGCATGTTATTAATCTGGTATTAGTAGAAAAACAAATCTTTTCTCCTCTAAAACCATCCATGGTTCATACCACCTATTATAGCAGTAAGAGAGAATAAGATAATATTTTTCTTTCTTTCATAATGTCAATTTGGCATGAGTATTTTAACCTTCCCTGTCAGTCTACTCTTCTATAAGCATAAAAATGTTCAGTTAAATATACATTGATTAGGTACTTCTAGTTTTAGGCAACTTCTGTGTTTTCACACAAATGACCGTACCTTTCAACTAGTCCAAGTGTTGGAAGGTGGACTTTAAGCTGTAACTTCTGCCACTTGTTACCATTTTTGCCCTTGAAACGAAGCAGGCCTAGTTGGATGTGTCTTCAACATAAAGACACATAAATTTATAGTGTTTATTGTCTCAAGTAAGTTTTCCCCAACTTTTCCATTATAGTCTTGGAACTTTCTAAACATGCAGTATTTCTCTTTATAATTTTGAATATTTTAAACATTCAATATTTCAAATATGTTTGAATATTTTATCTCTTTGAATATTTCTATTCATTTTACTTTAGATTGTCTGTATTTTTGGCAGCCATATTTTTCTTTAATCATACAGAGCTTATAGCAAAATAAACTTTTGCTTATACTCATGCATGAAACTATTTAGACAGGTCTTCTTTACCCAGGACTTGTAGATCTTAGTTAGTTAAGCAACAGTCAAAAAATTCAGTATCCTAAAATTTGTTATTTTAGGTAATGATATTCAGTGTCCCTTAAAACTTTGCTCTGATCACCATTTTATTGCAAATGGAATGAAATTTGCTTGGCCATTTATCAGAAATTATGCCTATATTTGAGTACCCTTGATAATTATGCTAGTTCTAAATGGACTATTTATCATGTACAGCACCCAGAGATCTCAGAGAAGAGTAGCTTTATATATTGTCTTATTCAGCTAAAAGTCCAGTATGTCCACTCTAGGACTGAGTAGAATGATGCTGTATCTTTGTATTGTTTTGGTTTACTTTTATGCCTTTGTTTTGTTGTTGTTTCATGATGAGGCACAATTATCCATCTTTCCCTACCTCAAGATTTTATTATTTACAAGAGGAGTGGATAACATTATTATAATATTATATATAATAATATATAGTAACATATTACTATAATAATATTATACCAACATGAGTGGATAATATTACTAAACAAGAAAAATTACCTTTACTTGCCCACTGCCTTCATGTTCTTTTTATTTATAAATTTAACCTTATCAAGATTAGTTGTTTTGGGGTCACAACATCAGGAGTTTCCCAGGTAAAATTTGAAACTGACCCCATACATGGAGAACAAGGAGAGACCTAAGAAAGAGGCAGGCCATTCCCGATTGCAAGCTTGCAGGTTTAAAAAGCAAGGTAACTTACAGAAGAGGCCAGTCTCCCTTGGCTACAAGAGTCGATCTTAATACTCCCAGGGCTCACCAGAATCTTAAAAGTGTGTATAGAGGCCTTACCTGGATTCAGTCACATGTATCCTCAGATGGTTGCAACAACACATGGCTTTCTCAAGACCGTGCTCTCAAAAATAGGTGAACTATGTTCTTGAAAAATTGTGGGAACTGTAGGCAGACCACAAGTTCCAAGGACAGGAAGTTGGTGAGGAGCCTCTGACTGTCCAATCCAGCTCCCACAACTAGAAGTTACATTCTTTCTGAACTCCTCCAACAGCTCTTTGTGGGTTTCTGCAGACTGGAATCACTTTATAATTGTTTATAATTCTGAATCAGACTGAGTTGCAGGAGCAAATAAGTAACATACATAGGAAAGGCCAAGTTGATGCAGGTTCCTCCTTTGAGCTCATAGACCGATATACACCGATATAGCCTCTTTTCATTTCTTTTTGCTTTTTGTTCTTCTCTACTTGTGTGTGGTTTTGTAAAAACCTGATTTCCTCCATTATGATTATTCTATTTCAATGGGAGACATTTGACCATAAAACCTAACATCACAACAAACTCTAAAATAAGTTGCTTTGGGGCAGCTGGGTGGCTCAGTCAGTTAAGCATTGGGCGCTTGATCTTAGCTCAGGTCTTGATCTCAGGGTCATGAATTCAAGCCCTGCGTTGGGCTCCATGCTGGGCGTGAAGCCTACTTACAAAAAAGAAAAAAAAAAAAGTTGTTTTATTTAGGTATATTTTTAAAGAGGGAAATAGTAAAGATGAATGATAATGCTGCTAACCCAATTACAAAATAAATGGACTATACAAATACATATAGAAGAGATTAAAACTATTAAAACTGGAAAACAGGTTTTTGATATAAAATACATTTTAGTATGTACTTATACATTAAATATGATTATATTAGTATATCCAGTTTTGAGTGTTTATACTTCTAGAGGATCTGATACCAGACACAGATATATTGTAGAAGACACTAATTAGGAAATAAGTAGATTTAATTTTGAAAAAGTAGATTTTGTTTTAAAATGAATTTAATATCTGTAAGGGAGCAATGTTTGTTAAACTAAGAAACTTTTCAGAACCAAGGATGTATTTATTCAATAAAAATTACCTCTCTATATATTTAAAGAAAAAAGATAAAATATATTTTATTTAAAAATATTACAAATGTTTACATGAGATCAGTTTACAAAATTTGAATCTTTTAAATTTATGATAAATGTAACTTACAGGCAACCAGAAATATAAAGGTGTCAGATATAGACAAAACTCAGATTTGGGGATATATGATGTACTCCTAAGCTATTAACATAGCTTGAATTTTTCGAGTGCATATTCTCTGGTGGCAGTGAAGTTTAATGTATTTATATGCTTATTTTATGATTTGTTTACACTTAATTTGTTGTTGTTAATGTTATTATTTTTACCGTGAAATTGACACCCAGGTATGTAATTTATATCATAGAGCGTCAAAAAAATTTTGTCACTTAAATTTTCTTTGCAAAAATGAATATTAAATTGGACTCTTCTTCCCAGTAAATTAAAAAACAAAATAAATAACCTTTTTTCTAAGATTTTATTTTTAAGCAATCCTTACCCTCAAGGTGGGTCTCAAACTCACAACCCCGAGATCAAGAGTCGCCTGCTCTAATGACCAAGCCAACCAGACACCCCAGAAATAAACAATTCTTAATTTTATAGTTGATAATATATATTGACTTCATAAATTTATCAATTTTCCATAACACAAGTCCTAGACCCTGACTAGTCTAGCTTTACAGAAGCTTCAAGCTTGAATATGTAAATCTTTCTACATATCCAAATTATACTGATCTTGTAGCAACCAGTTTAAAACAAGCTATATTTTGTGGTCTTTTCAAACAACCTCAGGACATATTACTATTGCTCATATTTCTTGTGGTTTTAATTTTCACATATTCACTAGTACCCATGGCTGTTCCCAGAATATGCCTCACCAGAATTTTTCCTATTACAGGGAGTAGAAGTTTGTAGGAAGGTGAGAATTGAGATTCTACTGATTGATGGCAGCCCACAGGCTAAGGAGAAACTATTGCAAGTCAATAGATAATTCAGTTTGGGTAGGTGTCATTTTGAGGGGGGAAAAAAAAAGAATGACATTAGAGTGAGATCTACTGAGTGTGAATCATGGTCCTGAATCCTGATACTGATTACCACTTTGACCTTGAGCAGAGGATATTCTCTGAGCCTCAGTTATATTATCCATAAAATGGCAATGAAAATATCTTCTTACATTACTGCTGTGACATTTAAGTGAGATAATGTTTAATGTCAAACGCACACATGGTCTTTAAAAATTAGTTCTTTCCATATAAGGCTAAGTCCCATGTGCATTTCTAATCAAGACAGTGAGAAAATTACTGAAGTGGGTATGATCTCTGTTTGCAACTCTGCTGAAACTGAGGTTCACGGTTTTGTGACAAAGCTTTTTGCTAGTTGCATCTTTTCCTTTTCAAATGTTTATTTCTTATTTTTGATGTTTATTTATTTTTGAGAGAGACAGAGAGACACAGACAGAGACAGAGAAAGAGAGAGAGAGAGGGCACAAGCAGAGGAGGGGCAGAGAGATAGGAAGACACAGATTCTGAAGTAGGCTTCAGGCTCTGTGCTGTCAGTGCAGAGCCCCATGCGGGGCTTGAACCCACAAACCGTGAGATCATGACCTGAGCTCCAGTTGGACACTCAACCGACTCAGCCACCCAAGTGCCCCTCAAATGTTAACATTTATTTCTGTTCCTAATGGAGATGTATTTATAATCTCCATAAGACAAAAAAATATTTCATTGTAAGAATACTTAGTTAATATATAGTTGGTGATAAAATACGTAGGTGCTATAAATTCATGAGGGCCAAAGATGTTTTTTTGTCTCTAGAGATTATAATGTTTATTATTTTGCATTTATGATTCACCCCAACACAAAGCAATGCATATTGTAGAATTCAACAATTATTTGTTCAATGGATTATTAAAATACCAGTCAATTCATGTGGTAAAAAACGTTATTTTTTAATAATCAAGATTTTTTCCATCATGGATATCGATAACTATAGAACTGCTATATTCAGATTTTATATTTATATGACAGTAAAGAAATATTAAAGGCAAGTGTTGGAGTTTGGTGACTATCAAAATGGTCTCTGGAGTTCAGCTGCCTTGATTCAAATCCTGACTCCACTGATTAATATGTTTATGACCACTGTGTGTTATTTAACTTCCCTGTGACTTTGTTTTCTCATTTCTGAACTGAAGAAAATAATGTTACCACCTTCGTACTATGGAAATATAAGTGAAATATTTAGCCCTATGTCTGACATCTAGTAAATACTCAGTAAACATTAATCCACTTTTAGTACTAATAGTTGTAGTGTTTTTATTGCTATTGCATGAGTGCCCAAATCTCTTATTTCCTACTCTGTGTCAGTAGTTTCTGTCCAGTTATTTTCAAATCATCAACTCACCCGAGGCCATCTGGGCATTCCGCCTTAATCTGTATCCCAAAATATTTGACATCACAGTTTTGTCAATTTGTCTTATTCTACTCCTTGTCATTGACCTAACTGCTATTGTTGGATATCGGGTGACAAGCTTACGTTTTCTCAGACCCGCTGATTTCAGCCGCAGCCGAGAGGAACAGATCCATGTGGATGTGATCCACTTCCTTGTTCACGGTGAATCCCTCAAGTGCCCATGTCTTGTCTTTGCTTACAGCTCTCGGGCTTCCTTTACACTGCAAAGAATAGTAGGAGTCACTGTGCTTACATGTGTATATATCTCAAAAGAGTGACAATCGAGAGCAATAAGGGAAACAAGCTTGTGGCCTTTTAATTGAAAAACTCTTGGAGGTATTCTGTATACTTCTCTAGAAATCCCAGTGGAATCAAGCCATGTTGCTCACAGGGGCCACTTTGATCAGGCCCCGTTACACTGGTTCTGGTTGATCAACCCGTACGTATGCTATGTGCATATGGTCCTTTCATTCTTCCTCCGGTTTAAATAAAATACAAGCGGGGCTCCTGGGTGGCTCAGTCAGTTAAGCGTCTGACTTCGGCTCAGGCCATGATTTCACAGTCCGTGAGTTTGAGCCCCGCGTCGGGCTCTGTGCTGACAGCTCAGAGCCTGGAGCCTGCTTCAGATTCTGTGTCTCCCTCTCTCTGACCCTCCCCCGTTCATGCTCTGTCTCTCTCTGTCTCAAAAATAAATAAACATTAAAAAAATTAAAAATAAATAAAATACAAGCAAGGATGAATACTCTACAAGATTTAAAACACTGAACACTCTGAATTTTCTTCTCTCTGCCACCTACATCTATAGCCTAATAGAGTCCTCTACATTACGCTTAAGCGATTTCTTACATTGTTTTTCTTTAGGTTTGAAATCATGTCAATTTAACAATAAGCATTACATGTGAAATGACAAAACAAAGATAAAGGAAGGTAAAGGATCTTTCCCCTAGATATGCAAACCTCCTGGCAGGTAACCTCAGATTTTGTTGTTTTAGCGTTAGAGAAGAATGAGGTAGACCACACTATTCTTCAAAATAATCACTGGCCCTCCCTATGCTTCTTTTCCACTAGGAAGACTACGCATTTTGGTTACATTGACATCACACTTAGTATTGTGTCCTTGACATTCCTTGACCAAAGAAATACAAACAGAAGTGATGTTCATCACTTCTGAGCAACACTTATTCTTGTTTTTGTTATTTCAATGAGATTCTCCTGTATCTCCTTTCCCTCTTCCATGAGATTGGGAATGTCCCATCAGCCTAGGTGAATCCTGAATTAAAGATGTGAAGCAAAGTTGACCAATTATTGTAGACTGATAACAGATATATCAAAGAGACAGAGATACTGATTAAGAATTGGCCACAAATGTCTAGGGAGGAAGGGTAAAAGCCTGAACCGCAACGATAATAGTTGTGGACCAAATAAACAATAAATGATGATTTAAGTGATATTTAGGAAGTCAGGTTGATGAAACTTGTTAACTCATGAATACAGGTGTAAGGGTGACAATACTTCTGTCCCTGGCCCATATTACATCGTGTTTTGATTTTTCACCTCCTTGTGGTGAATTTTCCTTTGTCTTTTTGTTTCTTTCTTGCCAACAGAGTAATCATCTTATCGCACAATTTTGATGATGCCATTCCTCTTCTAAACAGTCTCCATGGCTCCCCATTGCTAAAGAACTTCGCCTTAATCGCTGTCATAACTCTTTTTAATATTTATTTCCCACTTTTCAGGCCATTCTTTCCTTAAAGAGACTCTACTAGTTTTGTTGTTCTTTCCTCAAAAATGATTTTTGAGTTTCCAGTGAAATGCCTTGTCCCAGTCATTACTTTTGCTTTAGCACTTCTTCACTTCAAATTACTTTGAATTCTACTTACTTATTTTTAGTCAGGATAGATTAGGTTCCCATGTGGTGACGTATGACCTTAAAAATCCCAGTGGCTTACAAATACAAGCTTTATTAACCTCTCAAACCACATGTCCATCCAAGGACAGCTAAGACTCCATTGTTCTCTTCATTTAACAGCCCAGGGTGAAGGAAAAGCTTCTGCATGAAATGAGCACAAACTGTATTTGTTCTTCAGTATTCTGCTTGAACATGATAATGTTCTCTCTATCCATATTTTGAAGCAAGTCATATAACCAAGGCTAGAATGGAGAAGTGTATCCGTCCACCAGAGTGGAGTAGGAAAAATCTATAGAAGACATAGAATAATGTAAGTTACCATATCATCATTTCCAATCGATTCAAAATCCCATTGATTTCATCAATCGAATCTTGTCCACCCCATCTTCAAATGTTACTGTTTTCTCAACTCTTGGCACGAATATGAATTATATAGCACATCTTGTAATGCCCAATGACCTCAGCAGGGGGTGACAGAATTTTCTTTCTTTCTTTCTTTCTTTCTTTCTTTCTTTCTTTCTTTCTTTCTTTCTTTCTTTCTTTCCTTCTTTTTGTTTATTTCTTTTGAGAGAGACAGAGACAGCCCAAGTAGGGGAGGGGCAGAGAGAGAGGGAGAGAAAGACAGAGAGAGAGAGAGAATCCCAAGCAGGCCTCATGCTGACAGTGCAGAGCCCAATGCTGGGGTCAAACTCAGAAAACGATTTATTGATTTATTGATTTATCGATTTATTGATAAATAAATAATTTATTGATTTATTGATACAAAAATATGTGCTGGTCTTCTGCAGTAGTTTGCACATACCTTCCTTTGAGCAACAACCCCCAGAGTTGAGTGTGCATTGGAGTCATCTGAAAGGATGTTAAAACATAGATTTCTGGATACCACTTTTAGAGTTTCCAATTCAATAGGAATAGTAAAGGGCTTGAGAATTTGCTGTTTCATCAAGTTCCCAGGTGATACCTGTGCTAGTGGTCTGGGAATAACACACTGAAAACCATTGAGCTGCAGAACAAAGAGAATAATCTATATTCAGTCACTTGTTATTTGTGATCAACAAATGAATTCAAATACATGAATACATGTTATTATATATATTTTTTAATGTTTATGTATTTTTGAGAGAGAGACAGAACACAAGTGGGGAAGAGGGGAGAGAGGGAGACAGAATCTGAAACAGGCTCCAGGATCTGAGCTTTCGGCACAGAGCCAGATGTGGGGCTTGAACTCATGAACAGCGAGCTCATGACCTGAATCTACTGAGCCACCCAGGTCCCCCTTTGTTATTATGCAATTAAGAAATAAAACAGGGGTGCCTGGGTGGCTCAGTCAGTTATGAGTCAGACTTCGGCTCAGGTCATGACCTCACTGTTTGTGATTTCCTATATCAAGCCCCGTGGCAGGGCTCTGTGCTGACAGCTTACCCAGAGCCTTGGAGCCTGGAGCCTGCTCTGGATTCCCCTTCCCTTTCTCTCTGCCCCTCCCCTGCTCACACTCTGTCTCTGTCTCTCTCAAAAATAAATCAACATTAAAAATTAAAAAAAAAAAGAAATAAAACAAACATTTATAATGATCATTTCCTTAGTGCATTCCTTTCTTCACAAAAGCCAGGTGACTACTGTTAACCAGAGAATGTCCTGAATAAAATTTTACTGGTTACATGAGTGAGTTACAATAAAGTTAGCTTTCACCTTTTTATAGCAACACAGCATACAGTGCCGTAAATATCGCACTTTTCCATGGCTCCTTCACATGATGGACAGGTAACAAAATTGTTTTGTTTGTAAAGTCTCCCCAAGCTATTTCAACTTGTCACGACACACAAAGCTTGGCTACACCAAATGCATCAACCCATTTGTATTACTTCAGTGGAACAAAGAGATTTCAGAAAGACACATTAATTTTATTCTCATTCAACAATTACATTGAAGAGACATTCTATTTGTGCAGCTGTTTGAGCTACCAAGCCTCCTTGTATTTATACATATGTTTAAAACAGCAGAGATGCTGTGCTCTTGAGGCTTTTGAGATACTTAGATTAAATGATTATCCCAAATATTGCTGCATTCTTGACTCATAAATGATAAAGTGACAGATTCTTGGAGAGAAAATAAATGATCCCCGTGAACTTAATGTCAGTGCTTAGTACTTCGATAGTGAAATTGTTGGAAGAGGTCAAGAGGAGGACGTGACCTCCAGTTGACCAGGAAGCCAGACGCAGGCAATCAGAGGCTCCTCACTGCCTCCCCCGTCCTTGGAATGTACATTAGGTGCACTGTTCCCATACTAGGAGCCACTTCAAGAGCTTGAGACAGCTATGTGTTACTGAGAGCATCTGGACTGTATACATAGCTGAACCCCATCAACACCTTCACATAAACGTCTAAGATTCTAGGAGAGCAGGTGCTGAGATCTACTAGTCTGTGGCCACCTAAGGCAACCCTTGTATTTAAGTTCTCTTATTAACACTGCCGCCTATCAATCCAGAGCAGCCAGACTCTTGCTTTGGTCCCTCCTTGCCCTCAGTGTATACGGTTAGTTTCAAATTTCATCCACAGGAACTCCTGAAGTTGTGAATCAACAAAAATGTAAAGAACGATTATCATGGAATTTGGACGGATGTAGTAGTATTGTTTCCAATAGCGCTCCTTTTCATTATAGGATTTTAAAAATCCTTGTAAGATCCTCTACCGTTGCAAGTAATCACTAAGAGATTTCCTAACACAAATTAATGTTAATTAAAGAAATCTTACAAGACATAAACATGCAAAATTAAAGACACAAGCCCAACATATAACCTGAACAGATTTTAGCTCCTCATAAAAACCGGACCAGGTTCAGCCAGCACAGAAGCAGGTAAATGGATTAGTAGAAATTTCTTGGCTAAGGTTGTCACCAACGAGCAACTGATTCTTGTTCAGACCACGTTCCGAGAAGGAGATGGCTTCCAGGTGAAATGGACTTTATCCTCGGGTTCCACAAGATAAAAACAATCAAGCTACTTAGCGGAGTGAGAAGCAGGACTCCAGCCTTTGCCTCCCAATTCCCTGATTTTCAACAGTCCTCAAAGCCTTTTAATAGCAAAGCTCCAGGTGCAAAGGAAACCAGGTGCTGTCACTTTGCCCGCGCCCACGCTTCCCCCTCCACTAAGCTCCTCTAATGAGTGTCCTGAGAACTATGGAGTCCTTCCATTCATTCACAGCACTGTACAATGAACGCTAGGGGGGAAAAAGAACAAACAAGATACGTTTCGAATACAAGATTCAATTACTTTTCACAACTCGGTGATGTGTCAAAGGCACGCTGTGTTTTGTTTTGAGGGCGGGGAGATGACTGGGAGGGAATCCTGGGCCCCCATTGGCTGGCCGCTCGCCGCTGCAGTTGAGCTCCAGCCGCTCCGCGAGCTTTATTGATCCGAAGGGTAAACGTGGAGGGAGCCACAGAGAGGGGTCCAGGCGTTTCTGAGAAGAGAGGCAGACCGCTTCCAGGAAGAAAGTGGTGTCTGCTGGCTGCCCGGCTTGGAGGATCTTCTGTGAATGAGAGAGGACGAAATGCAAGGCAGTTTGTTGCTACAGTGATTTTAGAAGAAAAAAAAAGAGAGAGGGAGAGGGAGAAAGGAGAGGGAGAGGAGAAAAGGGTCTCACCTTCGGTGCAAGGCTGGTTTATTGCATCCTGCTGCTGCTGCTTCTGATTCTGTTCCTGCAGCTGCCTTTTCTGCCATCAGGTAAGGCTCCTTTTTTTCTTTTTCTTTTTTATTGGGATTGCATCGTGTGTGATCGCTTCAGGATATACGCACAGAAATTCATACATGATTAATAAAGTGTTGCCTGGCGTCGTCAGAAGCTGAACGAGGCTGCACACAGACCTGGCATCTGAATTAGGAACTGGTGCGTGGTTTTGCTTTGGGAAACTTCAGTAAGTTCTAAACAAGTCTCTAGTCTTGAGAGCGAGAGGTTGAATTAAAAGGGGAGGGAAAGAAATGTTTTAACCACTCCTGTACCTTGCTTAGCGTGGTTGAATTTTCAAATGAAAATAATTATGTTTAGGGAGGTGTTCAACTGGTTATTTTATAAATGGCTTTCTTGATCTGTTTTTTTACGATAAAATAATGCTTCATTTTCAAAAAATTCTGAAAATACCCATCTCTCCTGATTTTTGTTAAAATACATTAACATGTCTACATCCTTCTCCATTGACACTAAGACACATATATTTAAAAACTTCATTCTTCACTAAAGAAACTGTAAAGCAATGCAATGCTTTAATAGCTAGTCTCTCAGTATACAGCTGAGTTTCCTACAACAAAACTAATTTGGGACAAGTGGAGGAGATACAGATTACCAGATCTGTGCGTTATATAATATGCATTTCAAAAATTATCTTAAAGGTATTAAACATTTGGTGGTACATTCAAAAAGAAAGAACTATTTGCAGTAGAAGGTCATGCTAGCAAATCATTTTTCCAAAGAGGCATTCTGTAGTTTATAAATATTTTCTCCCTCTTAAACATCATTCTTTGCACATGGAAATCACAGCGGCTTCAGCACCTCTATAGTTCATAGTACTTGATGTCTCTTATAGACATTTCTCTGCACTCTCTGGAGAGAGAACTGACATACTTTTGGGTGATTCTGTGACCATTTCATGATTCTCAATTTCTCATCCGGTATTTTGAAGCTCATTCTCAAACTGCTTAGCTAGAAAATCACCTTACATACTGAGGGGGAAAAATGTAATAGAGCAGGTTATGAAAACGTGTTTACAGTTTTAAATTACACTCTACATGACCAAAACGTGGAAATCCAACCATGCCAAGCAGGTATTAGTTTGCTTGGTCTTTTCAGCATACCTGACTGGTTTCAAGATTTCTAAAACCCAGGTGCATGGCTGTCCAGAGATATTGAACCTCCTCATTCAGTGGCATCATTTATTCATTCAATTATCAAAATCAATTTGGGAATCCCTTTAATTTATACATCTTCATTATTATTTCTAGGAAGACAATTACCTGAGTAGGTTTTTCTTACAAATATTTCCATTATTCCAGCAGAAGGTCTCTTCAGAATTGAAAGGTAAATGTTTACTCTTCCCAAGCCATAAGCAGTTGATTGACAAATTGTTTTGGAATGCTGCGAGCTTAGCCACACACAAAGTAGAAGGTTCCACTTAAGTAATTTAACTAAGGGGCACATCCGCTCGTTCAGTGACGAGATCTGGGGACATTGCCTCCACCTGCTATAGAAACTGCTGTATCAAAAAGAGGTCTTCCATGTACTTGAAAATCAATTCCAGAATATATTTTCTCCTTTATTAATGGCTTGTATTTTGAAGACTAACTTCTAGGTTTAACTCTGCCGTTATTAACCGCCTTCTCATTAAAAAAAAAAAAATCACATCTTCTTTTCCGTTATGTTCAGCAAATCTCCAGTTTCTGGATTCTTAACTTTGACTGCTGTGTACCGTTTTCTAGCACTAGGGGGGAGTTTTCAAGCCAAGAATGCTTTTTTCCCCTACTGGACCTGATTCTTTCCACTGATCTGCTTAGTGATGTGATCATTTTAGATAATTCCCGTAAAGAGAGAGAGCCGAATTATAATGGGAGGGAAGCATCCTCTGTTTTAAATGTGGGATAATGTATATTAAGATCTTATCACAGCAAAAGCAGTGCTTAGTTTATGGGAAAAGATCCCAGCTCATGCTTCACGTGACATTTTTCACCTCAGTATGACTGCATCCTTTGAGGATGGAGCACACACTGATCTCCTTGGATTTAGAATCTTTTGCATCTGGTATTTTGGCAGAACGTATTTCATGTACTAGGCTGTGATATTGATTGAAATCAATCTTTTATCATTTTGTGGTTAATAAGAATGTCTGTCACTCTTACCTCTTCGAATGATTGTGATGAACATCAAATCACTCTCGCTGATGAAATAGTACTGCAAATAGTCTGCTGAAACTGTTCTTACATGAGATGTGCAATATTACTGTGTTTTCACACCTGTGCCATTTAGATGTCAGATCATTACATCTAACAACTGTGATAGGAAAATACATACAGTGATGGTTCTCTTCAGAAGTGAGCCATGCTTTCACGTAAAAAAATATCAAATCTAAGGCCTGTGTAATATGATGTCTTACTAATAGACTTTTATAAACGTCTTCATACTTCCAAAGAGGAAGTGTGGTTACGGAAGTCTCATTTAAGGTAAGATATCATTTCTTTAGTCTCTTAACAAAGCTATTTCTAAAGTAATTATGTCCTGTACCACCCTGTCAGTATTACCACATCAATAGATAGCATTTTGCACCAATTCATGATTCCATTTATATCTAACGACAGGTGGAAATTATTTGCTCTTTCCTGTTTAACAAATATTGAGTTTTACTTTTACAAGGGGTCAATTCATATCAAGACAAATAAAATTAATTAAGGAATGAACATTTATGATTTTCCTGAGAACTTTCCCTTTACTAACACTTGATAATTGAGCAATTTACACTCTTACAGCTTTTGAAAGCATTTTAACTTTTGACTTTAAGGTAATTGCTTTTTTTCCCCCTGAATTACTATGCTGAAAGGGTGATCTGTCATTACAAAACTTTAAAAAGAAGTGTGTGTGTGTGTGTGTGTGTGTGTGTGTGAATGTGAACATTCATTTGTGTGTGAATGTGAATATTGCTGCCCGTGTTGAATGTCCATAGTGGTTAGTCAAAGTTATTTTAAAGCATCACATGATAAGATGACTAATAATATGTGGTAAGTAACATTTTTAGAAAAGACTAAGAGAAAGTTATGACTCTTGTAAAATTGAATAACAGATGAACTTCTCATAGTAGTTTTCTATTTTTTGTGAGCTGCTGGTTAATGTTTTCAGAATTTATTTATTCAACTATTAATTATCACTTAATTTAATAAGCGTTTGTTAAACTGTTGAAAACAGGCCCTGTATTTACTGTTTTTTGTAAAGTTAGTTTCATTCAGGATTGTATCACTTTATCATATTATAGCTCTGGTATTAAGGGATAACTTAAATCTTCAGTATGTTCTAGGTTTTGTTTTTTTTTTTCCACTTAAGGGTTATGTTTTTTTTTTTTTTTCCATACTCCTTGCTCTGTGAACATTTAAGTCATTACTCCATAAAAGGATCTATCTTACCTCGAATATAAGGGATGTGCTATTTGAAAAATGTGAAATTCTTCTTAAAATATGTACATCTCATGTACGTGGTATGGCTAGTCTGCTGAGAGAAAGTGAGGCCCCAGTTTGTGCACAGATACCCAGTAGAGAAATACAGGACTTGTGTATCAACTCCTGAACCAGTGCATACTTAGTGCAAAGTACCAAAGAAATCAACATTAGGACATAGCTTGGGACTGTGGAATTATCCACAAAGTAGGATGCTAGTTACAAGCATGATTGATTACACCTGAAGTGTACCATATACTCAGTAAGTTCTGTAACTTCTGCTTTTTTTGATCCTTGGTTTCTTCTCTTGATTAGTATAATATTACCACATAGAAAACACTCACTAATAGATCTTTCTCTTTGGAAATTTCCATGACCATAGTACTAGATTGGTAGAGATTAACTACAGCCAGAGCTGGCCCTCTGGGTTAGATGAAAACATGTGGTGGCCAGCATTTGCCATATGCTAAAATATACTTGTCATGTTGGGATGTCGGTGGTTTTCAGGTCACTTACCTAAAAATAATTCCACTTATTTTTGGCAAGAATGCTTTTAATGAATAGGCATGGGTATTTCTGGTAGTGTAAATAATCAATGAAGTTTAGATTATGATGAAACCATATTTCAAGAGGTTTACAAGTCCAGCAACAAGGAGAATAAATCACCAAATAGAAAGCACAGAGCCAAGGGACGTTTGTGGGATTATTATTATTATTTTTTTATATAGAGATTTGAGCATGTGCATAGATGAGATGGGAATCATTAGAAAGAGAAAAGAAAATGAATGATGGATGGAGAACTTAAAGTGTTGGAGGAGTTTATCAAAAGGCTGTGATCCCCTATTGACCCCTGAGCTGGACCCTGGCAATCAGAAGTTCCTCATCCTCTTTCCTGTCCATGGAGTGTGCATTCTGCCCACCATTCTCACACTAGGAGTTGTTTCAAGGACAAAACCTTGAGAAAGTAAAGTGTTGTTGAGACCATTAGACAGAGTATGTGACTGAACACTGTTAAGGCCTCTACACAAATTTTTAAGATTCTGTCAGGCAGATGCAGAGATTAACTCATCTTGTGGGCACCCATAATAAGTCTCATGCAGAGGTTTCTTTACTTGCCAAATCTGCCACATACCAATCTCTCTCCTTGCCCTCCATGTCCAGGGCCAATTTCAACTTAACCCAGAAAGCTCCTGAGTTTTTGAAGCCATATAGAGAAGATTAAAATTTATAATATCCAGGGCATAGGTGGAATATACAATTAGAAGATGTCATTAATTTTAATAACACAAGTGAAATAGTATTTAAAAGCCAAATATCAAATAATTTTAGCTCACATTTCAGCATTTATTAATGTCTTGAATGTCAAAAAGGATTGTTAGGAAGTAATCAACCAAAATGTGATGTTAATTTAATTTATCTAAAGTAATACTTTTAAATTTAATTGAAAGAGATCCAGATGTTTGGTAAATGTTGAGAAGTAGGGGAAATTAACTTGAAAAGACTGCCCCTAGGAAAAAATGTTGGGGTGTTATCATTAGCACTGAATAGTATGATGTTTTTAAAACTATTTCTGAAGAGAGAATGTGAATACTTGAAGTAACAAGGAAGTAATCAACATTGTATCCGAAAGGAAATGTCCTCCTAGGACTTTGTGGGTCAATGTTTATTTCCCGGAAGGGTAGCCTACTCCAAGTGTGATTTCAGACTATTTTAAAAGCAAAATGGTTCCTGAAACTCTACTTTTCACTAATTATTAGCAACAGGATCATGGGTAAAAAGTGAAAACATAAGCTCTTGGCAAGGTTTTTATGTTATATGTTTACTTAGACAAGAATGGGAAGCCAAGAATACTTCTCTGAAATAGAAGGGTGTTTCACAGTGACATACCTCATTATCTAAATCATTATCTGATATTTGTACTAAACTGCCTACTAGAAGGTCACCACTATAAGATCATTACATGGAAGGAAGTCCAGTGTTAGAATCATAGCTATTACAACCAAAATTAGAGTTGTGTCAAGTAATCTGGCACACACAGCAGATTCATGTGTATACTAAATATAAATAATATAAATTTTAAATGAAGAACTAAAAAGACAGTTATTCTGGGGTGCCTGAGTGGCTCAGTCGGTTAAGCGTCCAACTCTTGATTTCTGCTCAGGTCATGATCTCACGGTTTGTGGGATTGAGCCCTGCATTGGGTTTCACACTGAGCATAGAGTCTGCTTGGGATCCTCTCTCTCTCTCTCTCTCTCTCTCTCTCTCTCTCTCTGCCCCTGCCCCTGCCCCTGCCCCTGCCCCTTCCCTGCTCTCATGCACTCATTCTCTCCCTTCTCTCTCTCTCAAAGTAAATAAACATTAAAAAACAATTATTCCATAATACATTCAAATCTCAGTATTTCATGTGTTTATTTAACAAGGATTTTTATATGCCTGTGATTATATAACACT